>NC_089259.1:31510975-31858463 GCF_963930625.1 Muntiacus reevesi
AGAATCATTGAGTCAACTGCCCCGTCTACAGAAAGGTCAAGGGACAGAAATGCTGTTGAAGTCAGTGGAACCAGGCTCCCGACTGCCTGAGAGCTGCTCCTGGGAAGTCAATCTCTTTTGAATAAAGCAGCAGTTCATTGGCATTTGAACTGTTTTCCCTCTTTGGTACTTGTCGTCTGAACAGTAAGTCATGTCAGCTTTGGCTCAGCCCCCTTGAGGCCCAAACCCAGCGAAGCCTGAATTCACCATTCAGCGCAGCAGTGGCCGGAGGGTGTCTGGAATCTGTTGAGTGCAGTGAGCCTTACAATGGCACAGCTGCCCTGGAATGCTGTTACACGACACCCAGGGGGCCTGGGCCTCAGGGATATCCTGAACAGGGAGGCCAATCACGGCTTCATTACCTCCTTACCAGACCAGAAGCTGCAAACGGGAAAGTGTCCAGGAGCAGCCTAAGGACCAACGGGGAAATTCTCGGCTCCTTGCGGCCCCAGCTGCACAAGACCACTCAGTGGGTGAAAGCCCGCTCAGCTCCCCTACATCATTGTGACACAGACCAAAGCCACAGGCTGGGAGCCCATGGGATTGAGGACTCATAGGAACAATCACTTGTATAAATATACCATGTCTTCTTTATCCGTTCATCTGTCAATGGACACAGGTTGCTTCCATGTCTTGGCTATTGTAAACAGTGCTGCAGTGAACACTGGGGGCCATGAATCTTTCTGAATTATGGTATATTTATATGACGGAATATTATTCAGCCACAGAAAAGAATGAAATAATGCCATCTGCAGTAACATGGGTGGACCTAGAGACTACCTTACTAAGTGAAATAAGCCAGAGAAAGACAAACACCGTATGACGTGACTTACGTGTGAAATCTAAAAAAAAGATATAAATGAACTTATATACAAAAAACACATAGAAAACAAAGCTGTGGTTACCAAGGGGAAAGTGGAGGCAGGGAAAAATTAGGAGTTTGGATTGACAGATACACTCTACTACATATAAAAGAGTATATGTTTGTGTTACTGAATCACTTTCCTGCACACCTGAAATCAACTCAACATTGTAAATCAACTATATTTCCATTTTAAAAAAGGATGCTATCAAAACCATACATGAAAGATCTGCTCTATAGATGCAGAAGCAAAGAAAGTCTGTCTCAATAGGAAACCATCAGGCATGGAGGAACTGGCTCCAGCAGAGATTTCTAAGGTTTATGTCAAATCACGGTAGTTATTATTTCAATCTTGATAGCCTAGTAGTGGGCAGCACTAGACCATAGAGATGATTTGTTATCAAAGAACCATGATCTGAAGAAAGTCTATCAAGGACGCAGGAGTAAGTAAAATCCTAAGGACACAGCTACGTAACATGACACCTTAACTCCTGAAAATCACCTGTAAGACCCCACTTCTGTTCAGAGCCAGCTGCACCAGGTCACGCTTTGGTCAATCCCAGACTCTGAGAAAATCTCTTTTTACTCTGCAATCTACTGTGTTTATTTAAGAATGTCATCTGATGTCTGAGAGCCGAAAGCACAGGGACCAAACCTGGGGTGGGAAATAAAGGTAGGAGATAAAAAAAGAGGGGCATGTGGAAAGCTTGTGATGGCAAAAAGGGAATAATAAAAAATATCTCTCTGAGGCCTGTTAATCAAGTAAGGCTTTTGTCTGTCTTCAGAAAATGTCATTGATACGGTGCCGTTGAAAGCAGACTTAGGAATCTGCCGTGTCCCTTTCGTAGGTATTCACGGAACGGTTGTTGAATGGTTGAGTCAATAAACCCTTTTACTGAATAAATGAGACAAGCAAGAAAAATAAAGAAGACATCTCAGGCCTCTGTCAAGCAGAAACCCACAGAAGAAGCCAAGATTCCAAACTAGTGTTAATGTAAATGGTTATCAAAGTGGAGGTTTCAGGTTAATTGAGCTCCCTTCGAAAGTTATCATTTGTTGGAATGCAGCAGCATCCCAGCTCTTTGAATGTGTTCTGCCCTGTTTTAACTGCCCGACAACCTGTACTGATTGAGGAGCCCTGCTCCACGCCTAGATGTGCTCACCATCGAGAAACAGTGTGTGTAGTCAGTCACGCAGTCATGTCTGACTCTCTGCGACCCCATGGACCATAGCCCGCCAGGTCTATGGGCTGCCATTTGCTTCTCCAGGGGATCTTCCTGACCCAGGGATTGAACCTGCGTCTCCTTCAGTGGCAGGTGGATTCATCACCACTGCACCTGGGAAGTCCCGGGGAGAAACAGACATGGATGCAGAACTCAGTCAGGCCCACATGGGCGCCGAACCACGTCACAGGAGCCAGAGTCTCCTAACCAAAGGCTCTCATTTTATTCATCTCGATAATTAAGCAGAAAAAGCAAGAGCTAAGCAAAGATTGTGTAGAATGTATTAGCAAAGGAACAAGAACAAGAAGGAGAAGCAGAGCGTCTGGGTGGAAAGAGGGATGGAGAGGAGAGCAGAGCATCTCCTCTGGGAGCACAGAAGATGTCACAGGGAGGCAGAGCAGGGAGGAGGGAGGGGACCCCGATGCTGGGCAGTGGGTGCAGAGGGGCGGCGGACGGCCGTGGGGAGCTGGGAAAACCAGGGAGGTGTGTGCGAGGGAAATAACGGAACCTCTGCAGATTCTGGGCAGAGGGACCATGAGAACAGGCTTTCAGAAAAGTCAAGGCTATGGCTGTGTGGGTCCCGAGAGGGGAGACCAAAGGTGGGAAGCCAGGAAGCAATAGAGGGTTTGCGCTCTCAGCTTGGAAGAAAAGCCAACAGGGGCAGACGGATGGGCTGTAGAGGCAAAGGTGGAGGGCAGAGAGGTGATCAGAGGCCGGAGACACGAGTCAGAGGGTGAATGACAACTACAGCAACTAGGAAGGATCTGTCTTAAAAGGGAGTAAAGAGACAAAAGTTTCAGACAATGAGGTTTAAGGTAAGGGTATTACCCACAAGAGGCACAGCTGGCAAGCAGGGGCCTGGAGGGAGGGCTGGAGGCGCTGAGATGGACGGAAGAAGGACAGAAGTGGCAGCCAGGCCACATCAAGGAGAGGAAACTAGAAAGTAAGGTCAGGGTCCTGCTGCCGACCTTGGGAGGTGTGCATACAGGAGTGATGCGGGGAGAAGCCGGAATGAGTCCCTGATTTGGGTTACTTGAAAGCAAGACAGGGCTCACAGCAGGAGAAACACCTTTTATACTGCTTTGTCCCCCTGCCCTCTGATGCATGCATGTGTGTGTGTGCGTGCGCATGTGTCCGTGTGTGTGTTGGGGGGTGGATAAAGCGAGTTACTACTTTGACATGTTGAATTTGAGAGGCCTGGAGACCAAGAGACATTTAGGAGGAAGTGATCAGTTGAAAAAGCTGTGCCCAGTCAATGTCAGTCTGAGGCTCAGGATGCTGTCTGGGCTGGACATGGGCATGGGGTCATTATCTAAGAGTGGGGGTGGATGTTGCAGCAATGATGTGCTGGCCATTTCCAATGAACGGATGTAACAGACTGTTTCAAATACCCACGATCCAAAATCTAAGTATAGGCACGTAGTATTTACACTCTTCTCTGTCCACCAGGTATGGGGATTCTATAGGCAGAAGCTGGATTTCCTATTTCAAAAATGCCCATCATTTGGACAAATAACCCAATCAGCTTGTAAAGAGAAATGTCCAATGTCCCCTGAGGCTTTGGGGAGACAAGTACAGAGATATGACTGAAACTTCAACGTGTAACTAAAAGAAGACCAGATGGACCATTATCACATCACTCTGCCGTCAGATAATGTCTTCTGGCAGGAATTGCATCTGCTTCTTGAAACGACAAGATGCTGGCAGGAGAGATGGGTCCCTGTCCGCTGAGGAATCACCCCTTCCTGCTCAACTTTTTCATTGCTGTTTCCCAAACTCCATGCTTTTGTTTCATTTTTTTGCCAAGAATTTTTAACTTTGTTATCTTTTTCTATAAATACTAGGCTAGTCGCTTAATGGATCCCAAAGCCGGGTCAACACAGCTAAATTATTTAGAATTATCTTTAGTGAGTCACCTTCCAATTTGGTAGGTCATCTAGTATTGTGTATGGTTGCGCATATGATATTTTCATTCAAATCATCTGTATGTGTTTCAAAGCCGGCCCTCTGAGTACTTGGGGATGAGCTATTGTCAGAAGGAGCAATGATCATTTACAAATAATCACCATATCCTGTTCGGAGAGAGTTTCCCAGCCAAGAGGCTGGAAGAGGCCTCTCCAGAGTGAAATCTAATCTGACTTTGAAACCTCAGCAGTCTAGCGCAGTTTCTTTGTTATCAACAGCAATTTAAAGCCTGGTTATTCACTCCTCTCAGAAACAGACCTACGAAACGGCTCAGTTCCCGATTCTAAGATCTATATACAAAAAACAATGGAAAAATGAATCATTAAAAATTTTATTTGATCCTATCTAGTTGATCTAATTTTTCTATGAATCATACTTTCTATGTATATAATATAGCTATGAATTTGTAGTCATAGCTATGATACATTTTTTACATAAAAATGTACATCTCCTGAGTATACAATTTAATTCCTTTAAAGGCACACACGTGCAGAGAAAGTATCTCAACTACAAATACTACATGTAATTTTTTTTTTTTTCTTGGACATGAACAGATGCTGCTGGAGCTCCTTCCTTCAGAAAAGTTCTCCAATCCCACAAAATTCCCAAAGCCCCTCCTGCTCAGCCCATTTCTCTTTTTCCTGTTCCTCAGACTCTCAACTTTTATATCCCAGCGCTACTAAAAGATCCCCAGCCCAAGGCTCTTATCACCCTCTTCCAGCACCGCCCACGCTGGCAGAAGTCTCCAGAAGTATCCCTTCCTCCAGGCCTGGCACCTTCAGCAAATCTCACCGACCCTGTTTAGTCACCCATCTTAGCCAGTTTCTTTGCCATCCCAGGGTGGTGCCCATCTCTCTGTCTTACTTCACCGCCTCCATCCACATTTCCTCCTTAGACCCGTGGAGGGTCATTTCCTGGGCCCCACCTCTAAGTACAACACCGCACTGGCATTTGCTTCAGGGTGGCTCATGTTTTGGATCCCGTCATATCCAAGGGGAGTCAGACTTTTCTCTCACCTAGACCCCAACTCTGATGCTCACTGACTTTCTTGCTTCTTCCAAGCATCTCCCTGGAACCACCGAGACCAGAATAGAGAAGCTGAGTCCCCCATAAAGGCACCTCTGTGCTTCACGTGAGGGCAGCCTGGCCCGGGACCCAGCATGAGTCACCTGAGCTGGTGACGAGGCGCTGCAGAGGAGAGGGCCTGGGAGAAGCTTCCAGTCATAGGAAAGACAGCCCTGCACTCTGTGGGCACAGACCTCCCAGAGCATCTCAGTAACACAGGTGGGAGAACAAGGAAAGTCACTGAGGCGTGTGAAAAGACAGTGTCCGGGACTTTTCACCTATTTTACATGGGCATCAGGGAAATTTCTCTCCTCCAGCCCAGATAAATCTCTTATGATAAAGGAAGTGCCGCAACACACCTGGATAGGCCCTACATGGTAAGAACCTAAACGATACCACCTCCTAAGAAAACAATAAAAAGACATTCAAGGTCACATCCATCCATTTTCTAAAAGACATGAAGCCTCAAAATCAAGCAGACAACAACAACAACAAAACACCATTCCAATCAATCTGTTAGAGACCTTACCTTGGGCTTTCTTTTGAAAGAGTCAGACAAAAGAAAACCATCAGTGGTCTTTCTGCTTCTTGTTCTTTTCCCAGAATGGGCCACTCTGGCCCTTCCTGGGGAAACACTCAGACACCTGAGTGCAGAGACAGAAACAGCGGTGACCCCTCCAGAGTTAGTCCCCTAAAGTCGATAGATCGCTCTTTATTTTTTAAAGTTTACTTTGTTAAAGTATAATCGATCTACAATGCTGTATTAGTTTCAAGTAGACAGCAAATGATTCAGTTATACACACACACATTCATTCTTTTTCATATTCTTTTCCAGTATGGTTTATCACAGGAGAGTGAATAGTTTCCTGTGCTGTACAGTAGGACCTTGCTGTTTATCCATAATACATTTTTTTTGACAACTCATAGGGATGAAGGAGGGTGGTGGCAGGACCCAATGGTTCAGATCTAAGAAGCATCCCTGAATCTACTCCATTCTGGATTCTGTAGGCTTCTCAACATGATCATTTTTGAGTTATTTGAGATACTTGCCCTAAAGAAATATCAAGTACACATTGAAGAAAATCTATGGTTTTCTCCAGTGACAGTCAAGTAGAGTGTCTATTGAAAAGTGAAAGTGAAAGTCGCTCGGTCCTGTCAGACTCTTTGCGGCCCCAAGAACACAGTCCATGGAATTCCCCAGGCCAGAATACTGGAGTGGGTAGACTTTTCCTTCTCCAGGGGGATCTTCCCAACCCAGGGACTGAACCCAGGTCTCCCGCATTGTTGATTCTTTACCTGATTGTTGATTCTCTACCAGCTGAGCCACCAGGGAAGCCCAGAGTGTCTATTAAAACACACTTTTCATTAGACAAAGGCAGATCTCAAAGACCAGGGAGCTTGCTGGCCTCAGGAAGAGAAGCGTGATCCTCTAACAACGATGGGCACCCCTCCCCTCCCCAAACCCGTGGCTACCGCGCACCCTCAGCTGTGCGCTCTGCTGAGCTGTCAGAATGCGTTCCAGGTTATAACTTGGCAAACGTGACTTAACCTAAAGGAAATGCTTTAAAACAAATTTTCATAACATCTGCCATGTTCTGTCTAAGCAGTACCTTCTGTTTCCACAGAACTTAAACACAACTTTGTTTTTAAAAGCTACATTTCATAGGTCTTTCTTCAGCCCTATGGAAGATTCACTTTTGGTCATAAAAATCTCCCCCTAGGAAAAAAGTTTCCCAAATGTTTCAGCATTTCAGCTCCGCAGAGTTAAGTTCAAAAGCAGTCTGTCCCACAAGAATCCAGGAAAAAACTTTTCTGCAAAGTGTCACCTTGTACACCAAGTACAAGAAGCACTTGTACAAGAAGTGTGATAGGTGGGTCCTCAGGTAAAAAGGTATCAATAATGAACATAGCATGAGGACAGAAGAGTCTGGGAAAGGAAACATCCTTATTCATCTTTCAACATGTCATTACTTAAGGAATGGCTTCCCAGGGGGCTCAGTGGTAAAGAAGTCACCTGCCAATTCAGGAGATGCAAGAGACACAAGTTCAATCCTTGACTTGGGAAGATCCCCTAGAGAAGGAAATGACAATCACTCTAGTACTCTTGCCTGGGAAATCTCATAGACAGAGGAGCCTGGTGGGCTACAGTCTATCGGGTTGCAGAGTTGGAGATGACTGAGCAACTGAGCACTGTTAGAAGAAGTTCATAAAACTGAACAGAGAAATTAATTTAACTAAGTTTTAATTAAATTGTTACCAGTGTGATAAAGTTCTCCATCCATCTAATATTTATTATGTACCGGGTATTCTGTCAAGTATTCAAGAGACACAAAAGGTGAAAAAGACCTGTCTCCATTTTCACAGTAAATCAAGCTGCAGGCAACTATCAAGCTTTGGCTGAAAGATAGTTAGGTGTTATTAGTTTTTAGCTGAAATTAAAGACTTTGGTATATATACTGTAACCTAAGAGAAAGTAAAATAAAATAAGGAAAGAATCCTTCAGACTAATTATACTTTAGGGATGTGCCACTGAAATGGAGGTAAAGAAACAGTTAAGAAAGATAGGAGAAAACTACGTTTCAGAAGCAAAAGACAGAATTTCTAGAAGACTCAGGATCAAATGCTGCCCAGAGATCAACCACCATGAAGGTGAAGAAGAGGTCATTGTATCAGGGAGGGAGGGAGCGGAAACGGTATTGATGATATCCAACAGGAAAAGAGCTAAGGTTTGCATAAAAAGCCCAAACTGAGCCTAAAATAATAGTCCTTCCAAAAGAACACGTTCTTCATCCGCCACGGAGCCTCAAGCAAGTGTGAACAGAGTTATGATCAGACCACATGTCAGGGACTTTCTTAAGAGAAATGAAACCACGTCTTCAAGAGTCCTCCAGCCAAGAGGCAGAGAGACAGTGATTTCAAAAAAATTTGTTCATACAATGCTCTGCCCCCAGGATTTTCAACTTCCTGAAATCATGAAACCTTTTATTATCTTTGAAAAATCATTTCTGTGACATATTTGACAAATGATGAGAAAGCAAATTTAGTAGCAATAAAGAGACAAGGTCTCTGTTAGGAAATGGGGAAGATCAGAACAGTAAGAGCAACAAGATAGTAGAGCAAATGATAGGCTGAAATGGGCTTCAGACAACACTTCATTATTCCTTTGTAGAAGAAGTCTCTCAGGTGATGAAGCTGAAATGGCTTGTTTCTTGGCATAGCCGGGTCATAGGAAAAAAATGCCATATTAAGGTGAAAAAGCAAGAGGAAGCATCAGAAATAGAACTTGCCCATAAGCTTAAACATATGGTGGAGGGGAATTGATCTATTCCAGTAAACTTTCCATCCCTGAGAACGGCCGCTGAACTCACACAGGCAGACACATCAACTGGTCCAGTAATGTGGCTCCAGCCCTGATGCTGCCTGAACCCCTGCACCGCTGACCCCCTGAGAGGCTGCTGCACACAGCCTCTGTGTGGTCACTGTCCTTTTGCTTTTAGCCTTCTCTGCACTTTTTCTTTATGAAAAAAAAAAAAAAAGAATTCTTATCATCTAGTTTTAGAAAATTTACACAAAGTATTTTAAAGTTCTTTATTGAAGCAGACTCTCATGTTACTGAACTCTCAGTCAGGATATTGCTCTAACATCTCAGATAGGGAATCTCATGGTGACTCAAAGTTATTTCATTTTTCTTTTCAATGTTATTTTTTAATTGAAGTCCAGTTGATTTACAATATTGTGTTAGCTTCTGGTGTACAGTAAAGTGATTCATGTATGTGTGTGTGTGTGTGAGAGAGAGTATGTGCAATCTCAGACTCTTTTCCCTTATAGGTTATTATAAAATATAGTTCTCTGTGCTATTTAGTAGGTCCTTGTTGGTTATCCATCTTACATATAGTAGTATGTATATACTGAGCCCAAACTCCTAATTCATCCCTCCTACCTTGTTGATGGGAATATATATTGATGCATCCATTATAGGGATCAGTATGTAAGTTCCTTAAAAACCTAAAAATAGAGTTACCATACAACCTAGCAATCCCACTCCTGGGCATACGTATGGAGAAAATTATAACTTGAAAAGATACGTGCACGCCAATGTTCACTGCAGCACTTTTTATAATAGCCAAGGCATGGAAGCAACCTAAATGTCCATCAACAGGTGAATGGATAAAGGAGATGTGTTGCATATATGGGTTTCCCAGGTGGCGCTTACGGTAAAGATCCTCTCTGTCAGTGCAGGGGACGCAAGAGATGTGGGTTTGATCTCTGAGTTGGGAAGATCCCCAGGAGGAGGAAATGGCAACCCACTCCAGTGGCTAGAGAATCCCACGGATTGAAGACCCTGGTGGGCTACAGTCCATGGGGCTGCAAAGAGTCAGACGAGACTGAAGCAACTTAGTATGGCTGTGTGAATATGACAGAATATTACTCAGCCATAAAAAAGAGTGAAATAATACCATTTACAGCAACATGGATAGATCTTGAGATTATCATACTAAGTGAAGAAAGCCAGATAAAGACAGATATCATATAACTTTGCTTATATGTGGCAGCTAAAAAAAATGACAAAATGTACTTCCCAAAAAGTTCATCCAAAATGAATTTATATACAAAATGGAAATAGACCCACAGACATAGAAGACAAACTTGTACCAAAGGGGAAAAAGAAGGGACATAAGATTTAAACAGACATTTCTCCAAAGAAGACATACAGATACCAAAAGGCACATGAAAAGATGCTCAATGTAGCCATTGCATTTTTATAAAAAGACTGAATTATTCAACCCATCTTTCTATTAACAGAGTCATTGCAGTACTGCCTAGGGGCTCCCCTAGTAGCTCAGATGGTGAAAAATCTGCCTGTAATACAAGAGACCCAGGTTTGATCTCTGGGTGGCTAAGATCCCCTGGAGAAGGGCATGGCAACCCACTCCAGTATTCCTGCCTGGAGAATCCCATAGACAGAGGAGCCCGGCGGGCTACAGCCCATGAACTGCCTATATCCTGTGCTATCTTTGGGGGTAGAAGGCCATTACCCACCCCACCGTGTAAATGCTGGGTTCCTGGGGCTGTTCCTCTCCTCTCTGCCCACTCACCATGGGCCGTGCTGCCCTTCCCGTGATCATCACCCACATGGTGCTGATTTCCAAGTCAGCCCATGGAAAGGGACACTGAAGATTATTCACTGCAGCAGGAGCAACAGAAGCTTTTATTCAAAAGCATTCTACTGAGGTTAAAAAACATATTGATAAGCTTATTATTAAAAAAAAAACAAACCCAAGCCAAAAAACCAACCTGGGGCCCTCAATAGACAATCCAAACTTCGTAGGGAGGGTTGTCAATACACAGCTGATGGGGTCCCCACCTCCAGTGCTGCAGGAAACAGCCACTTCAATCTGCAGCCTCCTCTCTCCTCTCATCTGCAATTATTACTAATGAGAGGTGGATTGATCGCTCAGTGGGTAAAGAACCCACCTGCAATGCAGGAGACACAGGAGACATGGGTGCAGGCTCAATCCCTGGGTTGGGAAAATCCGTGGAGGAGGAAATGGCAACCCACTCCAATATTCTTGCCTGGGAAATTCCATGGACAGAGCAGTCTGGCGGGCTGCAGTCCCTGGAGTTGCAAAGAGCCAGACACAACTGAGTGACTAAGCATGACAGACTGAGGAAAGAACATTATTCTCATGCCCTTATGTCATACTTACAAATGTAAAGTTTTGATCGAAATACAACATGTACATGACAGAGTGCACGGATGATATGTATACATCGCAAACGGGCTTTCATTTTTGCAAAACGAATACTGTGAACGCAGCACTCTGATGGAAGCCCCCAGAAACTCAGCAGACAAGTCTTCAGGCCTCTCCCATTTCTCACTCCTCCTCCACCCAAGTGTAACCCCTGCCCTGACCTCTAACCCCATAAATTAGTTTGGCACGTTTTTGAACTTTCTACGAATGTAATCACACAGCATGGATGTTTGGCGAGACCACTTGGATGTTACAGAGAGTCAACCACTCCACGGGAAAATGTTCTGTCTGTCTCTTGACTGGGTGTTGTCAACAGCTGAAGTGGATGCCCTTTGCTTTGCAAACTGGGTTCTATAATATAATAAACAACCTGTGATGTCGCATCTGTAAAGCCTATGGAACACAAAGGGCCTGGTAAATGGAAGCCTCCTCATGTTTTTCTCATAATTTTCCACTTTCATGGCAGTAAATCTCTGATAGTCCCGCTGGAGGAGGCCCCGAGTCTCAGAACATTTTTCCTACATGTCGCTCAACAGCTACCAGATGTGACAAAGATGCCCTGGGCTGCTGCTTGGCACAGATTCCCCAAGTGGCCTGGGAGGCGCTCTGCCCATAAGGTCAAAGCCAGGGGGACCACTCCTCTCCCGCGGTCAGCACCCAGCACACGTGGAACGTGTGGGGCCATCATGGCGGCAGCTGCGTGTAACACCCTCATCTGGATTTAGGGACCTGTTGTAAAAGGCAGGCTATGCTTCCAGACGTGGCCTAAAATAGAGAGACCAGAGCAGGGGACAAAGTTCAATAGTCATTGTGTGTAAAGCCAGGGCACGAATGCCGTCCCGCCATAAACACACACAAAGCACATGCAGTCAAGTCCAGCCAGAGCCCAAAGACTCTTCCAGAATGAGAGCGGACTGAGATTTATGACCTAATTTCCCCAGCATCACTTTAACTCACCATCATCTCCCATGATCCAACGTCTTTGGAGAGGGGTGTGATAGGGTTCGTATTAGGTAAGGTAGAAAACATGGCATTGTTGATTAATACGGGTACATAAACACATAACCTCATCTAAGAGAAGACGTACCACTACTTGCCAGTTTCAGAATTAGCTACTATAATAGAGAGAAAGCTCCCTTCAGAGCAAATGCAACTTGAAAACAAAGGTATAAGCTAGAGGGGCAGTAATGTGCTGCTATGGGAGGTCGCTCTCTTTTTTCAAAAATTAAATTAAAAAAAAATATTTTAAGTAATTTATTATTTTTATTAACTAAAAAATTTTTATAATGCTGTGTTATGTTGGAGATGGCTCTCTTAACTTAGACATTTCCAGTCCCTCTTTGGTAGGGTTTTCAGTTTCTCTCTGGAATTTTGAATCTTCAGTTCCCTTTGCTTTTCCTGAACAAACCCCTTCCTTCAGTAGAAATCCTGGTTATTACAAGTTAATATTGGGTTACTCAGGGTGGGAGAGGTTGTGTGGGTCTAGGTAAATAAACACGCCATCGGGGCAAGCGTGGAAACAATGCCCATGGCTGCGTCAGAGGCCAATTTTCAGAGAGGAGAAAGCACCTCAACTCCACAAACACCCTGACTGAAGTTCCCTCCACTCAGGTTATGACTTCTAGGGAACAAGACTACAGAATCAACGGGAAGAAAGTAGATAATCAGAAACAGACTTCTCTGGGTTAGGGCTGGACTACTCAGGGGTTGGTGATGTTTTCTCCAGTTTACCTGGAGTGGCCGACATGGGAGGGGACTCTCTAGCTTTTCAAAGCAGCTTCGACAGAGCCCTCGGAAACCCAGTCCAGTATTCCTGCCTGGAGAATCTCCATGGACAGAGAGGCCTGGCGGCTGCAGTCCACGGAGTCACAAAGAGTCCGGTATGACTGAAGCGAGTAAGCACACAGGGGACGAAGCCCAGGGCCAAGGGCTCTCCTCGCCCCTCCAGAATCACTCAGGGTCAAGTTCCATCACCCAGTCCCCGCTTCACCGCCCCCCACCCCTGGACAGGGCACAGCACAGGATGGAGACCGGGGCTGGGGGCGTTCAGGAGGAGCCACCTCTGACCACTGCCAGCCCGCTCTAAGCCAGGCCCTCTCCTGAGACCCCTACCAGTCCAGTGAGTGAGGGACATGCACACACACTCGTCTATAACAATAATGATAACCTTTTTTCATAACTAAATGACACAGAGGGCTCTGGGCACACAGAGAAGGCAGGAAGCCCTCTGGGAGGCAGTGGCAAGGAGGCAGGCTAAGGGGGTAAGGGGGGTTGTGTTTGGGAGGGTTACCAGGGCTGAGAGGGGCTCTCAAGGCAGCCCAAGGTCAAATCCTGCCTCCCTCCCTGACTTAGCAACCACGGCAGTTCCTCTGCTTCACCAGAACTTGGTTTCCTGCCTAGGAAATGGAAAATGTAGTGAAGATTAAATAGTTGAAGCATTCAATAAAGTGCCCGGCACTGGGTGAGCCCTTCTTATCAGCAAGGGCACTGAAGGCTTAAGAAAACATTTGTAGATAAAATGAGTGAAGAATCTGCCTCTCTGGACAGCCACTCCTTGCTGAGTGGGGACAAGGAGTCACCAGTCATTACTAGCTGGGAAACAGATGTCTCTTTGGAACACACGGCAGTCAACGAGCTCCTACAAAGGCCAGCACGAGGACCACCTGGCAATATGTAAGTGAGCACCTTGCCCAGCACGGCACGAAGAGTTTAATAAACACGATCCAGGGAAGACGACTCCATCCCCCAAAACCATTCATGAACATCAAATGCCAAGAACCAGCCCTGTCAACTTTTATAGGTTCATGGTACCAAGGATGCTCTTGTTCTAAAACTCATTCTTCCCCTCCCTGCTTCTCAGGGACTCAGCTTTGTAAGGGAAGGGGTGATGTGAACAGGTCATTTATCTGCCAGCAGGCAGTGTGGGACCGGCCACTGTCCCACTTATCTGAACCCCTGGAAATCTGATCTGCATGGATTTAAAGGAAGAGGAGGGGGCTGTCCAGGGTGTTTCATCTTTTCAAATAACTGAGACTTGATCTCGGCGGGCACAGCTCTCTCCCGCTCCACTTGGTTTGGCACTTAACGCTGACCTGAAAACCTCCCTTGTAGGGCAAGACCATCTCTTCTGCATTATCTCTTGGTCGCAGGTCCACAGTCGGGTTTCTGAGGCGCTGGTCCCTGCATTCCAGCCTGAGCCCGGCAGGAAACGGAGCCTCTGCAGCTGCCAGCGTTTATTTACACACATTCCTGCCTCAAATTGAATTAATGAGCATAATTTAACTCAGCCGATGTCCTCCCCGCCCTCCTTCCTCTCTGCCCCACACGCTCTCGGGCGATCTTACTGGGATGGGACGCTGATGGCCAGGATCTAACTCAGGCTTCTTCCCCTTTAATGTCCTAAGAAACCCCTGGGACTCCGGTTACAAATGCAGACTCCAGTCCAGTAGTTCGAGACTAGGGCCTGAGATTCAGCATTTCTAACAAGCCCTCTCTTCAGTGACACTGGGGCTGTCAGTGGCTGGGGGCTGCATGAATTACCGAAAAACTCACCAGCACTGCACATAATGATCCTTGTCCTCAGTGAGTCACCTGAAGGCAAACGTGACCCTGTGAGCCTTCTGACAAACCCGACATAATGTAAGATTTCTCAGAAGCGTGTCCACAGGGAATCCGTTTCCTGCGTCTACCTTCTCTGTGTGTGCATAAATAACACAGAATAAGTCCTATTAAACCCCAAGGCCTATTAACCCCTAAACACAGCCATACGCCAATTCAAAGCGTAAGGGTTAGAGGAGTTGGAATAGGAATGCTGGGACCCTTAACTTTTACACAAAGAGCAAAAGGAACCCCACATAAGAAACTTTGGTGTGGATGTGGTTAGATGCAGGAGGTCTGTTTATTGCATCGGGCAGACCCTGGAGGAATTTCCTGCATGCCAAGCCAGAGTCAGAGTGCATGGAACTTTCTCTGAAGTCTGCAATGAAACCAGCAGCTCTCCTGTGTGTTCACACACTGTCTGCCTTCGCTCGTTACTCCTGGCAAAAATCCTTCCGCATTCTACCAAGTGTGGAAAAGGATTAAATGTGGGAGTGGGGAGAGAAACATTCCCCCAAGACAAGAGAAGGCAAATTAATATATTTCAAAACCACTGTCAATGTGTTGGATTTTGCTCTTCCTGGATATGAATACATGTAATGCCTCCAGCAATAAATATTCTTAACCTTGGACCCAGCACTGTTTGCCCAGGTCCACACACACTCAGCCTTTGGCTGCTTCAAGAGAGAAAGCCCCACATGTCGAAATTTGTGCAGAAAAGTAGATTTGGGGAGCTTCTTTTTAGAGGAAAGATTGAATTTATCATGGAACATATTTCTTTGAGAAACTGGTAAAATGAACCACCTTTCTACCCAAACCACAAAGACTGCAAATTCCTTTGCTGGAAAAGTTGGCTGCTCTGTTGAAAAGATTAACTTATTCTGAGTAGCTTTAGGAGGGGGCATGCAGGAGTAGATGGGATTGCATTTTTCATTTAGAGAAACAGAACTTGTAAAGACACTTAGTAACTCTTGGGAGAGGAAAAATGGTATCTTATTGTGAAGATTCTTCTGGAAATTTTACATGAATTGATCTAAAGGTATTCTAGAAAGATCCTCACAATGCCTAAATTCTGCTGCAAAGCCAGAAGTCATCTCAAACTTTTCATTCCCACTTAAGGGCTCTCTGTAAAGACTAACAATAGGGGAGCAACTTCCCCTGGTTTTAGTGACTGATCCGCTGAAGTTGAAACTACCACTGTTTTAATTAATATGATGAAATAATGCTAATCGTATGTTTTCTCTTCTCTTTTTTTGGTTGCTCCTGATTTGACAGAACCCTGAAAAAAACAGAGAAATTACACTTTTTAACCTGGTGGAATGTCTAACTACTTCATGTATGTGCTTAGTAGTTCAGTCACGACTGACTCTGTGACCCCAAGGACTGTAGCCCACCAGGCTCCTCTGTCCATGGGATTCTCCAAGCAAGAATACTATAGTGGGTTGCCATGCCTTCCTCCAGGAGATCTTCCCAACCCAGGGATTGAACCCAGGTCTCCCGAATTGCAGGGGGATTCTTTACCATCTGAGCCCCCAGGGAAGCCCTACTTCATGCAGAGCAGGTTCGCCAAGAGACAACCATCTATGGATGAGCTGCTGGCTTCTCTTGAAGCAGAAGGAAAAGGAAATTCATTCTTTGAGTTCCTATGGACCCTGACAAGCTCTAGGTAATTATATGTCTATATGTGGTTTACTTCTGACTCTAGGATTATGTCCTTCTTGAGTTCTTAATGAGCACAGCCCACTTCCTAAACTATGTCTGAGGGGGATGAGGGTCTTACAGAATGACGTCAGAATTCACGGAGACAGATTTTGGTAGAAGACACCCAGGCAAAACGGTGATCTATAAATTAATTTAATCTGACGCCACTACAGCAGCATACAAAAGTTTAGAAAGGCACTTGCTCTAAGACACACAAGAGGAGACACTCCATAGAAGCGATCACTGACCGAGACCCAGAGTCAGATGGAAGAGCAGGGGGCAACCATGACAGGACGTCAAAGGGAAAACCAAGAAGTAGCCTGAAAGAAGGCAGGAGGTATGTAAAACTACCAAACATAAACAACTGTCTGTGAAACAAAGCAACGCGACATAGAGAATTCATACGCAGGACAGCTTCAAACACATCACTTTATCAGTCGGATGTTCATTGTTTAGAGTTTTGAGTTTTGGAAGCTCATTTCACCCTATCGAAAGTTTAGGGGATAAAGAGGGTTGGGGCTCTGTGGACGACCTGGCCCCAAAATGCAACTTTCTAAAATGACTAACTCCATTTTGGAAAACTAACTTATGGTTACCGGTGGGGGGAACGATGGGGTGAAGAGATGGTTAGGGAGTTTGGGATGGACAAGTACACACAACTATATTTCAAATGGATTACCAACAAGGGCCTACTGTAGGGCACAGAAAACTCTGCTCAGTGTTATGTGCAGCCTGGATGGGAGGGGGCTTTAGGGAAAATGGATACAAGGATATGTGTGGCTAACTTGCTTTGCTGCCCACCTGAAACTATCACAACATTGTTAATTGGCTACATTCCAACATAAAATAAAAAGTTAAATGACAACCCCTATCTTGGTAGTTACACAAATAAATATGGAAGAATAAAGGACAAATTGCTTTTCTTTAAAAATAAAAAAAGTTTTTGGGGAGCAAATGGCCTGAAATGGCCTCTAGAAGATGGTAAACCATCACTAAGACCTATGCCAGAAGAAGGTCTTACAAGGTTTGAATAGAATTCACATTTGTGCCTTGTATGAGAATACTGCCTTTGTTCAATTATTCCACTAAATCTGAGCCATTGAAAACACTGAAAATGTAAAGGACCAATTTTTCTTTTAACAAAATGAGCAAATCCCCAAGTAGACAACTTTATTAATTATCTAAAGTTGTTCCTTGATTTTACATTTCCAGTTCAAAACAAACCATTCTGGCATAATAAGCTATTTTCTAAAATTGTGATCATCTCAGATTTTTAAAAATCTCATCTAGAATCAATAAGTTTATATAACAGAAATCTACTGTAATGTTCTAATCCAATGTTTAATTATTTTTGGATGGTGGAATGAAGACTTTTTTTTTTTAACAGCTTAGACAAGGGCTACAATTTTATTCATTTAAAATGATTCAGTTGTCAGAAAGTCAACAAAAAATGAAACTCCTATGTCCTCTATTTCCTTTCGTTTCTAAGAATTAATTTTCCCACATTGATCATAAGAAGGTAAAACCCAGACTCATTATGTTACAGGACCTTTATTTATGGTCACCCTCATTCTTTCTTGATGCCATGTCTTGGAAAATTTCTCAACAACCCTGTAATTTCCTTTGGTGAAATTTTAAAGCCCTCTCCTTCCAGCCTCATTGCCCCACCTGGCCTTCTCCATCACACTAAGACTTCTCATGTCCTTCCCGTATCAATCACGTCCCCCTCCATCCGTCTGTTTCCCACCGCTGCTTCTTCTGGTTTCACTGGACATAGAAATCACTGTACCTACCGCTTTTCTTTCTTTTAATGAAGATGCTGTATTGGGTACAAATCAAACTTTTTACTTTCTTGTAATATCACTTTACATGACACTGAAATTCTACGTCCCAACGTGGTTCTTGATGTCAGATCCACTCCAACTTTAAACCACAAGCCTGGAATGCTTCCCCTTTTGACTAAAGGCACAAACCCCCCAGAGAAGGTCTGTTTCTTCCATGAAATCATCTCAGATTTATCACAGGCCAGCTGCTAATGAAACTCTACCTATGACATTTTCTTGACCAAAACTTCCTCCCCAACTATGCGCTTGTATTTATTACTCTAAAAATAACCAATCCCTTCAACAGAATAATGAAAAGGTTGTCTGATCATGCTTTTGTTTAGAGAACTTACATTTCTGCTAAAACTATCTGTGACCCACTAACTTCATCAGTTTTATCTCCAGTAATAAAGCTGTTGGAAAATGACTAGCTTAGTACTTCCTTGAACTAGGTACTCAAAATTTCATCTCTATTCCACATTTACCTTTCCTTTAATATTTGCTCCAAAACAACCATTTCCATTAAGTAATTAAACCTTAATATTAACCCTAGACAAATACCAACATCAACAACAAACATTTACCACAGATATCACCCATGTAGCTAAAAACTATTCAATTACAATTTTAACTGGAAGTGTTTCAAAATTTTTTAAATCTAGAAATCATTCTTTGGGTGGGAAAAATGTATGGTTCATGCACTGGTTTTTTGAGCACACTTCATAAAATGGTAAATTAACTAACCAATCCCTTCTTACATGCACATCCTGTGCCAGGCTATTTCCAAATGTTTGACTATTTGGCATCTGCTTTTGTTATCAATTCAACAAACAGACATTAAGCACCTATTACACAAAGTCAAATCCATTCTCCATTTCTACAGGAGAGGTGTTTAATTCTGTTTTATTAATCCATTCATTTAAATACTTATTGAATGCCAGGAAAGAGCAGAGGTAGGCACTAAAGACATATTGAAGAGCGTTCACTTTGCTCATCAGCTTACAATTTAGAGGAAGAAGTTGATATGAATTATGAAATCACATAAATATAAATTTTTGAAAATTGTGATAAAAATAACATAAAATTTACCCTCTTAAAAGCCTTTTAAGTTCAACAGTGTAAACTATCTTTACATTGTTGTGCAACAGATCTCTACAATGTTTTCATCTTGCAAACCTGAAACTCTGTTTCCATTGAACATAGCACCCCATTTCCCCTCCCAGCATCCCCTTCTATTTTCTGTCTCTATGACTTTGACTACTCCAGGTTCCTCATACAGTGGAACCACAAGGTGTCTGTCTTCTTGTGACTGGCTTATTTCACGCAGCCTACTGTTCTCAGGATTCATCCATACTGTGTAGAGGCTACATGGTATCCCATGGCATGGACAGATTGCATTTGTGTAGCTGATTACATGTCAACAGGCACTTTGCTGCTCCTTCCTCTTGGCTACTGTGAATCCTGCTGCTTTGAACAAGGGTGTACAAATACCTCAAGATTCTGCTTCCAATTCTTTCAGGAATAAGAAGTGAAATTATGGGATCATGTGGTAATTCTTTAACTTTTTGAGGACCCTCCGTACTGTTTTTTTTTTTTTTTCAGTGTTCACACCATTTTACATGCCCACCAACTATGCCCAAGGATTCCATTTTCCCACATTTTGCTGGCATTTGCTGTTCTTTGAGTCTTTTTAAATAGTGGCTATCCTAATGTGTATAAAGTATTATCTCACACACAAAGGTAGATTTTTAATTGTGCTAAGTGCAAGGGAGAGAGGTAAGTTGTGTTAAGAGAACACACACCTAGGAGGGTTCCACCTTGTCAAGGCCACAAGAAAAAGTACCTGCAGGAAGAAACAACTCATCTGAGGTCTGAACACCAGGTGAGCCCTAGCTCCATACAAGGTAGAGACCAGGGCATTTAAGGAAGTGGGGGCAGGAGCAATTACACTGTGGGAGCTTAAACAGGGCCCACACAGGAGTGAAGGAAGGCCAGTGTGGGTGGGGCGGGAGTGGGCGCTGGCCAAACAGGCCTGGCAAACAGCCTATAGTTTTACCCTGAGCACACTGGGAGGCCAGGGGGACAACTCCATCAGTTTTCTGTTTTGAAAGCCACTTTGGCTGCAAAGGGCTTCCCTGGTGGCTCAGATGGTAAAGATTCTGCCTGCAGTGCAGGAGATCCGGGTTCGATCCCTGGGTGGGGAAGATCCCCTGGAGAAGGGAATGGCTACCCACTCCAGTATTCTTGCCTGGAGAATTCTGTGGACAGAGGAGACTAGCAGGCCACAGTCCATGGGATCACAAAAAGTTGGACATGACTGAGCGACTAACATTGTCACTTGGCTGCACAGAACAATGGGTCTAGACAGATTTTAAGAAACCAGTCATGAGGCTACTCTACTGCAATGGTCCAGGCATGAAATTCTGTAGCACTAACTAACTGTGTGGGAGCAGAACTGGATGGAAGGGGACAAGGTAAGAGATGTTTAGGAGGTAGAAACAGTAGGGCTTGTATCTAGCACAATGATGTTGGAATGATGGCCCGAAACTCTAGAAGGGAAAAAAAAGGATGGAGGGTCATACAATCTTAGGAATTAAGAATTCTACCTGAAATTGCTGCTTGCTGAACAAATTAACCCCCTGTTCAGAACAGATCTAGTTTATTTTTGGTGGCACTGGTTACTGTGACTCTATGACTCCTTAGTTGGTTGCCTCTGTGTGCATGCTCAGTCGTGTCTGACTCTTTGTGACCCCACAGACTGAAACCCACCAGACTCCTCTGTCTATGGGATTCTCCAGGCAAGAATACTGGAGTGGGTTGCCACTTCCTCCTCCAGGGGATCTTCCCCACTCAGGGACTGAACCCATGTCTCCTGCATTGGCAGGTGGATTCTTTACCACTGAGCCACCAGGGAAGTCCTTTCAGCTGGCTGCCGCATTGTAGAAAAGTGACCAAAGGCCTCCTTCCTGACCTCTTCCATCCCACGTCCAGGAAGATGTGGCTGGGGAATTAGCTAGCACTTTGGGAAAACCACCTGAAGTCAGATCCAGGTTTCCTAAGTCTTGGTTTATACACTTTGCTTAAAGCAATTAATGAGCAGCGATGAACAGCAGCTCCAGGGTCCCCAGGGTTTCTTCTTTAGGGAAAACCTCCTGTAAAACCCTTTTCACTGCAGGTGACAGAGATCAAAGTCAGACACCCACACCATGCTGCAGAGGAAGGTCCTGGAGGCCAGGCTTCTCCCAGGCCCCAGTCTTATCTGAGCCTGGGCTTCCCACCTCTTAATCTTGCCTGCACTAAATTTAGTTCTGGAGCGTGAAACTGCTGTTTAAGAGCTGGCCTGTCCAATACATTAGTTGCTGTCCAGATGTGGCTACTGGGCACTTGCCATTGAGTCAGCCTGCCTTGGGATGCCCTCCAAGTCCAACATATACGCTGGCTTGCAAAGATTTAGTGCAGCAATGCAAATTACCTCTTTAACAATTTCTTTAAATGTCAACTACATGTTTAAGTGATACTACTTTGGAAATGGTGGGGTAACTATATTAGTAAAGCTAACAACCTGTTCCATTTCCCCTTTTTTTAATGGGGCTGCTAGAAAATTCAAAGTTATAATGTGTCTCCCATTATATTAATATTTCTATAGGACAGCATTGCTTAGGACCAAGTGACTCTGAGCCATGTTGAATTGTTGGCTGCACAGAGAAAGAGGCCCATCTTAGAAAAACTTCTATTTCCTTCCATCTCATTTTTGAACAACCACTTCATGTCTTCTTTTTCTTGGGGGGGGGGCGGTGCGTGGCAGGAGAAGGGCATAGGAAATCCACAGAAGTAGGCAAATTCCCTTGGTACTCTGACTCTCCGACTGCCGACGCAAGATGCACAATAGGGAAATCCACCAGCTGCTTTCCTACAACATAACCAGTTTCCCAGAAGGGAAGAGTTCTCCTTACCTTAGCTTGACCCAGCTGATTTTATCCTTTGTGTCTGTAACTTAGTAATTGTTTTGTTAATTAGAACCCTTTTCAGAAGTAACAGAGAGCCAACTTGAATTGCATTCTTCTGCAAAAATAGGTATACATTGATTTAATGTATCTGGAAGTTCACAGATCACTCCAGCTTCTGGTAGAGCTTGATCCAGGTGCACACTCAATGCCATCATCTCTCACTTTGGCTTTCCTCTGTGCTCGATTCATCCCCAGTCAAACACTCTCTTGGCAGTGGCCCATGGCATCTCGAGACTGATGACATCCCTAATACATAACAAATGCAGCAGCAAGAGAGCTCCTCCCTTCCCTCTTAGTTTCTATAAATAATCCCTGAATTATCTCTAAGTGGCCTTGGTGGGACACCACGCTGTTCCTGAATCAATCCCATTGTACATGAGACAAAGATCCTCCTTGAGTAGTCCTAGGTGGTGGGTCCAGACCCAGAGGCAGAGCAGCAGTAGAACCAGCACTGTTTGAGTGCATGTTCTGAAAGAGGGGACGGGATTGGGGGGCTGGGACCAGAGGAGGGGAAAAGGGACGTAGGGCAGGCGACAGGTGAGGAGATGCTGCCGCTGGGTGGAGTGGGGGAAGATGCCTCCATTTCTCTTTTTCTGTCTATTGCCAAAGGAATGCCAAACACACTGGCTGGTTAACCCAACTCAAAAAGCATATGATTTTGATGAACACTTGATAGTTTGTAGCACCCTGAGAAGGACCAGCACATCCACATGTACACTTCATTCTGTTTCTATCCTTTATCAAGACCAGGGATCCCTGACATACTGTTGGTGGGAATGTAAACTGGGGCAGTCACTAGGGAGAGCAGCGTGGTGGTTCCTTAAAAAACTAAAACTGGAACTACCATATGATCCAGCAGTCCCACTCCTGGGCATATATCCAGAGAAAAGCACAATCTGGAAGGATACCTGAGCCCCAGTGTTCACAGCAGCACCATTCACAATAGCCGAGACATGGAAATGACCTAAATATCCATCAACAGATGAATGAAGAAGATGTGGTACATGTATACGGTGGAATATTACTCAGCTATAAAAAAGAACTAAAGAATGCCATCTGCAGCAACGTGGGCGAACCTAGAGATTATGATACTAACTGAACTAAGTCAAAGACAAATACCATATACTATCATTTACATGTAGAATATAAAATGGATACAAATGAACTATTCACAAAATAGAAATAGAATCATAGACATAGAGAACAAATTTATGATTAATCAAAGCGAAAGGTGGCAGAGTGGAATAAATTGGGGAAAATAAATACATAAAATATTTAATAGATTTTTTTAAAAAACAAAGTTGGAGGCAAAGGAGAACAGGGTGCTGGATTAGGATGGACCCACAGTACTATCAAGTAAGACTTTGAATTCAATGACTATTTCCTCATAAGAGAAGCCCTGTCCCATGCTAATTACGTGTGTTTACATTATGGTATGTCTAAAATTTTCCATAATAAAAAATCTTAAAAAATAAGAAAAAAACACACTGCGGTAATTTTACTTAAAAAAATATGTGGATGAAAGTGCCCTATAGACATGGACACAGATAACCTAGACTCCTCTTCTCCTGCCTTTAGCCAAAGGAATGCAAAAAAAACAACAGCTGGCTAATCCGACTCAAAAGGCATATGATTTCGATGAACATCTGATAGTTCGTAGCACCCATGGCAACAACAGTTAAAGCTCTCACCTGCTTTAAGTCTTTCCACTATTGGTGCTCTGAGATGCTGTCAATAAGAGCTTTGCATCCTCATTTGCACAAAACAGGGAAACTTGGTACATGTATAATAGTGTGCTGAGATCCTGTTTTCTCTCTTCTTAGCCTAACCCAACCTATCTTCTCCTGCACGAATCCTTTATCTGCTGGTCTTTCTCAGGCACCTCTCCATCTCTTAAATAGAATAAACCTAAAGAACCCGGATGTTGGTGGGTGGTGGGGAGAACTACAGCTCTGGTCCCCAGACAGGCATCTCCCTTCACAGATGTTTGAGAAGAAGTCAATCCCTGAAGAGAACCTCAACCCCAGAGCTCCCCACGCACATTTCCACATGTTTGGAGAAAGGAAAAGTTCAAAACCACATCAAACATCCTCTGTGACTGTGGAGGATAAATATTCCAAACAAACAAAATCAGCATGTAATGTGTACTTCAATTTGCTGACAGATATTTTAAAAATTAACATCAGAATGAATGGCAAACGCCAACACCAACACCAGACCTTTAACCCCAGAGAAAAAGAACTCGCATCAAAGCCATCCAGTCTTGAATTAGCACACAGCATCCTTGAAACGAGAAGCCAAAATAAAACAAACTTCCAGAATGGAGAGAACGGTGCAGAGAGCAGGGCTAAGAAAATTTCGGCTTTTTATAATGTGCTTAGAAAAAGGCCATTGTTTGAAACTGGCTTGACTAGGGCTCATAGGCAGTTGTTGCTCAGTCGCTCAGTCGTCGTGTCCCACTCTTTGCGACCCCATGAACTGCAGCCCATCAGGCTTCCCTGTCCTTCACTATCTCCTGGAGTTTGTTCAAACTCATGTCTATTGAGTTTGTGATGCCATCCAACCATCTCATCCTCTGTCACCCCCTTGTCCTCGATTGCTGTTTAAATATGAACTTTGTGTAGAAATTCTACATTTATATTTGAAAAATTCTCTGAAACTGCAGGACAAGTCACGTCAGATACAATCTAAGAAAACCAAATTTTTAAGAAGTTTTTAAGACATGACTGGCACCTATTTGATCCCTGGTTTGCACCAAGCATTGCCCTAGGTGCTCACCGTAATGACAGTGTGTGGGGGCTCGTACCCTGAGATCCCGGGGACTCAGGAAGCCCCGGCTACCTTCCACAGCCTGACCAAGGTGCTGGTTTCTTTCTTTCTAAGCCCCTATCTGTTCATATGGCTATAGAGTGAATTATCAGATGAACTAATGCTAATTTATTATACATGTAATTTCACAGGCAGAGCATATTTATTTGGATGCATATTTTGTCTGGGACATAGTACTTTCTCAATAGACATCATCTGTTGTTACTCATTGGAAAAGACCCCAATGCTGGGAAAGATTGAGGGCAGGAGGAGAAGGGGTCAACAGAGGATGAGATGGTTGGATGGCATCACCGACTCGATGGACATGAGTTTCAGTAAGCTCCAGGAGATGGTGAAGGACAAGGAAGATTTTTTGATGTGGACTATTTTTAAAAAGTCTTTGCTGAATTTGTTACAGTATTTTTACTGTTTTATATTTTGGTTTTTTGGCCCCATGGCATGTGGGATCTTAGCTCCCTGACCAGGGATTGAATCCACACCCCACTTGGCACTGGAAGGCGAAGTCTTTACCACTGAGCTACTACGGAAGTCCCATATTATCTCCTTCTCATACTTCACAAAACTAAGGCTCAGAAATAACACAATTATGGCTCTTAAGGACAACTGACTTGATTGATATCTTAAGCACGAGGCTAATTTAATTCACATCCCACTTTCACTGTTAGGATTTGCAGAGAATAGGAAAGAAGTTTGATTTGGGTCGCATTAACCTAGACCTCAGTTGATCCCACAGACCCTGTAGGAAGCAGCCAGGATCCAGTGGGTGCTGGTCGCATTCCTTTAGGGGAAGAATCTGGATTACTTTGAGGGGCAAATGGATTTTATAAAGCACACTTTCTTCCTTGTTTGGTAATCAGGAAAAGAAAAATAGAAACAATTTGGCGTGACATGTAATGACTTTGAAAGCCAATTTCTGATAGAACTCTTTTCTAATGCCTGAATTTTCTGATTTTTAGAGCCCAGATATTTATAGCCCTATATTTATAGTGAGAACTCATCTAGATAGCCCTGGTCAAGTGACTGTTTTTGATTTCCCTTTTGTTAGTGAAGAGCTTTTTGTTATAGTTTTCTTTATTTATTTTTCAGTTCTAGTGACTAACTCAGACAGGGATTTGTGTAGGGAGCCTTCAAGAGGTAAATGTATATGAATGCAAGAACCCTGGAGGCCAGACACATAAAAACCAGAAAGTCCTTAACCTCTTAATTTTATTCCTATTGCTATTTTTTCAGATCATGCCATCTAGAAACAGCAAGCTCCTCCTTGGACGTCAGTCTTATTATTGCACAAAATGAACAAACTGAAAACCAAAATGTAAACTGGACTTCAACAGATAATTTGACCAAGTTCCACACAGAAGTACACTGTACAAAGAAGGTGCCAGGAAGTTATTTCAAACCAAGAGGCAAGTTTCTACTGATGGAACTTCCTGCCTTACTGGGATGACCATGTCTCACCCTAGTCAGGCCACAGGCTCCTGAAATATGTTATTTAGGAAAAATAGGACCAACTCTATTCAATATTGCTGCATTAAAAGATTAATTCCAATGACTTTATGATATTCACATTAGGTGTTTCTGGGATATTATCATCTAAAATACTCATAATTGCAACACTCAAGTAATTGTTTACAAAATCTTTAAACAAATCTATAAATACCTAAGTCTGAGTAAAATAGAACTTGAGATATTAAAGCCTTATGACTGCTTTTTAAAAATCACCTGTTTCCTTTGTTGCCCTTATACTTGCAAACATAAGAGAAAGTTCCTCCACAGGAGGCTGACAGCTGCCTCTCACCGAGGCCAGGCAGCCCGGGGCGATGCTCCTGGGGAGGCCTGCACCGGGGGTGGCCTTCCAGGCTGCTGCACCTGCTGTCTGGACAATCGTGTAACAGACGTTTGCTGGTTTCAGTCTCTATTCCTTCTCTCACAGCAGCAGTTTGATTTTGGAGCTGGCATCTCTCCCAGTGGTAAGCAAGTCCAGGCAACCTTACCCACTGTGCATTAGAGCAGACCAAGTCTCTGATGGGCTTCAGGAGCAGACATGCAACTTTGCCAGGAACCCCGGTGAACGTTTCCTTGCATCCCCCTTCAGGGTTCTGAACCACGCACGACAGCATGGGGTTGGGGACAAGCTCCCCACTGGACTGAGGGGTGGGAAGGCTCCCTGAGGGGCTGGGCTCTTCCAAGAGGGCCAGAATGGGATATGAACTGGGCCCCTCAGTAAAGGCGGGAGGGAAGGTGGGTGCTGGGGACAAACAGCGGTGTCCCAAGCCACAACAGTTAACCTGAGGACATGGGTTTTCCTGGCCCGCAGGCCAGCCTCGGCCTGACACAAACATTCTGGAATGTTCTGAGCAGAGATGGCCCTTACCCCGCTTCTCGGTGTACCTCTTAACACCTGGAAACAAAATTCCTTTTTTAATATTTATACAGAAAATGCCTGCGCCTGAGATCTTGCTCAGCTGCAAAGTCCAGAGAAAGCCAGCGTGTAGGGAAGATGAGGAATTAATGCTTTGATTCAAGGATGGCACTGAGGCAGCCAGACCCACTCCCCCTTCCCGTTCACTCTTAGTTCACTGGGATCTGCATTGTGTATACAAAGTGTGTATATAAAACTCAATAGTAAACCCGTTCCTGGGTTTGGATTAAAAAAAAGAAGACTGCCCTCTGCCAGAAGCTGCTGGAGCCTGGCACTGCAGACGGAGTTAGCGGTTTGTCGGCTTTGAAGTGAAGGTTTCTTTCCCTCTTTACTAGCCATGGAAAGGACTTTAAAGGAAAAGCAAGGAGCAGTCGGCGAGGAGTACTTTTCTCTGGCAGACGAGGTAATGTCTTTGGGTATAATCTGCTGCTTAGAGCGTGGGGTTGAGAGCAGACGCCACATCACCTGCTGGCGCTCACGGGCCCACCGCTCAGAGACGCAGGGCCGCTGCGGAAACTCAGACGCCGTCTTCTCCAGGAACCCCCAGGGCTGGCTTAAATGTCAGGGGTCACATTTGAGGTGTGGTGAGCAGGGGTGCTCCAGCTTTAAACAGAAGAATAGCCTGGAGATTTATCACAATTCAGAGGCTGGGGCTGCATGCTCACGGATTCTGATTCTGTGTGTGTGTGTATTCCAAGTACATATTTTTTTGGTGGAGAAAGAGGCTGTCATTTTAACAAGCAGCCCAGATGGTTCAGATGGAGGTGGTCAGTGGACCCTACTAAGAAATTTCACCTCAAGAACCTATAGAATGTTGAAAATAAAGTGAAAAAGAACCCATAAAATGTTAAAACTCCTTAGTCAAAAGAAATGGGAGTTTAAGTCACAATATTCCGATTTATAAAGGCTTGAGGAAATAACTGATCAGTGAAAGATCAAGAAGAGGAGGCATGTCTCTCAGGTAATTCTATTTTGACTCCTGGTAAGAAATGCCATTTGCCTTCAGAGACTAGTTTAATTTTACAACTCAAAAGAACCGCGTTTCATTGCCCAAACCTGACTGCCCATGACCTACAAAACATGGTTTATAAAAATCACAAGAAACAATCTTATAATAATATAACAACAATAATTTTTAAAATGCAGTCTTTTTTCCAGAATACTGTCACCCGAAAGCCTTGGCCAACCGTCTCAGTCAGCTTGAGCTGCTGTAACAAAATACCCCAAAGTGGGTGGCTTCTCAACAGCAGGAATGTATTTCTCCCTGTTCTGGAGGTTGGATATCTGAGGCCAGGGTGCCAGCCTGGCTGGGCTCTGGTGAGTGGGAGATGTCTAACTTCTTTCTTGCATCTATTTTTTCCCTCTCTTGCTGTGTCTGTCAGGCATTTTTAAAAATTGAAGGACAGATGACTTACAATATTGTGTTAGTTTCAGGTGTATAGCAAAGTGACTCAGATATATATATTTTTAGATCCTTAGGTTTTCACACAGCAGAGAACGAGCAAGCTGCCTCTCAGGTTGTCTCTCTGCTCATCTGATCTCTAGTCCCTCCCCAAGGCCCCACCTCCATGTTGGAGAGGGGCTCAGGGCCTCAGCACAAATTTGAGGGGGGCCCAAACATTCAGTCCACAGGACCAGCATAGCACCAAAGGGATGGATGTGACTTGGCCATATTTTCAATTTCAAGACCAGAGATAAGAAATAGTCCTTTCAACACAGACTGTGGATTATCCAACCAGCAGCCCCTGGTCATGAAAACTACAGTAAAATTGCCTTCCATGTCTAATGAAAACCTTGGACTCAGCCAGTAACGGGTGATTTCAGAACAACATCTTTTGCCTCATGGAAATAGACCAACCAACCTAAAAGCTGAAATGATGTAGTTTATGTCTAAAAAAAAAGCTTATATCTAAGTGAAACATGATTTGATATTACAAATTCCTTGTTCTTGGATGGCAGGAATAGCTCACTGGTTTTTTCCAGAATGTCCCCAACTATGGAAATTTCATCATTACATTGAGCCTTTGAACCACACAAAAGAACATGCAACTCGGACTACACAGTGAATGGTCCCTCCACATGTCAAAGGTCAACCTCCTGATGAATTGGCGACCAGCCTAACTCACGCACATCTGAATTGGGGTTACTGGAGCCAGTGAACACAGAGGGCTCACTGGAACATCTCTCTGGGGAGGGGCTTTCAAAGGAGGGGTCTTTGTCAACCAGTCACCCGTCAGCTGATTCCATCCTTCCGCTGTCATTCTCTAATTTAGAAGATTGTCCTCTGCAGTTGGCTGCTGTCCCTTTTATCGTCCTCTGCCCCGAATCCCCCCAATGAAATGTTTATTGGGCCACACTCACCCTTAACCACAAGGCAAGAACATGAAGCAGATACTTTAGGCACCAAGCCTTATCCAGTGATCACCATTATAGATAGTTTTCTTGCTTAATTAACCCATGCATATGGAATCTAGAAAGATGATACTGATGAACCTATTTGCAGGGCAGCAATGGAGATGTAGATGCAGAGAACAGACTTGTGGTCACAGTCGGGGAAGGAGAGGGTGGGACAAATTGAGAGGGTACCATGGAAACATATACACTACCATGTGTAAAATAGACAGCCAGTGGGAATTTGCTATATGATGCAGGGAGCTCAACCCAGTGCACTGTGACAACCTAGAGGGGTGGGATGGGTTGGGGATTGGGTTTCAAGAAGGAGGGACCATATGTATACTTATGGCTGATTCATGTAGATGTGTGGCAGAGGCCAGTACAATATTGTAAAGCAATTATCCTCCAATAAAGAAAAAATTCAAGAACAGAAAGGACTGATTGAAGGGTACAAAGCATCTTTGCTGGGAAATGCTTGTTTTGCTACACAACGATCTTCTTGATTCATTCACAGCTCTGTAACTTCTTATACCGTTTGGATTTGGGAAGGACCTGAAAAGTGTGTTATATGCTTGTCCCGGTGCCTTACAGGAGGCAAAGCTGTGCTCAGGGACACACAAGTCGCCCCTCTAGGACACGTCCATCCTGCTCAGCACCGCAGAGGAGGTCCCAGGCCCCCGAGGGTACATCAGTGGATTCACCAAGTAAAACTGGCAAGCAGCCCACCCCGATGACCTCACAGTAAACAGTTGCCGGGCGTGTATCTAGACCTGGGAGACCCGAGTTCTGGTTCATTCATGCAGAGTAAGCGAGGTAAAGATAGCAGCCCGATGTGCCATGCATGGGCCTGCCCCTATAATACATCAGTGTGGGGCAGGAGCCAGAAGAAGCCTGCAACCCACAGCCCTCTCTTCCGATGCTTGGTTCTGACCGGAGACACCCTCGTGCAAATCTGGGGGGATGACCCAGAGCAAACCTCAGCAGACCCAGCGCACGCCCCCTGCGAACAGCTGCCCGGGCCTGTGGTGTGCTCCGGGCCTGGAAGTGGGGACAAAACAAGGTAGGCCTGGCGGGTAGAGCTGGGGAGCAGACTACAGCTGGGGTGCTTCCCCGGCACCAGGACTGCTGACCTGGACAAGCCCAACCAGGGACGGTCAGCAAGGAGACCTCCCAAGGGGTCTGAATGCAAAGAGAACAGGGAATGCAATGTCTTCCTTCATAGACATTCTGTGTCCCTTCCCACAAATCACATATTCTCTTATAAACCCTGAAACATTTCCCTGGAAAGCAAGTTTTACAGCTTCATTTGTAAACTGAGGGGTTTGGAAGCCAGGGCTTTCAAGATCCCCCCCAGACCCCATCCTGTGGGATCTTAAGATCTTAAGGCTCCATGGCAAACACTAGACGGAGATAATAAAGATGAAACAAAATACAAACGAGCGTAAAGGTCTTCTATCTCAGCCTCTCGATGAAGAGATGCACAGTGCAAAATTCTGGTTAACTAGTGATCTGGTTCATAAGGTGGTTAGATTTCTCTTTCACAGGTGACATTGTCAACTACTCAAAGCATAATAATACCACTATCAAAATTGCAACCAATATAATCATGAATGACTCAAATCATCTCCCACTTTCCATGTCTGTGAACCGTACACCTGAGAACAGAATTCACTGTGGAAATGCAGATGCGCTGGGTAGGTCAGAGGAATTATGTCAACAGTTTACCTAACTGTGAACATTTCAAATGCCGTTGCTGTGGCCTGGACAACCTCTTCCAGGGGTTCTGATGTGGTTTATTTCCCACCAGATTCATGTTGACAGAAGCAGGCAACACCAGCCTGTCCTGCAGTTCATCCCCACCCTGAGACCCAGGACGCCCACTGACAGTTAGTGGCACTGACCTGTCCTTTCATGTCTGGAGCGATGGGAATGGTGGGCCAGATGGTCGAGTAGATGCCAAAAAACACCAGCCAGATGAGCATGCTTCCCCAGACGGCCAGGTGACTGAACTGCAGGAGGAAACAGACGCTCATCAACAGGGCCATCTGCGGGCCTGGGAGCCACCTGACCGACCCCGCCCCGCTGCAGGAGCCCTCGGTCCATGCCACTTTTCTTTATGGAAAGATTTCTATGAGTCACTGGTCATTGGAGAGTTTGATCTTTCTCATTTTCTTGGCTCAGAGTATTTAACAGTGAATTTAAGTAACTAGTGACCCCAAACCACCCTGAAGAGGAAACTGCTTTTTGCACCACTGCTGATGGTCCCCTAGGCACACCCCATGGTGCCAGCAGAATCCTGCCCATCCTTTACTTGTGTGCATTACAACCTGGTCTGAATAAACAAGGCCTCGTTCATCTAGTAAGAGGGTGCTGGAGAGACAAAATGACCAAGGTCATTTTATTTATCATTCTGAGACTTCAATTGTTCTTTTCTAAAGAACTTAAAAAGAAACCTGGCATGGACGTATATCTTAACACCACTCTGAGCATCTACTGGGTTGTGAATTTCTTCTCCTTTGTCCTCTTAATAGGATAATCCTTGACTTCCTCCATGATCTAATCCATCATGAGCCTCTGTCAGCTTTTTGAAAAATCTGACCACTGCTCAGTGCCTGCTCTAACCCCCAGGCTAAGCCACCATCCCCCCTCACCTGGCTTCATTGTCTCTGTCTCAATTCTCTGCTTCCATATTTACCTCCCACCCCTCTCTTATGTAATCAGCACAGAATTAGAAGCCTTTGTAAACAGCAGAGACAACCATGAAACATTGGCCATAACCCTCAAGAGTTGGAGATAACTAAAAATGCCCCAAATTGGGGATTGATTAAATAAGTGATGGGATCTTGATAAAACTCAATCCTCTTTAATCATGAACTACGACTTTGCAGAAGCATATTTTAAAGCATGTAAAATATTGATATATTTTTAAGTGAAAAAAAGGCTACAATACTCTATGTTCTGTAAAGCTTCATCTTATTAAAATAAATTATCTTCATTTTATTAAAATAAAATTATCTTCCAGATAATAAGTCTGGAAGATAATACAGCAAATGTTAAAAATAACTACCTCTTGGTGGTAAAATTATGGAAATTAAAAATTCACCTTTTTGTCCTGTATTTTCTTTGTATGTATATATATATATATATATATATATATTTTATAATGTGCATACATATTTGAAATGAGCTGTTAATAGCTTAGAGTTGTATTAAGAGCCTAGCAAATGATTAGGGAACTTTGGATGGCAAATGTGCCCTGATAAAGATCAAACCACAATTTTTAGATGCAAAAATTTAAAGTCCGTGGCTTGACATTGCTTACCGTTTTCCTGGGTTTTAAAAAGATCTATACAAAAATATCTATACTGGATAAAGAAATATTAATAATTCTATAGAAAACTTACTTTTGTCCAAGCTGTCGTCTCCAAACCAGCTTTCAGACAAACAGTAACAACAACATACTGTGAAAGAAAGCGGAATTTGGGAAACGTGTTATCCTTGTATTTTCAACCAGGAGAAACCCCACATCCTCCCCAGGGACAGTTTCTTCCCAGCAGCTGGACTTTGGAAGTGCTACCTTGGGAGCTAGTTTCCTGGGGGTAAGTTTTAGGAAACTTACAGGCAGGTTTCTTTTAAGAAAAGTCCTCACTTTAGTGATTGTCTTCTCATAAGTAATATTGCTCTCCCCCCTTTTCTTTAGCTTGGAAGATTAGGGAGAAATCACCTTCTCTCAATGTAGGTTTTTTGGTTTTTTTTTTGCTTGTTTTGATTTTTCACAAGTAGGTGTGAAATGTTCATGTAAAGACTGAGGGAAGTCTGTTGATCCCTTGTCCTGAAGTCTGAACTTTACATAAGTGAGTAAGTGAAGTCGCTCAGTAGTGTCCAACTCTTTGCGATCCTGTGGACTGTAGCCTACCAGGCTCCTCCATCCATCGGATTCTCCAGGCAAGAATACTGAAGTGGGTTGCCATTTCCTTCTTCACAGGATCTTCCCGATCCATGGATCAAACCCAGGTCTTCCGCATTGTAGGCAGACGCTTTATCCTCTGAGCCACCAGGGAAGTTCCCACCAGGGAATTTTGCATAAACTTCACTAAAATACAAGGTAAGCATTTTATAACCATTTTGAGCTTCTTGTTGTTGTGTAGTTAAGTCGTGTCTGACTATTTGCGACCCCATGGACTGCAGCACACCAGCCTTCCCGGTCCTCCACTATCTCCTGGAGTTGTCTCAGATTCATGTCTTTTGAATTGGTGAGGCCATCCAACCATCTCATCCTCTGTCATCCCCTTCTCCTCCTGCCCTCAATCTTCCCCAGCATCAGGGTCTTTTCTAATGACTTGGCTCTTTGCATCAGGTGACCAAAGTGTCAACCCTTTCAATGAATATTCAGGGTTGATTTCCTTTAGGATTGACTGGTTTGATCTTCTTCCAGTTCAAGGGACTCTCAAGAGTCTTCTCCAGCACCACATTTGGAAGGCATCAATTCTTTGGTGCTTAGCCTTCTTTATGGTCCAACTCTCACATCTGTACATGACTACTGGAAAAACCATGACTTTGACTATACAGACCTTTGTTGGCAAAGTGATGTCCCTGCTTTTTCATATGCTGTCTAGGTTTATCATAGCTTTCCTTCCAAGGGGCAAGAGTCTTTTAATTTCAAGGCTGCAGTCTTTCAGTTCAGTTCAGTTCAGTTCAGTTCAGTTGCTCAGTCGTGGCCGACTCTTTGCAACCCCATGAATCGCAGCACTCCAGGCCTCCCTGTCCATCATCAACTCCCAGAGTTTACTCAAACTCATGTCCATCAAGTCGGTGATGCCATCCAGCCATCTCATCCTCTGTTGTCCCCTTCTCCTCCTGCCCCCAATCTTTAAGGAATCTATAATATATACTTCAGAGATTTGAAATAATGATGACAAAGACCTTATACAAAGGGACAGAGAGGTAGAACCCACACATGCGCCATCTAAGAAAGATTCAATAAACAGGTAAACTTACCGTATAAACGATATTTCCAACAAATAAATAGTCTGTGGCATGACCATTGGCCAGCACAGTATCTGAAAAACAAAGAAGTTACAATCAACCTGTAGAGCGCTTCAGTCTGTTTTACTCAGAATGTAAAAAGAGAACTTTAGAGACATTTACATTTGTCACATCATCTGTGATTCTAATGCCTCCTCTTTCTAACTCTGAATTTCTTCATCTTATATTTTCTCCAAATGAAGCAAACACACAAAGTCAGGTTTCCAACAAACCAACCAACCAACCACTTTTCATACAGATTAAAATTTCTCTTTGTCTATTAGAAGAAGGAATAGAATAAAACCATATTAATCTATCTCTGGGTTTCCCTAGTGGCTCAGTGGTAAAGAATCCATCTGCCAATGCAGGAAATGTGGGTTCAATCCCTGGGTCGGGAAGATTCCCTGGAGAAGGAAATGGCAACCCGCTCTGGTATTCTTGTCTGAAAAATCCCATGGACAGAGTGGCCTACAGTCCCTGGGATCAGTCACAAAGGGTCGGACATGACTAAGCAACTAAACAACCAAAAAATCTATTTCTGTGGGTGCTAGTATTAGACAGTCTCTGCATGCTCATTTGCCATTTGTCTTTAATTTTTGCTAAATTGGCATTGTAGGCCAATAGCAGAGATAACTATGTGATACAAAATGAGTCCATGATGACTGCACTCAGAATTCTGGAGGACATTCACTACTTATGTTCTCCATCAACTTCTATGTGAATTACTGGGGGCCTGTAAATGCAAACATCCAATGCGCGATGTCTAGACAATATAACTAGGATGTGAAGCCTTAATTTTACAGCTTTTCCATTTTCCAACGTACATAATGATCACTAAGACAGAAGTGAAGGGAAAGTCGCTCAGTCATGTCTGACTCTTTGTGACCCCATGGACTATACAGTCCATAGAATTCTCCAGGCCAGAATACTGGAGTGGGTAGCCTTTCCCTTCTGCAGGGGATTTTCCCAACCCAGGGATCAAACCCAGGTCGCCCGCATTGCAGGCAGATTCTTTACCAGCTGAGCCACAAGAGAATTATCTAGTTCAGGTCAGCTAGCCTGCTGTGAAAAGTCTGATTTTTACCTTGAGGGTTGAAAACCTGTTTTAAAACCAGAAATGGTTTATTTGAGTGACACTGCCAATCTCCTTTTCTTCTTTCTTTATACCCAAATTAGACCTGTGGCCTATAGGCCAAGTAAACAGGGATTTTTGTGTTCAAATTTCCAGCCCAGTAGCTGTTGTACATGTATATTTGGGCTCATCAATTTACCCATCTGTTTGTTGAAGAATCTGACTCATGAAAGTATCAAAATCTATTTAGTTTTGTCAAACACCATAATGACACAGGTAAAATATGATTGTCATGGGACCCTGGATCCAGCCACAGGGTGTTCCCTTTCTCCTGAGTCCTGGTAAGAAAACTGGTGGATAAGGACAGATGAATCCTCAAAGAGGCATCATGGGCTGTGTTAGGTACAGACCTAAACTGAGAGTTTCCAAACTACCTCCTGTTCGCTTTAGCTCAAGATGGATTTCCTATCCTTAGCCTTGCCCTCTGAGTTCACAAATGAAGAAAAGACATTTAACTGAGATGAGCAGTGATCTGAGGGCCCTGAGTTCTACCTACATGAAGCCCTGACGGAGTCTGGAGAAAACGCTGATCAGATGGAAGACTTAGAACAGCTGGGAAGTTAAGCTGAAAACCAGGTTTACAATTACGGTTTGACAACTTCTGAATTTCCTTTCGACAGTAATGTTACAAAGGCTGGTTGACTCATGTGCTAAAAGAAATTAAACATACAAAGCATTTGTCTACATATGGAGGACTTAGAATGTGCTTCATACTTCAAGAATATACACTTAATGAACAGAAAACTGTTTGTTAATTCTACACTGAAAATAGAAATTACGTTACTAAGCATAAGACAGGCTCTGTTCTAAGCACTTTACCTCCATGAGTATGCTTACTAATATATGTTAATACTAATAAATGACTATTAACATTGCTAATACACAACACTAAAATACCTAACACTTCTTTGATGCTCCAGCAATGCTATGAAATGGCATTATGACCTGCATGTTTCAGATGAGGAAACTAGGGCAGCAAAGAGAAGCTAGATGACATGTGAGGCCATACTCTGAGTGAGAAACTGTGAACTCCGGAAATAAGACATTGTTCTCACTAACTGAGAGAGAGAAATGGACCCCAAAGTGTTACAGAATCTCTGCCACATGAATCTCACTTTTCTTGTTTTTTTTTTTTTAATTTTTATTTTTCAGTGGGTTTTGTCATACATTGATATGAATCAGCCATAGAGTTACACGAATTCCCCATCCCGGTCTCCCATCCCACCTCCCTCTCTACCCGATTCCTCTGGATCTTCCCAGCCCAACAGGCCCAAGCACTTGACTCATGCCTCCCACCTGGGCTGGTGGTCTGTTTCACCACAGACAATATACATGCTGTTCTTTCGAAACATCCCACCCTCCCCTTCTCCCACAGAGTTCAAAAGTCTGTTCTGTACTTCTGCGTCTCTTCTTCTGCCCTGCATATAGGGCCATCGTTACCATCTTTCTAAATTCCGTATATATCTGTTAGTATACTGTAATGTTCTTTATCTTTCTGGCTCACCTCACTCTGTATAATGGGCTCCAGTTTCATCCATCTCATTAGAACTGATTCAAATGAATTCTTTTTAATGGCTGAGTAATATTCCATGGTGTATATGTACCACAGCTTCCTTATCCATTCATCTGCTGATGGGCATCTAGGTTGCTTCCATGTCCTGGCTATTATAAACAGTGCTGCGATGAACACTGGGGTGCACGTGTCTCTTTCAGATCTGGATTCCTCAGTGTGTATGCCCAGCAGTGGGATTGCTGGGTCATATGGCAGTTCTATTTCCAGTTTTTTAAGAAATCTCCACACTGTTTTCCATAATGGCTGTACTAGTTTGCATTCCCACCAACAGTGTAAGAGGGTTCCCTTTTCTCCACACCCTCTCCAGCATTTATTGCTTGTAGACTTTTGGATAGCAGCCATCCTGACTGGCGTGTAATGGTACCTCATTGTGGTTTTGATTTGCATTTCTCTGATAATGAGTGATGTGCAGCATCTTTTCATGTGTTTGTTAGCCATCTGTATGTCTTCTTTGGAGAAATGTCTGTTTAGTTCTTTGGCCCATTTTTTGATTGGGTCATTTATTTTTCTGGAATTGAGCTTCAGGAGTTGCTTGTATATTTTTGAGATTAATCCTTTGTCTGTTTCTTCATTTGCTATTATTTTCTCCCAATGAATCTCACTTTCATTTCCACCTTCTTTCTCTCCTAGAAAGTTCCTTTCCCATTAGGTGTTGGTATTTCAAAAGAATTCTTCTTAATCTAGTTATTTCCCCCCCTGAAGTTGTCTTCTTTTATTCTTCGGGGTCCACTTTTCCCTCTCAGTTGGGGGTGCTGTCCCTGTGATGGTAGGGTGTTCAGCAGCCTGCCTGGTCTCCATCCATGGGATGAGAATAGTACCCACTCCCTGGTTGTGAGCCGGGAGTATCCACCACCAAGTTGTGACAACAAAAATTGCCTCCGGACACTGCCGAGGTCCCCTGGGGAAAATTCCCCATGTTGAGAATCACAGTATTAGAGGAAAGAAAACAGAGGAGCTGGAACAAATACAGAGAACACACCCTGAAATAAGAGTGGTGAATGAAGGGAACGCCCCTTGCCTGTAGCAGGCTGAGGAGCAGAGTATGTTAGGACCTCACAGCTCACACCATCAGGAGAGAAGTAAGGTTAGGCCTTGGTACAAAGAGATGGAACTGCCATTGCTTGATGGCCTTTAAAGGGGCAAACCCTGTGATCACCTCCAGGGCCGAGACCTCACTGATGGAGAGAGCATCTCCATGGAGACCCTTAAGACCATGGACCACCATGCTGGGAATTTGGCACAAACAGAAGAAACAGGTAGTGAAACCCAGGGACCTCTTCTAACTGTAGCTTCTAGAATTTTATAAGGCATGCATTTCTACCTTGCCATGATAGTACAATGCTACTGGCATTAAATAACTGGCTTGTACCTGAGTTCACCTGAATACACTTAAGATTAGTGAAGCCAAGATAACCCTATTATTCCAACTCATCATTTTTCAAGGATAACTCAACACTGTGTTTTAAGTTTCTGCTTAGGAAGGAGCATCTCCCAGCCCAATCGAAACTAATACCATCTGGGAATAATTCATTCCTTGAAGGAGAAATTCCCAAACTAACCTGTGATTCTGACCATACCAACAGCCTCGGAAAAGAGCATCCACTAAACAACTCACAAGTCACTGCTTGGCCCGCCCTGTTGGGGAAATTCCCACAAAATAGTGTGTTCTCTTAAAAGTTATATTTTGACTGCTTTAGAGGGAAATACCTGTTGGAATCAGTTCTTATGAAAAATTTGCCAGTAGCATCCTCTTGAAGAAAAGACACCAAGTCTTAAATGATCATTGGTGAATGAACACATTCATAAGCTACAGCTTGCTTATAATTCAAGGCTGGAAAAGTCCATTTGGACTGTCCACTTTATTATTTCTGCAGCACACTACTCACAAATTATTTCTTCCTGTTTTGCTTAATCTTAACAGTACTGTTAAGATCCACCACTCTACTCAGAAAAGCAACTTTCCTATAGCTTAGCTGTTTTCATTTTAGCAGGGTATTTAAAATTCAAGTAACTTTTTAAATAGGAGATAAAGAACCCCTAAACCAAGGTAAGTCATTGGGTTCCCAAGCCAGCCTTTAGAACACATTTATCCACCATCTATGTAAGCGATGATAAGATTACTGCAGATGAAGCAGCACGGGGGCACAGATGGATGTAGGGAGGAAGGGGGCAGAGAGAGGGGAAAGGACAGTTCAGGCACAAAAGGAAATACATCCACCTAGAGACATGGGGGTGGATGCCTGCGCTGCATCAGGTGGTGACGTCGGCTGGAGCCAAGCCATTCCAGGTTCTGAGAAGGTCCCAGTAAGAGAAACCCATCCAATGCACAGGTGGAGAGAGGTGATCTCAACACACCTTTATTCACCAGCAGGACATTGAGCATCTCCCAGTAGAAACCATCACTAGCACACAGGCCCAGCAGACCCAGGGCGGGGTAGGGGAGGGAGGGGGAGAGAGAGAGGGATTGAGGGGGAAGGGGGACGAGGGAAGAGGAGCGAAGTGGGCTGCCTGTTGTGTCAGCACTCCCCGCAGCGTCTCACTGGACCATGTGAGGTCAGCCAGGAGATCGAGATTGAGGATCAGCTCTCCCTAGATGAGAGCTGAAACAAAGGGGGACAGTGTGTGCTCTCCATCCCTGCGGTCCAGGGAAAGAGCTCTGCAAGGTAAACGAAGCCGTAAGAGTGGGAAAGATGCTTGTCTCACTTGTTGGTCACATATAGAATGATCTGGTGGGGTTGCATGTGGGGTAAAATCTGATACGATGATGGGATGACCATGTGCATCAAAGGTGGTACTACGGGAGCCTGAAGCCCTGTCCTGATTCTCCTCCAGGCAGAAATCATGCCGTGGCTTCAGGACCCACAGACCCTCAGCAGCCGCCCAGCCTGTTGGTCCAGACTTACGTTATCTACAAAGTCAGGTTGGAGTCAGGGACTAGCATGATGTAGGAATAGCCAAATGAGGTTGACAAACCCAGACACTAAACCGACTGGTGTGAACAATGACGACAAACCCACATGGACCCTCCAGTGACTAGTGACAGCCCCAAACGCTGCATGCAAAATGCTCTCCAAGAATGTTTGTGGGGTAAGTCTGTCTCGTTTTCTAAACAGGCAGAATGATCGGGGAACTTACCTCAGAGGCTTCCAAGGGGCTAGGCTGATGACATCTTATAAAGATGCCATTTCAATGAAATGCTCATTAAACACACTACATTATGACCCGGCTAAACCACAAAAACGTGTTCAGAGAGGGCTTTGACGAAAAGCAAAATCTGAAGCTTAAGTTACAGTGTAGTCCTGTGCAGCCAGGGCTCAATAATCAAGAAAACAGATGGCGTGAATGCATACATGTGTTTTTGGTGTGTTAAGAACCTGTGGAGGACTGGATTCAAAATCACAGCATCGAGCACACATCTGACTCCAGAGGAAGAATTAGGGAGATGGCACTGTTCCCTTGACAGACAGCAGGGCACCTGCCAAGAATTTTGGCTGGAGAGCAGATGCCAAGTCCCTCCTGTTCTCTTTCTTCCAACCTTTTGCTTCAGCAGCACCAATTCAGTGTGTGTGTGAGTCAATCAGTCGTATCCGACTCTTTGCAGCCTGCCAGGCTCCTTTGTCCGTGGGATTTCCCAGGCAAGAATACTCGAGTGGGTTGCCATTTCCTTATCCAGGAGATCTTCCCGACCCAGGAATTGAACCTGCGTCTCCTGCTTTGCAAGTGGATCTTTTAGCATCTGAGCCTCTAACCTTCAGCAGCACCAATTCAGAGCAGCCCTTGCTCCAGCACATTAACAGGCTCTCCTCTCCCCATCTCACTCTTGGGGCCTCTTAAGATGGCAGAGGCTCAGAGGTACAATGCCAACCAGCTACTACTGGATGAATATCAAGAGTGAAAATGTCTTCCAAGTGTCAAAGAACTCACTTACAAATGCACTTAGAAGTCATCCTGCTCAAATGTCTTCCCTGTCTGTATGACAACTGAAATGATTCTTTTTGCTTCTGATGCTGTGTATTCATGAAGAGAAGATTCATTTTTCCTTTTTCTGTAGAGTGCCATACACTATTGAAAGGCATTTCTAAAAGGTAGAGTTTATACAAGTGTTAGTGATTATAATTACATTGAGAACCAGCACTGGGTTAAGTTCCTGGTTATATAAGCCTTTTTCTGGATTTTCTCCTCTGTACTGACATTTCTGCTGGATAAAGTTAAGGATATGAAACTCAGATTTCAACCTTTCTCTTTTTTCATTCTTGTTTACTAAAAATAGATTTTAAAGAGGAAGTGAAAATGATGGAAAATAAACTCGACTGCCTGTCGATGTCAAACAGCCATCTTGTAGGCACAGGCTTGTTTCTGACTCCCAGGAGCAGAGTCTAGGGACAGTTCAAGGCTCTTCCTACCTAGGCAGGCCCTGTGACTAGTTCTCGCCAATCAGAAGTAATGGATCCTGTCCTGCCAAAGAAGGTTAAGAGCCATCAATCCTCCCGGCCCTCTCCTGTCCCTGTGTGAGGCTAAGGGTGAACTCGGGGGCTAAGAACAGATGAAGCACCACTATGGAGATGAACCCAGGGCTTGTTTTAACCAGGTGTCAGAAGAGAAATAGACATGGATGTGATGGTCATGAAGGGCAAAGTTTACACTCAAGGATGCCTAAAAACAGGACACACAGGATGTCAGGCAGGGCCACGTGGGGAAACAGCAGGGTCAGGCAGGAGGGAAGAGGGGAAGACATGACCCAGAGCTTTTATTTGGGTTTTCACAGGATAAAATGGACAAGGCAGGGTGTAAACTCGGGGTTGGATAGTGTCAATAATTTCAACAGCCTCTGGGTTCAAGGTTGATCCCTAGCTATGTGATACCTGGTCCAGGGTGATTTAGGGTAGAGAACGTTAGTCTGGTGTGAGAGGCTAAGATACAGAGATGTCTGGGGGCGCCAGAACTGTTGGCTGGATATCAAAGGCAAGCCTGCAGGGGAGCTGTCTGCTCTAGGGATCAGCCAACACTGGGAACATAGTCTCTCCAGGATCAGTTGAGTTCAGTCACTCAGTTGTGTCCAATTCTTTGCGACTCCAGCACACCAGGCTTCCCTATCCACCACCAACTTCTGAAGCTTGCTCAAACTCATGTTCATTGAGTCGGTAATGCCATCCAACCAACCATCTCATCCTCTGTTGTCCTCTTCTCCTCCTGCCTTCAATCTTCCCCAGCATCAGGGTCTTTTCCAAGGAGTCAGTTCTTTGCATCAGGTGGCCAAAGTATTAGAGTTTCAGCTTCAGCATCAATCCTTCCAATGAATATTCAGGACTGATGCCCTTTCGGATTGACTGGTTTGTTCTCCTTGAGGTCCAAGGGACTCTCATGAGTTTTCTCCAACACCACAGTTCAAAAGCACCAATTCTTTGGCATTCAGCTTTCTTTATAGTCCAACTGTCACATCCATACATGACTACTGGAAAAACCATAGCTTTGACTAGATGGACCTTTGTCAGCAAAGTAATGTCTCTGCTTTTTAATATGCTGTCTAGGTTGGTCATAGCTTTTCTTCCAAGGATCAAGTGTCTTTTAATTTCATGGCTGCAGTCACCATCTGCAGTGATTTTGGAGCCCAAGAAAATAAAGTCTGTCACTGTTTCCATTGTTTCTCCATCTATTTCCCATGAAGTGATGGGACTGGATGCCATGATCTTCGTTTTCTGAAAGTTGAGTTTTAAGCCAGCTTTTTCACTCTCCTTTCACTTTCATCAAGAGGCTCTTTGAGACAAGTGCTTGGACCTGGTGCACTGGGAAGACCCAGAGGGATCAGGTAGAGAGGGAGGTGGGAGGGGGGATCAGGATGGGGAATACATGTAAATCCATGGCTGATTCATGTCAATGTATCACAAAAACCACTACAATATTGTAAAGTAATTAGCCTCCAACTAATAAAAATAAATGAAAAAAAAAAAAAAGAGGCTCTTTAGTTCTTCTTTGCTTTCTGCCATAACGGTGGTGTCATCTACATATCTGAGGTTATTGATATTTCTCCCAGCAATCTTGATTCCAGCTTGTGCTTCACCCAGCGTGGCATTTCTCATGGTGTACTCTGCATATTAGTTAAAAGCAGGGTGACAATATACAGTTTTGACGTACTCCTTTCCTGATTTGGAACCAGTCTGTTGTTCCATGTCCAGTTCTCACTGTTGCTTCTTAACCTGCATACAGATTTCTCAGGAGGCAGGTCAGGTGGTCTGGTATTCCCATCTCTTGAAGAATTTTCCACAGTTTGTTATGATCTACACAGTCAAAGGCTTTGGTGTAGTCAACAAAGCAGATGCTTTTCTGGTATTCTCTTGTTTTTTTCAATGATTCAGTGGATGTTGGCAATTTGATCTCTGGTTCCTCTGCCTTTTAAATCCAGCTTGAACATCTGGGAGTTCACGGTTCACATACTGTTGAAGTCTGGCTTGGAGAATTTTGAGCATTACTTTGTTAGTGTGAGATGAGTGTAATTATGCAGTAGTTTGAACATTCTTTGTCACTGTCTTTCTTTGGGATTGGAATGAAAACTGACCTTTTCCAGGATCAAGGTGCCTAATACCAGGGCATCACAAATGCAGAAAATAGAAAACAGTGTCAATATACCATGGACAATATACTATTCCATTTGATGATGACATGAGGCAGAATTAGCCTTTATCGGGCTAAATCCTCGATATTTGGGGGTTGTTTGTTGCAGCAGCTGTTCCTACCCTAATTCACCTTGATTCAACTTCTTGGCAGAGTTCTAAAGGTGAAATCTAGGAACTCTGGCTCATACTTTTTACAGCGTTACGTCAAACCCAACTGTGTAAAATACATGTCAGTTTACAGAAGTTGTCAACAGTGCAAAATAGAAATGGCTAATGAATCATACTTTGGGGCATGGAAGAAGTCCAAGCTGTACAGTTTATTATTATCTTTTTGAAAAAATATTGGCTTCCCAGGTGGCTCAGTGGTAAAGAATCTGCCTGCCCTGCAGGAGGTGCAGGTTTGATCTCTGCGTTGGGAAGGTCCACTGGAGGAAGGCACAGCAACCCAGGCCAATATTCTTGCCTGGAGAATCCCCATAGAGAGAGGAGCTCGGCTGCTACAGTCCATGGGGTTGCACAGAGTCGGACACAACTAAAGCAACTTGGCACACATGCACACACAGTCAGATACACCAGGGAAGTTTTCATTAATGCAATATTCAGTTCAGTTCAGTTCAGTTCAGTTGCTCAGTCGTGTCCGACTCTTTGCGATCCCATGAACCTCAGCACGCCAGGCCTCCCTGTCCCTCACCAGCTCCTGGAGTCCACCCAAACCCATGTCCATCGAGTCGATGATGCCATCCAACCATCTCATCCTCTGTCATCCCCTTCTCCTCCTGCCCTCAATCGTTCCCAGCATCAGGGTATTTTCAAATGAGTCAGTTCTTCGCATCAGGTGGCCAAAGTATTGGAGTTTTAGCTTCAGCATCAGTCCTTCCAATGAACACCCAGGACTGATCTCCTTTAGGATGGACTGGTTGGATCTCCTTGCAGTCCAAGGCACTGTCAAGAGTCTTCTCCAACACCGCAATTCTTCAGTGCTCAGCTTTCTTCACAGTCCAACTCTCACAACCATACATGACCACTGGAAAAACCATAGCCTTGACTAGACAGACCTTTGTTGGCAAAGTATGTCTCTGCTTTTTAATATGCTGGTCATATTAAAATAGGTTGGTCATAACTTTCCTTCCAAGGAGTAAGAGTGTTTTAATTTCATTGCTGCAATCACTATCTGCAGTGATTTTAGATCCTTCCAATTCTGCCCCCTTAGTAGTCCTCTAATCCGTCCACGTCTCTGACACTGTCACTATACAATCTAAGCAACAGTCAACCAGCTGGATGCCAAAAATCGTTCTGGCCAGTGGCGTCACATTGAAATTCATCAGCTACTTGGCTCTCTGCTTATAACCCATCAGTGACTCCCGCTGAACTTATACGTGAAAAGGCTCACTAGTCCCCAAGACTGGGAAAGGTCTCATCTCTTGGTCTCCATCCTTTACCATCCCTAGGCAATCGATCTCACAGCCTCGCTTCTCAGTCTTCTACCCACACATGTCTTCTCTGACTCTGAATCACAGCCTCTTACCCATGCTATTCCCACAGTCTGAAACCCTTCCCTCCCTTCTGTTCCCAGCTCTCTCCTCCCACTCATCCTTCAACTATGTAACACATCCTCTAGGGGGCAGTCCTCAAACCTGGGGCCAGATCAGTGGTCTTTGGAACACACACCATTTGACCTTGATTGTCCTGTCATTACACTTTCTGTTCAGTCCTGCTTTGTCCCCCGTGAACTCCACGAGGGCAGGGAATCTGCCTGCTGCTACTTGTACTACATCTGCCAACAGGGACAGGGCACAAAGGACATAGTCACTTGTCTTTTTTTTTTTAATGAATAAGTAATTGATTTTAAGAAGATGCAATCTCAGAGAACAAGGGCAATCTAACCCCAATTTAGCTTAATGTGAAACTTACGTGACGTAAAAATAACCAAGTTTATAGTAACCAGGTATAGGGTCATAAATAATTCAAGCTAAAATGACCCAGTACTGCCACAGGCAGAGAGAAGTACCCTACATCTCATTTTATACAGGTATACCATCATTTCAGTTTATAAAACATGTCTCATCTCACAGCAGCACATTTATTAGAAAATATAATGTAGCTATCTTCAAAAATGTTCAGAGATCCTGCTCCTTAATTAGTGCCAATACAATAAGTATCTACATCGCATTTCTTCTGGAAAGGGATGGGGATGGTTTCCAGAATGTAGACAGGGAGGAATCAAGAATAAATCTTTTTTTGGGGGCCATTTTTCTCTGATGTTAAGTATATTCCTATCCCTTCCCTCTTAAATTCCATCAAGAAAAACAAAATCTGAAAATTTCCTTTTTAAAAAATCAAAACGGATTTGCCAATAACCACATTCCACTTCAAGGAGGATTGCTCAAATATGCAAACTGCATACACCACTGGAAAGTCCAAGAGTGGCCCAACACCAAAGTCTTGGTGAATTTCAGTTCCTGCAAAGGTGACATCTCTGGTTTTAACCTAGAATCACGTTTAAGTTTGAAGGGTGGGAGCTGCAGACTGGCCATGGCCATGAGCATAAGGTTGTGATGGTTGGAAGAAATTTGATTTACTACAGAATTGCTGGAGTGGAAAAATGTATTTTGAAACTTGAAATGAATCATCACAAACTCCATCAGCCGAGCACTGCTTTGAAAATTCTATCCAAAACCACGCAGAAATAAGCAAAGCAAAATTCTTGGACGCTTCTTAAGGAATGATCGATGGGCTAGCACCTCTCAGAAACGTTTCTTGCCAACAGTGATGCTGGGGGTGACCAGCTCTGTCTGTACCTAAGCCTCTATGCTGGGGGTGACCAGCACTGTCTGTACCTAAGCCTCTCTCCAGGACGCCTGGAGAGAATTTCCTGGTAAAATCCACCATACTGACGATGCAGTCCACAGAGTATAAAGCACTGCAACCAAGCCGCTCTGTGGATCTCAGCAAAGGTCCTCAGGGCTGAGTGTAGCCTGCGGCTGACGGACAGCTTCTGGCAGGACTTGGGGCTGGAGCGGGAGTGGGGGGCCCAAAGCACTGTTCTGTGAGATCAGGGTCCCCGTGGTTTGACGATGCCCTCGTTTGTCTCAAATTGGAGCTATTTTCCAACACTTCTTTGGGAACGGGGTGAATGCCTCCTTCTAAGGGGTGGTTCAAAGTGTTAACAGGAGCTCATTGTTATTTAGGGCAATCAGCCCGTGAACAAATAATCAAATCAGCTGCCACATCCTGGTTCTTCTCAAACTTGCAAGCTTTTTGATTTCCCCCTCTGACTTCCTTCCTTTCACTAAAAAGACAAATACACAAAGACCCGCGCTCTTGCCAGACCTCATGCACTTCTCTACACGGTTGTCTTGTCTTCCTCAGAGGCAAGCCTGGGGTGTAACTCTCCCACCCCAAACCTCTCCCTGAAAAAGGGCCATATCTGGGTTTTAGTGAACTGACCCTCAACCTAACACCCCTCTGCTACTGCCCTCTCGACTAAGGTGCTGCTGCAGATGCAGAAGGGATGCTGGAAATGTGTGCAGTCATGTTTTGACTCACAGCTGCACAAGGATGGGGGGAAAGGCGGTAGGGAGGGGATTCGCTGTCCATGGCCAGGGAAGCTCAGGGTCCAGAAGTGCTCACCAAAGGCTGAACAAGATCCCGAGTCCATCCCCTGCACCCCCTTGGGGGCCACTGTCCGAGGACTCTCCCAGCTCCTGGGCAGCACAAGCCCCATGTGCTTGCGCTCCCTGTCGGGAACGCTCTTTCTCCCCTACTTTCCCTACACCTCTCCTGCCCCACCTGCTCACCCCCTGTTCCTTTTTTTAAGAACTTAAGTACTACTTATTTTCTTGGAGAAGATGCTTCCTTGACCCACTCGACTAGATTATGTCCCGGTATTACAAGCTCCCCAGCAGCCTGTAGAACACTGCACACTGGCCATTAAGCAATTACATGCGTAATTCCTGATCATCTAACATGTTCTTCTTCCCAATTGTCAGCTCTGATCTCACAGACTCTCCCAGAGAGCAAGACAAGCTGCGTTTATGTCCACCACGCCCTTGGCACCTGGCACATCACAGGTCTGCCATGATTCTGCTGAAGGACTTCTTCTCAAAACAAGTTCTCCCCTCACTAAACACGCCCTAGTCCCAGGTTTAACCCTACTTAAGCTCCCTGGAACGGCTGCAGACCTAACCAGGGCTCCTGCTATCAGTTTTCCTTCTACTATCGGCTTTACAAGATGTGATGGAGTCAACTTCCCAAAACTGCTCTGCTCAAAATACTCAGCTCAATCTAAATGCTACTGACTGTTCAATTATTCCAAATGGAGTCTTGGCTTCTTAACATTGCATTCCAAGTTCTTTGCAGTCCAGTTTTCACCCACCTTCTCCAACTCTTCTGCCTTCCTCTCAGTAAGGAATGAACTTCTCAAACTCTCTGCATCTGTCCTGAATCACCACCTTCATTCAGCTCTTCCCTCCAACCCTCTCATTTCACTCTGCCTGGACTTCCAGGCTAAGCCTACACCTTATCCCCTCCAACAAGCCATGAGTCATCTTAAATGAAAGACATCTCTCTCAGCCCCCTGCAATCTGAGAGCGCTTCCTCTGGATTTTACTTGAGAGTTACTTTCTGCCTGAACTAGAATTATCCGCATCCCTTACCAGACTTTGAATGCCTTGACGGTGAGACCCATGTTGCCATGTTTACCCACCACCCTTAGACTCTATCACAGGGCCTTGGAGATAAATATCACATCAAAGAATAGGGCTGAGGGACACTGTAATCATGTTTGTGGTGTACTAATACTGAGAATTGAGAGATGAATCCTACAATATTCATTCCATTTGCTAGAGGACATCAACTAGTGACCAAAACACCAACAGTCTTCTGTTGTTCTTTACCAGATAGACTTCACACTTGCTATTCATTTCACCTTCAACAGTTTCAGTCAAAAGGTTACTGTTTATAATATAACCAAAAGAAAACCTCTATGCAGAAGGCTTAATAAATATGATGAAATCATGATGCTAACCATGGTGGTGATTAAAAAATGGAAAAAAGTCATCTTTTTGGTTGCTAGGCAAATTGCTAATCTGGATGAAGCAGATAAAGTGAAAGTCACTCAGTTGTGTCCGATTCTTTGCGACCCCAGGGACTATACAGTCCATGGAATTCTCCAGGCCAGAATACTGGAGTGGGTAGCCTTTCCCTTCTCCAGGGGATCTTCTTAACACAGGGATCAAACCCAGGTCTCCCACATTGCAGGTGTATTCTTTACCAGTTGAGCCACACGGGGAGCCCAAGAATACTGGAGTGGGTAGCCTACCCCTTTTCCAGTGGATCTTCCCAACCCAGGAATTGAACTGAGGTCTCCTGCATTGCAGGGGGATTCTTTACCAACTCAACTACCAGGGAAGCCATGTGGTGGAAGCTAACTTGAAATTTAGTTGGTGACATCTCTTAGGTAAACTAGTAACTGTTGGGGATCTATCTTCTTTTAAATATAGACCACATTGCGAGAGTGGATGGATTTATGTGATGTGATCTAGGTAAACAATAGTGATCCCACCATAAACTACAAGCCGCCATCTCAAAGTACATAATGTTGACTCAGGATCAGAAAACCATCTGATCTGATGGAGTCACACTAGTTCCTTCTGAAGCGGGCAAGTAAAGGACCATCTTGCAAAATATCTATGAGTCCAAAGCAAGCACTGCATATTTACAGAGTCCGCATAGACATAAGAGGGTGGTGGGCCTAGAGATAATACAGAGTCAGTATGAGTACAAGTCTTCCTATGCACAAAAAGCTGGGCTTGGGGACCAGAGGACACGTACCAAAGCCGCTCTTGTGCTCAGCAGACAAACTGTCTCCCATCACCAGCCCAGCCTGATACAAAGACAGCCACTTTATCACCAAACTGCCAGAGCTTCTAATACAAAGCACAGTCAACACTCTTACATTTGTAAGCCCTTAATCACAAAATCATTTCAAAATATTGGGTTGGTCAAAAGGTTTGTTCAGGTTTTCCTGTATGATCTTATGAAAAAAGAACTCTTTGGCCAACCCAATAAATTAAGGCCACTACATGTAAAGGAAATGGCAACCCACTCCAGTAGTCTTGCCTGGGAAATCTCATGACAGAGGAAGGTGGTGGGCTACAGTCCACGGGGCCGCAAAGAGTCAGACACGACTGAAACGACTTCACAACAGCAACACATAAAGATGAATCACAGGAAAGCATCACCGTCCAAAGAATGATTCATCTAGAATGCCCCTTTGGGGGTGAGGCTAGAAGCAAAAAATTTTACTTTCTGCTTTAGAGACTCAGGCGTGAAGTAGGAAATAGCAACCCACTCCAGTATTCTTGCCTGGGAAAGTCCATGGACCGAGGAACTTGTCAGTCTACAGCCCATGGATCACAAAAAGTCAGACACAACTGAGCACACACACAAGTAAGCAAGAGACTCAGGGACCCTTGAAAGGAAAGGAGGTCTGATGAAACAGCATCAGTCATAAGACATATAACACATTGGCTGTGCATGCATTTTCTCTAACAATCAGTATTTGACAGGTTAAAGCACATCAGTGAGGATGAATCATGTCCGTCTGAAGCACAAAAACCACGGCCACAGAAGCTTGGAAGAAGAGACAAAGAAGCTTGGAAACTTCATATCCTTTGGTTCTCTGAACAGTCAGAGGCCTTGTCTAGTCAACATTTGGCGTAACTTTCCCCGGGGGTATTATTATGATTTGAGAGGGGTAATAGACTGACATTCTCATAATACATTTTCATTTTTTGAGATTAAAAGGTATGTCTCTTTAAGAAGCCACATTTTGGATATATTAATGCGAACAAACATACCCTCCTCCAGCTCAGCGAAGGTTAAAACAACTGGAATAGTCTGCCCTGCAACAAACTTTAAATATTTGCATGAAAAGTGTACATCAAGGAAAAGAGAGTTTCAGAAGACAGGGTATAAAATTATACTCTCATGAGATTTGAGTTATTTGGCATAGAGGTGCATCAGGTTTGGAAAACGAAAGCCCAAGTAATTAACAGAAAATTTCAAACACGAGGGCAAGAGGCATTGATGTTTCATTATAGTAAAGTGCTTTTCTTCAAAATCCTTGACTCAAATGGTTATTAAAAATAAAGTTTCAAATTCCTAGTATTTAAACTCTCCAGGCAACTGGAAAGAAAATGGGTTCTTAGAGCCAGAAGGGGTGAAACCTACAAGCTATAAAGTTCGAGACTAGCTCTCATTAGATGTTATGTATGTTTTTCTTCTGAAATTTGTTCCTGTGATCTCTAGGCCTGTGGAACTGGGAAAAAAATTTGTGAACAACTGGTGTGGAGGGGCTGCAAAGCTACTTGCTGAGAGTTGAATCACGAAGCCATTACCTACCATGTTCCAGCGCTTTCATGGGAAACCAGAAGAGGATGAGCGAGTGGACCAAGGCGTTGATGCAGTGACCCCAGAAAACCTAAGGGAAAACAGACCGAGGCTGTCAGGAACTGCCCACACTCTTGACCTCTGTGTGGCTCAACAAGCCCCTCACTGTCAGGGATGCGGGCGGCAATTCCAGCTCCAGAAGGCGGAAAAAACCAATTTCCTCCTTTTTAGCTACAAATGAGCCGGCTGTCTCCAGATAATATTCCTTGAGTACAAAGACCTAAAGAGATATTCACATATACACAGGACAATATACAATCTACCCACATCTGAAAAATAAATGATGATCCATTTCCTTTAGAACTGAAAGCAAGCCAGCAACATTTTACCATCACTCAAAAAAAAGGGGTAACAGGTCACAGTGGGACTGAAGAGACTGAAACCATCCTTTTGGAAAGCATTAAAAACATTTAACATGTGAATTCTCACACAGCACGCTCACTCTCTTGTTTCACCCCTGAATATCCCTCCCATTTCCGGTTTTTAGGATTTAGATGAGTATCATTCAGAGTTAAAGATTCTGTTTAACACTTAAAAGGTCAAACAACAGAACTTTAGTTCTAAACCAGTCATTTCTTCTAAATTACAGATTCATAAATGCATTTCAATCATGCTTTTAACCCTGAGATGAAAGAATTACTAAAACCAGATTGAATTTCTTTAAAAATCTACACATCATACAAGGAACTGCCATATAGCGTGCTCTTAACTAGTGACGGGACAACTGAAAATGATGAGAAATGAAAAGACAATGAGATCTTCCTACTTTAATGTTGATGATTTCCCTATCTCTTCCCTGCCCTTTACATGCCACCCCCCATCTTCAAAATGCCTGCAGGTTAGTGTCCAAGCACTCTCATCTCTGCTCTTTCCAATGGGTCCACTCCCTACCCCAACCTTATGCAGCCTTTGAATTCAAACTCTGTAGATCACAGATTTGATTCTGTTGATCACAGATTTGTTCACGCTGAACAAAGAGACCCTATTTCTCATGAACAGGGCCACCGTGAACAAGGACACAATCAGTCACTCCCATCTCCTTGTGTGTGGAAGACACGAGATCCAGCAGGATCCCTCGTATTTTTTCCAGATGTGGACACAGCTATCAGGCTTTCCAGAACATGAGGCCGCTCTGAAGGAGGACTGTCACAACACCTGGCTCAGAACAAGGTCTTCAGGGACCGCTCTTTGCCCAGGACTCCCGGATGACCCTCTCTCAGGCCCCGGCGGTGGTCACACAGGCTGGTCACACACTCAACCAGCACCTGCTGTCTTAACTGAACGGGGCAATGAGCCTCAGTTCCAGCCTCTGAAACCCCTCCTGCATGAACACTGGAGATGGAAACATGGCAAATGCAGGCATATGGGTATCTCTGCCTCCAGTCCAGCTGGGCAAGTGCCCTCCTCAGGGTGGGTCCTCACCGCTGCCCCCCAGATGTGGCTGGCTGGCCAGTGACCCACCAGATCCCTTGGCTACTCTTGATCGGAGGACCCTGCAACACCTAAGCCTGCTCCTGCTCAGCTCAGCCCTGGATCCCTACTCCTTGTCTGTCTAGATGTCTTCTCTTTACTGATTCTCCAGACTGAGAAACAACAGCCGCGTCTGACTTGATTCCTGCGTTCACCTCTGGCCAATTCTCCTGAAGGAATATTTCTCTGTCACTGAGAACCAGGCAGTGATGCAGCAAGGACCGTGCCAGATGATGGGGCTCGATGGGATGGGGGAAGATTTGATCCTACAGGTCTTGGGGTGTGGGGGCCACTGGCCACGTGGCCATCAGGGGCGCAGGTGGGGAAGAAGGCTTTGTTAAACAGGAAGACTGGATGCTTCCTGCCTGGTCAGGCAGCTCAGATTCCCCGGGTGTGCCATCCTGGGGGAGGTCTGGGGCTTTGCCTTCCTTCAAGCGCTCCCTCCGAGCATCGGCAGGGTCACCAGCCTTTCCGAGGGGTCCCATGTGCACACGTGGCTCACCTTGGTGTTGAAGCCCTCGGCGTTCTGGGTGATCTTGTAGAGCTGTGGGAACCTCAGCATGCTCTCCTGGCTGCAAGACCTCTCGAAGATGCCCAGCGTGAAGGGGGGCAGCGCTGTGAAAATCTGCGGAGATAACAATGAGCCGTTAGCAGAGGCCCTTCCGACTCCTGCAGCCCCGGAGGTTTAGGGCGACGTGACGACGCCGTAACTTCAGGTCAAGTCCAAACCCGAGGTTCCGGGACTCCCTGGACACCCTCCCATCAGAGAAAATAAATGAAAGGTCATTTTACACTGTTGCCTAATCAGCATCAAACAAATTGACACAGAACACTAAGACCAGCATCCTAAAAATGTGATTGGCCAAGAGCTCTGGTTCAAGGAATAACTGTCTTCCTTTGCAGATGAGCTGTGACTTCGAACCCGACACGGTGGGCTCTGTGTGGTGTGGGGGTGTACTTCTGTGGGAGCCGAGGCCCCATTTACCTTGATTTTATGCTCACTTTTCAGGAAGCACAATGTCCTCCACCCACTTACTCAGTCATTTTACTGGGAATACATGATGGTTAGATACTGTGATAACCCCCAGGAAGGGAGAGATTTAAGAACAGAAGAAGGAAGAAGGCAAAGCAGCAGGTCCCTGACCCCTCGGAACTCTGTCTACTGCAGAGGTGGGGACGCGGCAGCTGGCAACAGGCACAGAACATACATACACAACAGCATGCTCTGCAAAGTCACTCCTGGGGGGACGATGCAGGAAGCGGGGGAGTCAAGGAAGGATGCTTGGGCCACAGAGCCTCTGGCCTGGAAGGTACTGCACCTGTAGAGTTGGGCGGGATGGCGAGGGGTGTGAGTGGGAGGGGACAGGGGGCAGCAACCCCACGGAACGAGCACCTGTCACAAAGTTATGAGGCTCAAACACACATTTGGGGGGACCTGGAGGTCATCCAGCGTGGCCGGGGACACGGCAGGAGACAAGGCTGGGATGGAGACAGAATGACCTCTGGATATGCTGAGCAGAGGGTGCTGACATTTGCCTGTCCTCCATAGCATGTGACAGGCTTCCATCTGTGTTCTGGAAAGAGAAAGCTGGGTGCTGAAGCAGAGGGCTGGAACAAGCATGTCATCCCAGTCTGGCAGATCTACGGGCCACCTCCTCTCGGGTGTGAGCATGGGTCGCTCTCTGCTTGGCATGGACCAAATCCGTACCCCCAAGCCCGCCAAGTTCTGGGGGCCATGAGAACTGAATGTGCGTCTCGAGAAAGTGCTGAGTGCATATCAGTTCCCAGCAGCCTGGATGTCTGGCCAGGAGTCAGCCTGTCCTAAGTCTGCTGGGACAAGGCAACCAGAGTGCGCTGGGGAGAGGCCCGGAAAACTGGCTGGCTCCACCTTCAACCAGGAGCAGAGGAGAACAACCCCGGGATGTCCATGTTCTAAAGATCTCAAGGAGAAAAAGATGTCAATGACAAACGCTAAAGGAAGATGCCCCACAGACATCTCAGAAGCGCTGCACACTCAGTGTATATATAAACTCACCCTCATTGTTGGGCTGAAGGAGCGATCCACACATTATGTACACAGCCAGCTGTTTCTTCTTTTCCTTTTTTCACTTGACTTCCTCCTCCTACCTACTTCAAATCCTCTGGCCCTCTGCACCCCCAGGCTAACCACCTGCCAGACATCTCACCTGGATTGTAGTGTGTGTGTGCACGCACGCACATACACACACACACGTGTCAGGGATCATTACTTGTTTTTCAGAAATAATCCATCATACACACTTTCTTCATTGTATTTTTCTCATTAAACAAAACACCATGGGAAGACCCCAAGTTCCCAGGGTTTGACCCCAAAGCAGTCATTTTCATGCTCACATAATAATTCATACTATAAGTGGACTGTATTTTTTTAACCATCACCTACGGATAGGCATTCATCTTGTTTCCAGTTCTCTGTTGCCACAACCATCAGGTAATAAACACCTAGAATATATTATAATATCTATCCTATATCTTTTATTTCTCTGTGAAGGATTCCCAGAAGTAGGGCTATGGGATTTTAAAAAACAAATACATTTTTAACTTCATAGGATGCTGCTTGGCTGCTTTCAGAAAACGTCCCAATGGTTTCTCTCTCCTTTCATGAAGGACACAATCTTTTCCCTGCTTTCCTATCAGCAATTGCTTGTTATATTCTACTTAATACTCTCCACTTAGAAAAACTGAAGATTTGACTACTTCTAAAAATAAACATTCCCGGGCCACCAGTGAGTCTGACTCTGTTTTCATGTATTTGCTGGATGTGAGGATTTGGAATTGTGCACAACATCAGGTCCTTTGTCCATTTTCAATTCATGGTTTATCTGCTTTTCTAAGAGTTCTTGGACTCTGTCTTTCTATTATAAAATTTCCTCCAAATGCACTTTTTGTCTACTGGCTTTCTTTACGGTTTCATTTGTCATATAAAATGCTTTGAATTTCTATAAGATCAAGAAGAGTTTTTCAACATGCAATTATGTCAGGAGTTTCTTGCAGGATTTTTATAGTTTTACTTCTCAAATTTATGTCTCAAATTTTTTTTGAAACTAAAGTATCTATGCTGGATAAGAAAGAAGTCCAATTTTACTTTTTTCCCTATAAATAGCCAGTTTGGAGAACACAATCCAAACTTTTTCACCACACTAAAATATCACCTTGGACATTGACTTCTTAAACTCTCACATGTTACAGATCTAGAAGCTAGAACTGGGATTTAGTGCTAAGTTCCCTGACTCATCTGCCCAATTCTCTCAGTACCATGGCGATGCGCTTGTGGCAGCCTTACAGCATGGTTTGATGTTGAGATAAGTCTACCCTCTGATTGTTCTTTTCCGAACATGCTTTGCTTATTTACTCTTAGGCAGGCACCTGTTAATTCCATTTATACTTCAATATTATTTTACGCAATTCCCTTCCCCTACCCTCTCCTACCCAAACAATCATCCATCAGGATTCTAACTGGAATCACATAAATTTACATACAAATTTTGGAAGGGTTGATACTAAGTTTTTTATGATACTGTGTGAAAGTCGCTCAGTCGTGTCTGACTCTTTGCGACCCCATGGTCTATACAGTCCATGGAATTCTCCAAGCCAGAATACTGGAGTGGGTAGCCTTTCCCTTCTCCAGGGGATCTTCCCAACCCAGGAATAGAACCTAGGTCTCCCACATTGCAGGCAAATTCTTTACCAGCTGAGTCACAAAGGAAGTCCTCGGTATAAAAATTATTCCTATGAAATGTAGAGTTCTAATTGCTATTTTGAAAGGAATTATTATTCTCCTTCCATTTCTAAATCTCACTGCAATATTAAACAAAAATAGCTAGTGACTGCCAGGTCAGAAAAAGCTATTGGTTTTCATGTATTTATTATGAATCTAGTCATCTTATTAGATTTTCTTATAATTTATCATTGTCTTATAGATTTATAAATTACAATCAAAATCTTACAATTTTATAATTTGCTTATAATTCTATCATTTCTTTACTGGTATGTTTTGGGCTTTTTAGATGCATAGTCATGAACATATTTACACAGCCATTTTTGGTTCACATATTTGTATGAGCACAGAAATATTTTACTTTTTCCTAGTATTTGTAATAGCTATTTAATTTTCTTGGCAGTTGCTGAAAATTCCCAAACAATGCTGAATTATATAGTGATGACAGGAATCCCTGACTAATTTCTTATGTAAAATGAAACAGTTTTAGGATTTTACCATTTATGGTAGTATGGTACTAGTTTTTCATAAATAGTATGCATTATAGCCGATTGACTTCCTTCTATGTTATGTTACTTAGATTCCTTATTTTGGGACTGATAGTTGGATTGACTCAATAACTTTTGCAGCATCTACTGATGGGATCACATTTTTCTTCTTTATTTGGCTGATACAGTGATATTTAGAAAGTTTTTTAAAGTTTTGAATCTCCTACATTTCTGAAATAAACCAATTATCTGTCAAATATTTTATCCTTTTGATACACTGTTGAACTCTATTTGCTGACACCTTATTTATAATTTGTACATTTCTGTTTATAAGTGAAGCTGGGATCAGTTTTCTTCAAATTCTGCTGGCTTGATAAAATTAAGTCAGATACATTTCTCTGTTGTTAAAAAGTCATCTCTTCACACAAAAAAATGGATAAAATGTAACTGAAATCCATTTGATCATGGTAGCTTTTGTCACTGGTGGCTTCTTTGGTCTTATTCTATCCATAAAATAAAATGATATAGAAATTTGACTGTGGATATAAGTAACATCTAATAGGATGGCATTGATCCATGACTTCAGGATATGGAGGAATCTGAAGTTAGTTTCAGAGCTATTTAATTCAGCTCTGTGAGAATTAAATTGGGAAACAGTAACTTGCTGCGTTAGCTGGTTTGGCGAATCAAACATGAAGAGTTAAGTACTGAAGAGGGAGAAGCAATACTGCTTTAAGAAAATGGGAAGAGCGATCCCGGCCCAGAAAAGCGGTCACTAGCATCGTCTCAGATGTCACTAACTGCCTCTTGCCCTGGGTATCTGTGGAGCAACCTGGAGAGGAAGGAAATACTAAACAGAAGAATAATGACAAAATTGGAATATGGGCTGGTAAGGGCTTCCCCAGTGTATCAGTGGTAAAAGAATCTGCCTTGTGCAATGTAGGAGCCAAAGGAGACCGTGGTTCAATCCCTGGGTCGGGAAGATCCCCTGGAGGAGGGCATGGCAACCCACTCCAGTATTCTTGCCTGGAGAATCCCATGGACAGAAGAGCCTGGCAGGCTATACCCCAAAGGGTCACAAAGAGTTGGACATGACTGTAGTGACTTATAGATACATATAGATTAGACAACAGTGTTGTAGCCATATTAAACTTCATGATTTTGATCATCATACTGTGATGACATAAGAGAACTGTCTTACCAGCTGTGCACTTACGGATAAAGCAGAGGGACATGATGTCTTTTAAAAAAATTTTTTTTTTTTAGTAAATCGCTTATTTGTTATTTATTTGGCTGCCCTGGGTCTTAGTTGCAGCATGTGCGATCTAGTTCCCTGAGCAGGGATTGAATCCAGGTCTCCTGCACTGGAAGAGCAGAGTCTTAGCCACTGAACCAGCAGGGAAGTCCCAGGGACACGATGTCCTAACTGATTCCCAATTAGTTCAGAAATACATGTGTTGCAGTGTGTGCATGTGTTTGACTATATGTGCACATGTGAGTGTTTTGAGAGAGAATGCCAGTGGGGGCAAAATGTTAATAACTGATGGATGAAGGCATACAGTTCTGTGTATCCTTTTTACATCTTTTCCCTAAGTTTCTATTTATTTCAAACAAAAGTTACCAAGAAAATTTCCAAGGGAGGCGAGCAGACTTTCAGTCCTCAAAAGCATTGGCCCTTCCGTGACTGACTGCGAGGTCAATGACCCTCTGAGCCCACTGGACTTGACTGTCCCAACTCTCTGCCACCACTTCCTGGTGACCGACTTCCACACTGTGGCAACAGGGCCTTTTCACCTGGAAATTCACTTCTCAGCTGCAATAATCTCTCTCCTCTGGATTTTTAAGTTACAGTTAAAAAATACATCCCAAATCCTAGGGGGTCAAACTTTAATGTGGATAACCACTGCTAAAAAGTTTTGCTAAAAATTTTATTTTGTTTCTCAGTATCTTTGGGAAACTCTTTGTTAAGTTGGGACGGTGCTCAGGAATCCACATTATCAAAGAAATCCTGGTGATGCTCATGCGTGTGATCTGAGGACCACGTTGACCATCACAGTCCCACAGCCAATCAACATCTGATGTATCATAGCTACGAGTTTGCTGGATGAACCTGAACTGCCCAATATGGCAGAGAACTAAGGAGAGGATTCAATGCTCTGCCTGAGCATGAAAACAGGGCTAAACTCCTTTTATTGTGTAACTAAGTGATGTGTATTTCAATTCTTAGTGCTAAAGCACAGTCTTTTAGGTCTCAGCCTTCCAGTTATTAATACTATATGTATGTGGGCCAGGGTTGGCCTTTTCCAATACTAAATCACTGTGGAGCAGTCAGTATATTTCCCCCTGAATGGTCACATAATTTTAACCTACTCAAAACACTTCTAAGTCCTGCAAAGTTAACAACCTGCCCAAGGGGAGGCCCTTTCTATATGGTAGGTGGTTAGAGTGGCTTTTCTAGCATAGGTGATAAATGGCCATCAATTCAGCTCTGTTCTCTCCACTTGTCACTTTTGCCTTTGGGGGCACAATTATTAGCAAAAAACGTACTAGTGTACTTTGCGGTGAGTAACACAGTTACCAACTGACCAACCAAGATCTGAACTTGGTTGAGCACCATCTTTGTCTCCACATGTGACCCTCTTTATCTGCTGAGCTCTACAGGGCTGAAGCTGTGTGTTCTATGTGCTGCATGCAGTATTTTATTAAAATATAGAGGACCTAGCAGAGTGGCTACTTAAAAAAAAGAGGGGACTGAGTAGATGGATGACTTGAATATCCAGCCACAAATGTATATACAAACTCTAAATATTTATAGCACCATGATTTATATTATTGTGTGTCTGGTAACTTCCATCTATGCCTACCTATGACGGCTGTTTCAGAGTATAAACTCCCCCAAGGCAGAGAATGTCAGAGTTAGGGTCCAAAACAAAAGTGTGAAAGCACAATTCAAGAAAGGTGCCTTAAGTTACACCCCTTGCCAGGAAAACAAAAGGCTAAGTAGCTACTTAGTCATGTTAGCCTATAGTTGGTACTTATTTTTAGCTTTTGAATTTGTTACAGTCAAGTAATAAAACAAGAACTCGAAAATCATAAAAAATACCAAATAAACTGAAGACTATTTGCCACAGGAGCTGGGAGTCAGAACTCATTACTTTAGCACTAACTATGGGAGGAAATGTCCATCCACAAGGACACATATGCTTTTAAGAAGGACAGAAAGGACACCAGGTTAGGTTTTGCACATTCACATCTGGGTTGATGGATTCAGAAACGAAATTATGGAGCTGAATGAGTTTAGACACAGTTCAGAAATTTTTTTTCTGGAGCTGCAAACATGGAAATGTTGCCCAGGCATTTAGTCAGGAGGTAACAAGGGTCTATTATCAAGATATATGGGTTAATAATTTCATGGGGTTATTCAGGAATGATCTGCGATGATTGAAACCATGTGTGGGGAGTTTGTGCTTCTGCAGGATGTGTGGCAGCAATGGAGGCCCTAAAGATGTATGTGAGCCATGGATGCAGATGAGGGACTTAGCTCCGCATCCCAGACACAAACAGCGCGGCCCCGAATGCTGTCAGAGGGAGAGGGAGAGTGCTTACTTACCACGTTGTACAAGCCGATGCACCAACGTTCAAATAAAATCTGCCCAGAAAATCCATTAACGAAGGCAAACCAAAGCTGAAAGAGAAGGAAGTTCATGAAGTTTTATATCAATATTGACCTAAATGTTTCCATTCACTAAAGGAATCGCGGGGAATGTGGACCACCAGCTGGACACAGCTGCCTAGGGACACGGAGCCAGAGGACCGAGGTTATTCTTCCATAAAATACAGATTCCCAACATCACAAACACCAACATTTTAAGGAAACTGTACATTGAAGGCATTCATCGATTTTAAGAGGTAGCATGCACATATTTATAGAAAGGCAATTTATGTTTAATTTATATCTAATGTTTCATGTCAGCACATTCTCAATATGGGAAGGATCTCTACTTCATGTTCTTTTCCCTATAAAATTGACTTGATAAATATGACTTATCTTTGTATGGCTTTCAAATAGATAAAAGTGAAAAAGAAAAAAAAAAGAAAACCAGACACTCCACTGTTGGTCACATGTATTCTTAGCTCATAAAGTACTTGTGTGCTCAGGCATGTCTGACTCTTTGCAGCCTCATGTACTGAAGCCCACCAGACTCCTCTGTCCATGGAATTTTCTAGGCAAGAACATTGAAAGGGGTTGCCATTTCCTCCTCCAGGAGATCTTCCCAATCCAGGGATTGAACCCACATCTCTTGTATCTCCTGCCTTGGCAGGTGGATTCTTTACCACTGAGCCACCTGGGAAACCCAATTTAAAGATTAGCCACCCCTAAAACAACAGTTTTATTCACATGGCTTCCCTACCATGTGAGGCCCCGGCAATCAGTACTTCAACCAAACTTTTAGTGCAGTGAGAGTCCAGATCCATACAAGATACAAACACAATTCTAAAGTGTTTTAAGGGTCTTAACCTGTTTTTCCCAAGATTGTGTTATACTTTTCTTTGTCCCTTTCTCACACAACTGAGTGAATATTGATAAATACCTAGCAAACAGAACTATTTTATTGCTTATTTTGGTTAATTTATGGGTTTTTGTTGAAGGTAGAGTAGTAATATTTTTACTGCCCTGACCTCCCTAATGGCAACTGAAAGCAGCAAAAATAATTGAAAACAAAAAAGAAATAGCTATTTTCAGTGAAACTATGAGATAGTCTTAGTTAAAACTACAAATGACATAGAAGAGAAACTGATCAATAAGACGAGAACGTCAACAGCAGACAAAACCTTCAGAGACAGGACTTCCCTGGTGGTCCAGTGGGTAAGTATCTGCCTTGCAATGCAAGGAACCTCGGTTTGATCCCTGGTTGGGGAAGTAAGACTCCCACATGCTGCGTAGCAACTAAACTTGTGCACGGCAACTACTGCACCTGTGAGCCCCGACCAGAGAATCTGGTGGAGCAATGAAAGGATCCCACATGCCACAACAAAGACCCGACACAGCCTCGTTAATTAATTAATTAAAAGAAAACAGAAAAAAAAATTTTTTTAAACCCTTCAGAGTAAAAAGGTTTCCAAGAAAGAGGTGAAACAAGCCCAGAAAGAGCAGAATCAGCTCTTATTTAGAGGGTGAGATTGATGTAGGGGTGAGTCATGACTGATGTCCTGAGACTGATTCAACATAGCAGGCACACTATACACATATATGCCTCCTCTCCTCATAAGTGATGGAGGAGGAGAAAGGCAGGGCCCAGTAGGGAGCAAAGGACAGTCAATGTGGCAGATGCTAATCAAGGTAAACCAAAAGGAAATAAATGCAGATTCACCTAACAGGAAAGCTGTGATACAAAGAAATTCACCACGAGGTGTAGAGGCCTCCAACTCACCTGCAGAGAAAAAACAGTGGTGAGGGAGGTGGTCACATCAGCAATGGGACAGGTGACCCAGGCGGAAGAGACAAACCACTGATAAGAAAGAGTTCTGAAAAACTGAGGTCCCCTCCCCTAGGCATCACTACAAAATAACAAAAAAAACCCCAAAATAATGTGGCATAAATTAATGGCCAAATATGAAACAATCTCCATAGAAAGAACCAGTTCAAAGCATAGAAAAATATTTTGAATGCTCTCGACAAGCCTAAAAGAGCCAACGAAGATGTGACCTTTCACTGAAACAAGCTGGAACAAGATGTGTAAGATACCAAAGAGGGAAACCAATAATAAGAGGCTGATGAGACAGATTAAGGACACATAAAAGGAAATTAAAATGGGCTTCCCACATGGCACTGGTGGGAAAGAATCTGCCTGCCAATGCCAGAGATGCAAGAGATGTGGGTTCAATCCCTGGGTTGGGAAGATGCCCTGGAGAAGGAAATGGCAACCCACTCCAGTATTCTTGCCTGGAGAATTCCATGGACAGAGGAGCCTGGTAGGCTATAGTCCATGGGATCACAGAGAGTTGGACATGACTGAGCATCTGAGCACCTGAGCACACATACAACGGGAAACAAAACTCAGGATGGACTCTGCTGAAACTAGTCTGGGTTGGGTAGGACAGGCTCCAGTAGAAAGTTGCTGGGCAAAGGACAAAAGTTAACACTGAATTTAGGAGAAACTGACAGCCTTCCACATATAACAACAAAAGTCCGAAAAGGTGTACCTTTTAAAAAAACGTAGACTAGAAACAAATGTTCAAAGATATAACAGAAGAAAAATTCCTGAAACAGTCTAAAACCTTACTCAGCCAATAAATACAGAAGACACCCTTTGTCCCAAATAAACAAAACAACAGCTACAAAAAGATCAAAAGCCATGCACACCCTGATGTATCAGTTAATGACTTTTGAAACTTTGTAGTATCAACTCTTTAATATATTCAAGCAGGAAAACCAATTAGCCTGCAAGGGGAAAAGTCAAGCTGGTGTCATTTTCTCCACAACAGCTAGACAATACCAGAAGTCAGCAATGAGTGTTCACAAGCCCTTAGGGAAATAAAGCACGAGGAGAATTTCAGCAAAACGTAGAAACCAAGGAAACAGCAAGAGCTGAAAGCATAACATAAAATGTGATGAAAGAAGCAATACCAAATATGTTTGTAACATTAATAATACACTGAAAAATGCGGAAAGGATTAAAAATATGAAATCCCAAATATATGCTAAGTACCAGAGAAATGTGAAAAAGTAACACTATTCAAATAAGATTGAATTCACAACCCTAACTTACAAAGCCCTACAATGGACAAGGCCCTCGCCTGTCATCTTGAGGTCACTGTCCTTCCTTACAGAGAGGTAATGGCCTTCCACTGGTTCCTATGAATGCCAAAGGTGGATCCAGCTTCTTTACTTTGAACCCAGACAGAAGGCAATTATGTCAACAGCATTTGGTTCATAAGCCACCTTTACCTCACTCTGTTGAAATGCCCTCTAATATATAACGTTACCGCAGTATTTGGGAAAAGTTTTAGGTTGTTTTGGTCTCACGCCATATATTGAAACTAATTACAGATGGCTTGAATACTCAACCATGATACCCAATGCAAAGCATTAGGAGACAGCAGGAAAAAAAGTTATTTTTTTGTATGTGAAATTGACTCTATATGACATTAATTTTCAGAAATCATATAAAAAGAGAAATACATTTGAAACACTTCTATAGAGACAAACATTAATAAAGCTGAAAGAAGATGAACAGTATATATAAATATGTATTTGTAACATCTATGAAGATCTAATTTCCTTACTCTATAAAGAGTTCCTCAAATGACGAAGAAAATGCCCAACAAGCTGTTAGAAAAAACAGGCCAAGAATACACATGCAGGGGGATCACAGGACGCAAAATCACTTATAAATGTAGGAAATCTCATTTTTTGTGAAACATACACACAAAGGGATATCATTTTTCACCCAACAAATGGTCAAAGATTTAAAAGTTTGACAACCTGAGAAAACAGCTACTTTCATACCTAGGTGGCAATACAGCACTATCCACAAATATGTTTCATATATTTTTCCTTTGATCTAGCAATTCCACTTCTAGGAACATACTCTATATCTTATAGCTATAATCATATAGCATTCAACATAAAATATTAATACTAGGGGGTTACCATGGCATTATTTAGAAGGATAAGAAACTAGGACCCCCTTTGTACACTGGAGGCTGGTTAAATAGATATAATTCATCTAGAACAAAGAAATACTAGGCAGACATTTAAAAAAACAATATAGGTCTGTGTCCATGGTAATACTGAACTCTCACTGATACAGTGTTACATGAAAAATACCAGGGTACATATTGAATGGTCATGGTTATATGGAGTAGATGTATACACTCCTGCATGCATGGCAAATTTCTGGAAGACCCTTATGAAATTGTTAATATTCATTACCTTGATGTAGCAGAAGTGGTCTCTAGGTGGGTAGTATGGAGACTCACATACCTCTGTGAAATTTTTAGACATGTCCATGTTTTATTTAGATGACTGTTTCAAGCAGTTATTCTCAGCTAGGGTTGATTTTGCCTCTGAGACACCTGACCATGCCTGGAAACCATCTGAGTGTGTTATCGGCATCTGGTGGGCAGAAGCCAAAGATTCTGCTAAATATCATAGGATGACCTGGAAAGTTCCCTATAGTAAGGAACTGTCTAGTCCAAGGTGTCAACAGTGCCACTGAGGAGAAAGCCTGGATGAAAGAAATAGGTTCATGAGGTCAACATGATAAAATTTTAAAATAATATTGTAACATGTATGTTATAAGCAAAATAACGCCACATGACAGACTGCAGGAAGTCATGCTTGTACGTGTGTGTGTACAAGGTGGGGGTTCAGAAAGCTTTGCTTCTTTTTGAGTAACTCCCCTCTGGGCTGACCTTGTACATAGAACCACAGGCCCTACACCTTAGAGACCGTGGTAGCAATGGAGTGAGTGCAAAAGTGGACAAAATTAGATCCCTAAATCAGAATATATCTTGATAAATTATCACTGAGATATCACTTTAAAGACAGTGAATTTCGTGTAACTGTGACATTCTAGTTGTTGAAATTCACAGTAAGGAAAAAAAAAAAATCCTAAGAAATCAAGCATGTCTTTCTCAGCATTAACCTTCGCCCTGAGCAATCCTAACCAAGTCACAATTTTCAATCTTCACTTCAGATTAACATCCCTGATTAGCTGAATGTTGAGTTATTTCCTCTAAGCAGCCAGTGTTATGATTCTGTCCAAGTTGGCCCTGACTGAGCCACATGTTTCTTCCAAGATTTTTGATATGTTTGTACTAATTTTTATCAATTGCAGGTGCTGCAGCTTTTTGAAAAATATAAGCCAGCTCATTTTCAACATTTCCAAGTTTGTTTCCATCTTCATTCAAATAATCCATCATTAGATGATCAGATCTGTTTATTTCATTAGAAATATTTATTTGGGAGAGGAAAAAAATTAAAACAAAAATAAACACAATTCTCCTAAATTCAAAATCCATGAGCTGGTTTTCTCTTACGCTGTAAACACTCAAACTTGATTTTATTTTGGCAAGATCTCCCTAGGTGAAATGGAAAAAGTAGAACACACTGTATTTTAAAATATTTATATAAACGTACTGAGTTTTTACTTTATTTATCCACGAGACAGGTACACGACAACTCCCTGACACACTATAAAATCAGACTTTCACACTGGTTAGTCAGACACAAATGCTGATTCATCTACTAAGAGAGAAAGCACTGCCCAATTCGTAAACATCAATGTCAATTTTGGAGCACCGGGGCTCCAAGCCGCACATCCAGGCACACAGCCCGCAGAGCAGACAGACTGCCCGCCCCTCTGTGGTGGGGTTACTTGGACTATGGCTTGCTAGTCACTAAATCTTACTCTTCTGGACTAAGAGGGCAAAGATTCCTCCGCCTTCACTCTGCTGTTAACTAGGAATGATATTAAACGGCTGCAGTCAAAGCGGAGAGCCAGGCTCTGCCCGGAGAGCCTCAGACTTGTGAGCTGGTGGGAAGGCTGGCCAGCAACATGCTTTGCCAAGCTCCTGGGGTTTCTCCTGCTCAAATGCAGTGCTGTTAGGAGCAAACTGACCCAAACTTATTAAATGGCTTTTCCTTCTTGGAAAAAGATCCTTTCTTGCTTTAACTGCTGCCCTTCTGCCAAGAATGCAGTAACCGTCCTGGCTGACTGCACAGACTCCTGTCTAGGGTCCCGGCCGCCACTGTGCCACCTCGGCAGTTAGCCCTGCTGCCGCTCAGAGGCTGAGCCCCCAGCCCATATGCTTGGGTGACGGTTTCACCTGGGAATGGGCAGACCTGCTCCGCAGTTTACTCTGCTCTTCCCAGACCCACGGTAGAGGGCTGAAGTGGAAAAGTACCCTCCAGAGAGTAGTTACATAAATCAGCCACAGTTCCTCACTAAAGTGGCAGTAACATTGTGATCTGCTGATGTGCAGATGGGTCTGAGCCGATCAAAGTCAAAGCAATGCAGTCTTTTTGGAATTCGATCTGGCAATATGTATTAGGATAGAAAAGAAACACACACCTCACCTCGAAATTCTATTTTTAGAAGTTCATTTCTCATAAATAAAAGCACCTGTATGTTAAAATATGTCTTCTTTTGCAGTACTGTTAACAGTGGAAAAACAGATCCCTTGAAGTTCTTTATTACGGGGTGAAAGCAGCAAGTCTGTCTTTTAAAATGTAAAATCTGTACGTACGTGAATGAAGGAATGTGTGCCAGAGAATCAGCATGGAACTGACCAAAGAAAAGACAAAATGAACAGGTAAGTTTGTAGGTAGGTAGTTAGGAAAACAAGGGAAAATAATTCAGGGGTGCTATGATAGAGTTAAGAGTTATCAGAAATTAAAAAAAATAGAACAGTTAAAAAAAAAAAAGCACTAGGTAGGACTTCCCTGGTGGTCCAGTGGTTAAGACTATACCTTTCAATCCGGGGTGTGCAGGTTCAATCCCTGGTTGGGGAACTAAAATCACATGGTGCCTTGTGGCCAAAAACATAAAACAGAAGCAATATTGTAACAAACTCAATAAAGACTTTAAAAATGATCCACATTAAAAAAATTAAATCTTAGTAAAAACAAGTAGTAGCAAAATACCCTAGAAACCTCCCCCTTCAGGACGTTTTGTCCAATAAAGATGGGACTAAGTGGCCAGAATTAAATGAAGACTATGGTAATAAACAGGCTGACTTCATCTCTGAAAACGATGGGGTTTTTTCTTTCTGGGCCAGTCCTGGACAGGCCCAACGCTAACAGCAAACACCACATGCTTTCAAAACTTCTGGTGATTTTTTTTTTCAAGGCAAACCAACACAAGAAAGTTACACAGTGATGTGTATAGAATCCACCTCATGTAAAACCACAACAAAAATGCTGCCTGTTTACGTATTTCTATGAATGCAGAGAAAAGCATGGAAGTGACTATTAGTGCAGAAATAGCAGTGGATGAGGAGGGAGCTATTTTTCTGTACACATTGCTACTATACAACAAATAAGCATTCCTTTCAAGAAGTTCATAGAAGAAAACATCTTGTTACTCTCTGTCACTCCACCATGTTCATTTATCTCCTGTACTTTCTGTCGCCTTGTTACCTGTCTACCCCACTATCTGAGGGACGCATGCAGCCAGAGATGATGTCAATTCCACCCACTGAATTTCTGTGATCGGGGAAGCTTCCTTAATTCACCTCAAGCTTCTTGTTTTTACGAAATAAATGGAAAGAAAACCGCCCACTGCTGAACTGTCATTGTTGTTTCTGACAATGACCATAAAAGCTAATGCGTATTTGATGCTTACTCTTCACAGAACCTTTGAGCACTCTAAGTGGAGTAACTCACTTAAACCTCCTAGCAGTCCCAACAAAGACACAGTCTACATTTCACAAGTGACAAAATCAGGGCAGAGACGATCTGCGATATTACGACTGCTACCAAATAGGTGTCTGGTAGACTGCTGTAGTTATTAACAGTAGACCCTGCATAACAAATCAGTGATTTTTTTAAAAAACATTGACGTTAAGGCAATTCAGAATCAAATCAATACTCATGGCAACTAACCATGCTGCTGATGGTTTAAGATTGAGACAGGAACAAAATACTTCACAACTACAAGCACGTAAGAAGTTCTTAAAACTTATTAACAGAATGATCTCAGTCTTCAGCCTCTAATAACATGGAAGGAAGCTAAGTCTCCTTTTTAAATTAAGATAGAAACTGCTTTGAAAAACATGCCACAAAACAAAATGCAACCACACTGGTTCTAAAAACATTTTCCTCCAGTATTTTAAGCTGAAATATTACAGTCTTTCGTTAATATGGTTGAAACCAACCCAGCAGACAAGAGTAAGCCTCTCACCTTTCATTATCCAAAATTTTTTAACATAAAACAACACAAATTAATACTAATGTGACCATCTAAGTTATGTTTAAAGAGATTAGAATGTCAACAGCATAAAACAGAATTTGTTACATGGAAATAAATGTAGCATATGATCTGCACATAGCAATTTTCTTGCTTCAGTTTAAACATTTTCTTTTCCATTAAAATCCCAAATGATCGAAGATGTTAAGCCTTATAGCTCAAAACACCCAAAAGTTAGTAAAGTGAAATCTGGTAAACAACTTCGAAGTCTCCTTAATTTTTCAGGACTACCAAATGCCTCCTTTTCTGCAAAGTGACTTGCTTGTCTTACGGACCATCAGGTAAATACAGAAACGTGTTTCCTTCCCATAAAAACCATAATACCAACCAGATGGCGTATGCACAATTAAATTGATTTTTAATAAGGAATTCTTGGCACAATAGAAAGTAATCGCTCCAAATTGTGTCAAGGACTACTTACATTTTTTAATAGTTCAAGGCTTAGACTCTCAGCCCAAATCTCGTGCTCCAGTGTTACGAGACCAAACAGCCCTGGAGACTAGTAATGAAATAATGAGCCTTTCGTCTGGGATAACTGATGCTGGAACAGTGGCAGGGGGTTTATTGCAGAAGGGGTAGCAGAAATATGAATAAGATCATTCCACTTATGGATAGGACCTATGGCAAATATTTGGGATCGTGTGTTTTATAACCAATAAAGGAGTGCTCCTAACATATGAACGGTAAGATTTAAGGCCTGGCTCCACAGACGGGGACTGGAAGGAGGCAAGAGAACGCTGATGCTGTTCCTCCACCTCCACAGGTCATCTGACACCTGCAACCTGGGCGAGGTGTGACATTTCTTTTCCTTATTTCTTTATTCTGGAAAGTGGGGGCAAAGGACTGTCTACCCTCTGAGAAGGATTAGAAAAATACTATGCATTTTTAAAAATTCAGTTATTGAACTATTTCCTAAGACCCTGCTTCAAATTATGTTCTGTGCTATGTGTAGCTGGTACAAAGGTGAGGCAGACATGTCTTTGCCCTTAAAAACCTCACTCTGGTTGAGGACAAGTTTGGGATGGATCAGAAGGATGGAAGAGTTCTTTGGTAAATGGATTCTGTCTACAGGAGTCACTGCAGCTTCTCCAAAGGGGGCAGGCACTTGGCTGGGTCTTGAAGTATCAGATTCCATCATCAACTCACAGGGGCAGAGGGACATTAAAGGCAGAGGAAAGACGTGCATGTAATTTTAGCAGATGTGAATTTCCAAGTGGCTAGAACAAGGGAAATGAGGTGAGAGGAGAGGACTGGCTTCAGACTCTGAAGGACATCAGACAGCTGTTCTTCAAGAAGGTGAACAGCACTGCACACACTGCCTTAGAGAAGTGCCCTAGAGAAATATGCATATACAAGCCTGCAACTCTGTCAATATGCACTTATGTATCTTACAGTGGCAAAATACACATAACACAAAATTTACCACTTTAAGTGTGCAATTCAGTGGCATTAAGTACATTGGCATTGTTGTAAAACCATTACCACCATCCATCTCCAGAACTTTCTCATTGTTCCAAACTGAAACGGTTCCCATAACCAATACCTGCCCATTTCCTCCTCCCTCTAGCCCTTTGTAAACATTCTTCTGCATTCTGTCTCTGTGAAATAACTACTCCTGTGGCTTCATATTGGAGAAGGAAATGGCGAACCACTCCAGTGCTCTTGCCTGGGAATTCCCACGGACAGAGGAGCCTGGTGGGCTACAGGCCATAGGGGTCACAGAGAGTTGGACATGACTGAAGCTACTGTGTGTGTGTGTGGGGGGGGGGGGCTTCATATAAGGGGAATCACGCAATATTTGTCCTTTTGTGTCTACCTTATGCCTTTAACCATAATAGTTTCCAGGTTTATCTACAATGTAGCAATTATCAGAATTTCAGTCCTTCTTAAGACTGAATAATATTTCATTGTATATATAGACCATGTTTTACTCATCTCTTCATCCACAGATGGACCCTTGGGTTGCATCCACCTTTTGGATACTGTGAATAATGTTTCTATGAACCCTGATGTCCAAGTATCTATTCAGGTTTTTGTGTTTGATTCTTTTGAGCATATATCCAGAAGTGGAATTGCTGGATTGTATGGTTCAACTTTCTGAGGAACTTCTATACTGTCTTCCACAGTGGCTACACCATTTAACTTTCCCACCAGCAAGGCACGAAGTTCTAATTTCTCTGTATGTGCACCAACACTTGTTATTTTCTGTGTGTATGTGTGTTTTAAATAGTAGCTATCTAAATGGGTATGAGTTGTGTGAATTGGTATTTCATAGAGGTTTTGGCTTCCATTTCCCTAATGGTTAGTAATAACCACAACCAGAGGTGGAGCTTGGAGGTGAGAGGGCGGAAGACAAGTTCGTTTTGGGGGTGTGTTAAATGCGCAGAACCTATGGGCTTGACTCCCCAGGGAGAAATCCATAGTGCAAGGCTGATGCTCAGGGGAGAATCTAAATAAGGAAAATGTTTTCAATATTAATAAATAGGTAATTAATCATATCAACGAGAGTAGAAGACATCCAGTGAGGGACCCTGGGTTAGAAGAAACCCATGGATGGGCCTCTGGGTGTCAGCAACAGTTATAGGTCAAGGGTCAAACACAGAAGCAAAGCAAAGGCACTTTGCATTAAATTTTATAAATGGCACTTAAAGTTTATAGCTCATTTATTTCACTGCTGAGTAAATATTTGCTCATGGGCCAGGCACTTCTGGAAGTCCACCCAGAGGCATTTACTTATATAAGACTGGCCAGAACAAGGCACACAGTCTGGCCCTGAACAATCGCTCTGGGGTTGTGGGTGGAAGGGTGGGAAGCTATAGGGGAAAACATTATAGACGAGGTCAAGTTAGCCCAACATCCTTGTTTGTCCCATCAGATAAGAAACTACACGAGTGTATGACAAAATCCACTGAAATGTTGTGAAGTAATTGGCCTCCAACTAATAAAATAAAATTTAATTAAAAAAAAAAAAAAAAGAAACTACACGAGACAAAAGCTAAAACAATGCTTTGTAAAAGCACTCCTACCCTGCCCTCTGTACCAACTGTGATGTTCAAAGTTCCCGACTATGGGACCCTTACAAGTGGCAGTTTCCTCAAAGGTCCCATATTGAGAGCTGCTTCAGTAGGTTTAATCTCAGGATCTGAGTGAATTAATATGGGAAATATCACCAGGAGCATCCCCTCTCTCAATCAACACCACATATTCGCCCCAGGCCTCACCAAGTTGTCAAAACAGGGCAGAGTGATGCTGGTGAATGAGCATGGAAAACCTTCTTGAGTACTTTTCCCTTTTTCTTCTCCTTTTTCTTTGCCCTCAGCTTTTATTTTCAGAAGGGAAAATATCTCCTTAATAAATTCATAGCAATAGAGCTACTATGATGGCATTTTATTGCCTTTTATTTAATTGTGGCATGATTCATACTTAGAACATAATTTTAAATAATTTGGGGGCACTAATACAGCAACTTGTCCATTTTAAGCACATGTGTATGTGTGGTTAGTCACGTCCAACTATTTTGCAATCCTATGGATTGCAATCCTATAGCCCTCCAGGCTCCTCTGTCCATAGAATTTTCCAGGCAAGAATACTGGAATGGGTTGCCATTTCCTCCTCCAGGAGGAATCCTGATCCTGGGATTGAACCCATATCTCCTGCACTGGCAGGCAGATTCTTTACCGTTGTGCCACCTGGGAAGCTATTTTAAGCACAGGTTCAGAATAACAGTTTTAACAACCAACAGAAACATTTTTCAATCTTTCTAAAAGGCTAATACAGACAGGCTAATATAAACACTAATATAGAATATCAGCAAATGCTAAAGGCATTAATTATAGCCTGGTATGTATTTTATGGGGAGTTAAATTCTCAAAATAGCTTTTCTTATTGCAGATACTTGTCAGTCTTAGACTTACACTAAATAAGCTAATATACAATTTAACTTGAATCTAATATATAACTCAATTAATTATTAACATGTTGGAAAAATTACAGAATTCATTCCTGAGAAAGATCTCTTGATAGCTATCCAAGGATATATGCACGTATGCAGTAATAACGATGCATTTTTTTATATTTCCATGAAAGAAAATTCTCACAATAGGATGTAAAGGAATAGGCATAATGCTTGTCATTAACTAGATTTGCTAAGAAGTTTGTTATCCATTATTTTCATAACTTATTGAGATGTTCTTTCAGGAGATGAGAATAAATGTGATAAACAGAAAATGCTGTCACCTTTGATCCAAGGGTCAAATTACTATAACCATACATTAATTTTATGATTGTTTGAAATGTCTTAGCTTATTCAATGTTTACCTTATGAGGTGAATATTAAAACATGTAAATAAGAAATAAAAGAGCTGATTAAAGAAAGCCTAAAATCACACATTGGAGCTTCTGAGAAGAGCTTTCAAAAACAGAAAAGGAAAACCACATAAAATGAAGGGAAATGTGGGAACAAAAGAAAACTTCAAATAAATTTTATTTCACATCCTCAAAGAGAAATGAGAAGATGTTTCACCTATAAACTAAGGTCAGGATGTTATATAAAAGCATGGAGTAAAATAAATAAAGCACTTACAAATGAAAAAGAAATAAAAAGATCAGCATTTAAAAAAACCTCAATCACAGGGCTAACAGATAAGACAAGGAATCTCCAAGAGGGCAAAAAATAAGATAGAATAAAATCAAAGAAAATACAATCTGCTTGGGAGATAAACCCGAGGTTCGATATATGACTAAGCTGTAGAAAGACAAAATGCAGAAAATTGAGGAGGATATTACTAAAAAAATAAAAATAAAAAACAATGAAAAAAAATTTCCCAGACTAAGGAAAACCGGTCTCTAGGTTGAAAAGGCACATAAAAGAAAGAAGGTCCTCCCCCCTTCCCACATCTGCAAATTTCAGAACACAAAACATAATGAGAAGACAGAAAAATATCCTAGAGTCTAAGTACAAAGGATTGGGAATCAGAATTGCCTCGAGTTTCTCTCAGAAGAAAGGTAAAAGACACATAGAATTCTGAGAGGGAAGAATTTCAGCCTATGATTTTATACCTAGCCAATCTACCAACCAATTACAGTAAAATAAATAAATAAATAAAGATATTTCTGGTTATCTAATGTCTCAGAAATACACTACCCAATTAACACTTGTTAAGAACCTACTGATGTTTATGCATCAGGAACATGACTGAAGAATTTGAGAATAAAGATGACAAGGGGTCTAGAAGACAAATTTCCACAGCAGAAGGAACGGACCATCTAGATGGAGCCTGGAGGACGAGAGCCTCAGAAGGGAAGGAGGGTGGACAGACAGGACAGCAGACACAAGAAAATAAACGACAGGATGGAGCACATGGAGAGTATTTTGTGCAGCATCAGAAGTGTGCAGAATTCAGTTAAGAGGCAAAAAAGAACAGCTTTCAGAAACTACAGGAAAAACTGAAACCTGAGCAAGAAAGGAAAATTAATCCTAACACATTTCTTGGCTCTAGAGCAAACATGATTTACATCATTCTAAAGAGGTTAACATGGGTCCGTGCATTTACAACATGATAGATGTAACTGCCCTAGAAGCAAGGGGCGGGGGGAAGAGGGCAGGGCTGTGGGGGAGGGAATTCCTTACCCACCAAAATGGGAAGTCAGAGGTGGGGTGTGAAACAGGCAAACCAGCACACAGCCCAAGCACATTCATTAGAGACAAAGATAATTTCCAGGAGAAACATCTAAAGGGGTTTCTCTCTTGGAATTATGACCAGAGGAGAAATAAAAGTAGTGGTAAAGATTATGATTTTTAATGGAATGTAAATACATACACACTCGCAGTGTATATAAGTATATCCATACATAGACACCCTATGCCTACAGGTACTATGACTTCAACTTTTAAGTACACTGTATGTTTTATTTTGATTAGAAAATTTAACGTAATTTTACTTCCCAGAAGCATTAATTCTCAAATTATTGACAACCTGGTATAAATTTTTTATCTCTGTATTGACATTGGATTATAGGCATTTTTTTCTACTGCCAAGGTTATGCCACTGGTAGTACTGCTTATTTCTTTGCCAAGTGCCTTCCAAACACTAATTATCAACTTAAAATCATGTTATTACATCTCACTCAGCACAGCTTATATAATTAAGAGGGGGAAAAAAACCCAGGAAAATAGCTGCCTCTTAAGACAGGAGAGTCTTTTAATACAGTTGTGGGTATTTTTTTTTTTCTCTTAGGGGAAGCAAAAAACAAACATCTTGTATAACTCTATTGTTCGTCCCTTAAAATCCTTAACTCCAACAAAATTCATAGGGCAAACTGAAAACAAAATGATGAATAAAATGTAAAGATGATCATAATCCTATCCTTGAATATTTCTAAGAAGTTGGAAAAGATCATCAACAATGTGAGGGTAAAAGCTAATACACCATAATCACATTAATGATTGTTAAAAAGTTCAAGTTGCCAACCCAGGAAACAAACTGCTGCTGCTGCTGCTTCTAAGTCACTTGAGTCTTGTCCGACTCTGTGCGACCCCATAGATGGCAGCCCACCAGGCTCCCCCATCCCTGGGGTTCTCCAGGCAAGAACACTGGAGTGGGTTGCCATTTCCTTCTCCAATGCATGAGAGTGAAAAGTGAAAGTGAAGTCGCTCAGTTGTCTCTGACTCTTAGCGACCCCATGGACCGCAGCCTACCAGGCTCCCCCGTCCATGGGATTTTCCAGGCAAGAGAACTGGAGTGGGTTGCCATTGCCTTCTTCAGAAACAAGCTACCTGTCTGCAATTCTTCGGCTGAAAGCTCAAACTGGCTTCTCCTGTTCTCTCTCTCTCTTCTCGCCCCTCTTTCTCAATACCTGAGCCATTCTCACTGAGCCATTCACATCCCTGTATTTGAACTTTCTGGACATTTATTTACTATTACAGCAAAGTCACATTATTACTACTGCTGGAAAATGGGTCCACGCATCACAGATGTCAGCATTTTCAGGCTGGAAAGGGACATATTCTAGAGAGAGAGCAGTTTAGAAAAAAAGACAGATGTGTTCTCTGGTCTCAAGGATATTTTCAGGCTGGGGCTAGGATGACAACAGGATGGATGATTAATTGGCATCTTGAATGTGATAAATGCTCTTAAGGACAGTAAAGGCTGCTCAGGACCCCGAACAAGGCCCCAGCTTCAGCTGTGGCATCAAAGACAGGCAGTAGCTCCTACCGAGACAGACAGGGGGGAGTCAGAGCTCTCCTTCATACTGTAACTTCTAGCTTGCCATCTAAAGAAGCAGAATCTTGTGTCAGTTCATCAGCACTGAGACCAGAAGCACAGCTAAAATCAGAAGCAACACGAAGCCTCCTTCAGACAACCTGCCTTTTCCACATCACTTCAGTACAACAGTCCTTCATTCAGTCGGGACTGAATGAAGATCACAAACCCTCAGAGCTGAAGGAAAGCTGTCATAGTGACTTTTCTGGGGTTCAAAGCCCAGGGAAAAATAAAACCGAACAGAACTGAAACGACTTTGCTGCATTTGAATGGTGGAGGTTGGCTAAGTGGGCTCCCAAGGAAGAGGGAGGTATGGACGGTCCACTCCATAGCAATACATCAGTTAGGACTCTGCACAGAGGCTAGTTCTTGCAGACTCTCCAGGGGTTTGACTTTGGGTTTAGCTCACTGCTTATGCTGTGATCATGTGTGGGGCATGTATTTATGAAGCACCAACCATGTACTAGGCTCTCCTCCAGGTGCTGGAGATTCAGGGGGAAAGGATGGTTCTTGCCTCCATGGCAACGATGGACTAGTGGGAAACACAGGAGAAAGGGGAAAATATACAAATCAGAGGGTCCTGACAGTGAAGAAAACAAACAGGGTGTTGTGAGATGGAAGTGAGAACAATCACCTTTCAAAGAGAGATGGATCAGCCCAGTTAGAGAGGAAGAGGTGGTAAATCTGTTTAGACTACAGGACAGAGGGTAATTCTGCTGGAGCTTAATAAGTAATTGGGAGTGTGGTGTGAAGAGGCAGAGAGGTGGACAGGAATGGACCACAAGAGGAGGGGGAGGGAAGAGGAGGAGGAGGGGGAGGGAAGAGCAGCAAGGCTAGGTTTTGAGATGAAAGCATCAACACCTTTCTTGGACAGGTGAAGTTTGAGAGGGTAAAACAACATAGATATAGATTTTAATTTCAAATAGCAGTCTTTCCCTTTCTGATCATTTAAAGGCAGTACTTCACAAACAAGCCAAGCCATTGTCAAAGTCAGATCATTTAAAACACGCCATGTGAATATTCACCAGAACAATACATTTAAAAATATTACATGTGTTTTTCACATCTGGCTCTTAAGAAGGACACAGTCCTTCCTCCTGAGATGTGAATTCCTTAGCGCTCTTTCAACTTTTTGAAAAATCTCTCAGTTCTCTGAAAATATGAATTCCCAGTTTGGTTCTCAAGAGATCTCTTTGTTTGTAAGGTCACGGAGGTACCTAAAAGTTAAATCATGTGTAGTAAAGTATAGCTATCTGAAGGTTTTTTTTAATTCAAGCAGAAATATCTTTTATGTAGGTATTTCAGGTCTAAAAAGTCTTTGGGGAGCCAAGAAATCAGCTTGAACTTTAGTTCAAAAAAGGTTTATATGTTGTTCAGAATGCTCTTATTTCTTGCCCTGAAATTAAGGTAACTTGTGATTCAAAGCTCTCATGAAAATATTTCTGAAAGTGTGTTAAGAGACAGACTTGAGTGCACAGCTGGTGCAGGGACCCTATACTGCACTCAGTGAGTCAGGGAACAACAAAGAAAAGAATATTAAAAGGAAATTTAACAACCCCTTTCCCCTTCCTACGTGTGTGTGTGTGTGTGTGTGTGTGTGTGTGTGAAGTGATCCTAGGGGTCCTGCTGCTTCATGTGTTTCCTCTGTGTTCTGCAGAGTGCAGCAGAACAAATGAGCGATGCAAGCAGACTGAGTTTAAAAAAAAAAAACCTAGTAAGAATAACAACTTTAAAGGAATTAAATGGTCCAACTCTCACTCAAGGGAAATATGGCAAAACATTCCCAGTGACAGGATTACAGATATTTTTCCATCCTCTCTTTTCCACAAGGAATAAGTAATGTGACCAAGTTAATTGTATCACTATTGGCATTTATTTTAAGAATTTTGAGGTTAGACATATAGATCAATAGAATATAATTGAGAACTCAGAAATCAACCCTCTCATTTTGTGGTCAACTGATTTTCAACAAGCATCCCAAGATAATTTAATGAGGCAAAGAATAGTCTTTTCAATAAATGGTGCCAGTGGATATTCACAGGCAAAAGAATGAAATTATACAAAAACTAACTCAAAGTGGACAATGATCCTAAATATAAGAGCTAAACCTATAGAACACCTGGAAAAAATATGAGTCCAGAGAGTTGGACTGTGAAGAAAGCTGAGCACCAAAAAATTGATGCTTTTGAACTGTGGTGTTGGAGAAGACTCTTGAGAGTCCCTTGGACTGCAAGGAGATCCAACCAGTCCATCCTAAAGGAGATCAGTCCTGGGTGTTCATTGGAAGGACTGATGCTGAAGCTGAAACTCCAATACTTTGGCCACCTCATGCAAAGAGTTGTCTCAATGGAAAAGACCCTGATCATGGGAGGGATTGGGGGCAGGAGGAGAAGGGGACGACAGAGGATGAGATGGCTGGATGGCATCACCGACTCAATGGGCATGAGTTTGAGTAAACTCCAGGAATTGGTGATGGACAGGGAGGCCTGGCGTGCTGCGATTCATGGGGTCGCAAAGAGTCAGACACGACTAAGCAACTGAACTGAACTGAGTTAGAAAATGGTTTCTTGTATTGTGAAAATGAAAATCACTCAGTGGTGTCCGGCTTTTTGTGACCATGTAGTCCATGGAATTCTCCAGACCAAAATACTAGAGTGGTAGCCTTTCCCTTCTCCAGGGGATCTTCCCAACCCAGGGATCAAATCCAGGTCTTCTGCTTGGCAGGTGGATTCTTTACCAGCTGAGCCACAAGGAAAGCATTGTGAAGTGAAGTGAAAATGTTAGTTGCTCAGTCGTGCTTGATTCTTTGCGACCCCCATGGGCCCCCATGGACTGCAGCCTGCCAGGCTCCTCTGTCCATGGGATTTTTCTAGGCAGGAATACTGGAGTGGGTTGCCATTTCCTTCTCCAGGGCATCTTTGTGACCCAGGAAGCAAACCCGGGTATGCCATATTGCAGGCGGATCATCTGAATCATCAGGGAAATTCTAGTTGCTTGTATATCTGACACCGAAAACAAGGACAAATAAGAAAAAGATAAATTGGGCTTTGTGAAAATTAGAAACTTTTATACTTCAAAGGATAGCATCAAGAAGGTGAAAAGACAACTCACAGAATGGGAGGAAATTCCAAGGCAAGAATAATGGACTGGGTAGCCAGTCCCTTCTCCAGGGGATCTTTCTGACCCAGGGATTGAACCCTGGTCTCCCACACTGCAGGCAGATTCTTTACCATCTGAGCCACCAGGGAAGGGAAATGGAAATCAAAACCAGACTGATGTACTGCACACCCACTGGGATTGCCATAACTAAAAAAGAGGGTGGTAACTAGTGTTGGTGAGGGTATGGAGACATTGGAATCCCTGGATATTGCTGGTGAGAATGAAAAATGGTGCAGCTAATTTGGAAAACAATTTGGCCGTTCCTCAAAATGTTAACATAGAGTTATTATCTTTCTCTGTCTCAATTGTATACACAACTCAACAATTCCATTCCTAGTATACACCAAGGGAACTGAAAATACATGTCTGTACAAAACACTTGTATATGAAAGTCCACAGGAGTACTATTCATAATAGACCAAAGGTAGAAACATTTCAAATATCTATCAATTAACAAGTGGATACATAAAATGTGATCTATCCGTACAATGGTGTAGTACTTGCCACAGAAAGAAATGAAGTCCTGACACCTGCTACAACATGGAAAACCCTTGAAAGCCTCATGCTGACCCAAAAAAGCCAGACACAAAATGCCACGTATGGAATTATTCCACCTACATAATAAAGCGTCCTGAAGAGGCAAATCCACAGAGACAGGAAGTAGGTTTGACGTTGTCAGAGGCTTTGATGGTGGTGTTGGCTCTATTTTTTTTCTACCACTACTCCCAAATGTTGAGCCTCTACCAGAGCTTTGGCTCTTTTGCCTCTTCCTGTAAACAGACCTTCTTCTGTAGTTAAAGAAAAATGCTGTAATAGCTATAGCCTTCATCAAGACAGTAACTTAAATATTTCCACATTTTCAAAATTAGATGCTGCATGCCATTTTATAAGAACAGTTTGTACTTAATTTCTGAAATGCCAGTATAGTTTTCAATGTGAAATATGGACAGAAACTCCACCAATAGGCACAGCTTTAGGTCCCAAGCATGCGGAAATTTAAAAAACAATCTTTGCTTTGGAATAAATTACACATATTACAGATTTCTGTAATCAAATCAAAGATATATTACCTCCGTACTCTTAAATAAGGGTAAATAAGAAAAAAGTAAGCAATCTCTAAGTATCTATCTCTAAAGCAAAGTCAGAATTTGTAGGACATGAGAATTTAAACAAGAAAAGATGTATATATTTTTTAACATTTATTTTTATTTATTTGGCTACATAGAGTCTTAGTTGTGGCATGTGGGATCTAGTTCCCTAACCAGGGATCGAACACAGCCTCCCTGTATCAGGAGCGCAGAGTCTTAGCCACTGGACCACCAGGGAATTCCCAAGAAAAGATATATTAACAAAACTCTTAGCCAAGTATCTAAAACACATGCACTAAAAAGTAACAATCAAGAAACCAGAAGCTGGCAACCAAATGTTTAATATTGGTGAGTTGGAAATGGTTATATTTTGGACCCAAGACCTGAGTGTTTCAGCACTATTAATTGATGCTGAAAATTTGGTGGCTGTGTCTAACACCTCATTTTTCTCCTAAACAAGCTTCATAAACCTCAACCAGCCTCTGCCTTTTCTTTATACTAGAAGTCCCCTGGGGCTGTGACTCCAGGTTCACAGAAATCATTTTTCCTGCACAACTTGAGTCAAGAAGTCTTTTCAGGGCCACCAAACCCAGTCTGTGTCAGCTGGGCAGCCAGGCCACACCAAGTGCAGACTCCCTAAAGAGCACCTTTAGAGCAAAATACCTGCCCAACCGAAACCCCTTCTTAAAAGAAAAAAAAGGGGGCGGGGAGCTCACTTTTAAAGATACTTTTAGATTTAGAATGTGTTTACAGACAGCTTGACAATATGGGGCCCCCATCTATCAAGGAAAACTAGCCCCACTCACTAGCACTATAAATGCAGACACAACCATTTTCTCTATTGAGTTGTGAGATCAATACAATTGCAAAGCTAAAACTCATTACATGGAATTGGCTAATATCAGAGAAAATTAAACTCCAAAACATATGGAGATGCTATTTCAGAGTTAAAACAAGCTTCCTCATTCCTTGTAGGTTCTAAGTTTTACAGTTTTTCAAGCAGGCACCACTTATTTCTATCTTCACACTTTTAATACATATTGTAATTTTTACTAACACTACTTCCTAGCCCAGAATCCTGTTAATATCATCAAAGCGACCCTTCCTCACAGCGCCCCCTCACTCCCAGAAAATGATGATAAATGCATACAAGCATTTAAAAATCTCCTGGCAAACAGTAAAAGGCTCTTGAAGTTTAAGCAAAACATTTTGCTAAAGTACACAGTGCTCTATACATGCAAGGCATCACTTCAGTGGCAGAATATTTTTAATGTGTTTTTTCTCAAGAGCTGGATCTGTTCATGCTTGCTCTGATCATTTGCTGTCTCTTCCAATACCTAAGTTCACGCTGCTCTTCACAGTATTTCTCTTAAATGGGAGTTAAGCAAAAGCTCTAAAGACAGTGTTTCAGAAAAACTGGAGATGTGGTCTTGGGTGCAGACAAACCTACACCCAAGTGCAAGTACGTTCTCAGATGTATCGCCTGTAACACACTTCTGGAAAACACAGTACTGGGACCAACCCCAGCGAAGGCAAAGAGTAGGTAACCTGAGGTACCAGCCACAGACAAGTTTCATGGGTCCGCTGTAGCATCACATGGAGAACCTAGAAGAGCCTGCAGGTAAAGGTGATACTGGATCTGGTTTTGAAAGGATATGCAGCATTTCAATACTCAAGTGTAGTGAAGACGCAAGGGGCATTTGGGTTGAGAGGCTCATTTAGACAAATGCACGAGAGCAAGGCAGCGTATGTCATCTGTGCGATATTTATTAAATGACTGTAGCTAAAAAATGTTCACATGTGGGCCAAGTCTCTACAAATATCCTATTTAAGGATATACATATATATACTTATATACTATGGGATATTCCTTAGAGAAGACTCTTGAGAACCCCTTGGACAATAAGGAGATCAAACCTGTCAAACCTAAAGGAAACCAACCCTGAATATTCATTGGAAGGACTGATGCTGAAACTGAGGCACCAATACTTTGGCTACTTGATACAAAAAGTCAACTTACTGGAAAAGACCCTGATGCTGGGAAAGATTGAGGGCAGGAGGAGAAGGGGGTGGCAGAAAAGAACAAGATGGTTAGATAGCATTACTGACTCAATGGACATAGGTTTGATCAAACTCTGGGAGACAGTGAAGGACAGGAGAGCCTGGCATGGTGCAGTCCACCGGATTGCAAAGAGTCAGACATGACTTAGTGACTGAACAACAAATTCCTTAAATTGACATTAAAGAACCTCCATTAAATGACTGTGTGATTTAACTGTTCTCCCAAAGACTGAATTATAATTTTAATATTCAGTTTCAATTATATTATGAAACTCATTTTAGCAATCTGTTACAATCCTGTCATCTGGTTTTCCTGAGATCTGCAGTAAGTCAGTTAATAAAAAATGAATCAAACCCAATACATATTTTGTTCAACTGAGAATATATAAACATAAATCTGTTCACTAAACGTGATTTTGCTGGTAGGAACTCCTCTCCGAGACAAAGTTCTGTCTTCTCCATCACACACAGACACCACAAGATGTCCATACTGTAAGTTACAAAATGCCCAGGGTCATTTTTTTTTTAGGTAAAGAGAAAACATGCAAGGCAGTTTGGGTGTAAATCCTTCATGAGTTTTTAAAAAATCCACCGGTTTTTCAGTTGTTTTACTCCTATCTAAATAGCTTTAAAGCAAATCCCCACCTTTGAATGGGGGGGGGTGCATACAAATTAGTTTTCATTAGGACCACACAACACCCTCCCTTTCTGCAGGAGTATTTCATCACTTCATGTACGTTTACACTACATGGTTAGGACAACTTGCATGCCTAGCAAGGCAGTAACCACTGAAAGGGACGCAAGAATGAAAAGGAAACAGAACTTCATTTTTCTTCCTCGCAACTGGAGGAGAAAAAATTTCCAGGTGGAAGGCTGAAGGTTTATTTTTACGACAAAACTAAAATAAGTTGATTTTCAGATTTCTTTCCTGCTAAGTTAATATCCAACATCTAAGCCTTCTACTTTACAAATAAAATCAGGATGGGTACACACAGTGGTTATGTCTTCTGCTGTTTCACAATCTGCCATTTTCATGAGAAAAGGACAATAAACATTTACCATCTCCATATATTTTGTGTAGGAAAGGAAGTTCACTTGGGGTTACTGCATTTTTTTTTCAATTAAAACCTACAGCTCAATTCCAGAAAAATAAATGACCCAATCAAAAAATGGGCCAAAGAACTAAACAGACATTTCTCCAAAGAAGACATTCAGATGGTTAACAAACACATGAAAAGATGCTCAACATCACTCATTATCAGAGAAATGCAAATCAAAACCACAAGGAGGTACCATTACACGCCAGTCAGGATGGCTGCTATCCAAAAGTCTACAAGCAATAAATGCTGGAGAGGGTGTGGAGAAAAGGGAACCCTCTTACACTGTTGGTGGGAATGCAAACTAGTACAGCCACTATGGAAAACAGTGTGGAGATTCCTTAAAAAACTGGAAATAGAACTGCCATATGACCCAGCAATCCCACTTCTGGGCATACACACCGAGGAAACCAGATCTGAAAGAGACACGTGCACCCCAGTGTTCATCGCAGCACTGTTTATAATAGCCAGGACATGGAAGCAGCCTAGATGCCCATCAGCAGACGAATGGATAAGGAAGCTGTGGTACATATACACCATGGAATATTACTCAGCCATTAAAAAGAATTCATTTGAATCAGTTCTAATGAGATGGATGAAACTGGAGCCCATTATACAGAGTGAAGTAAACCAGAAAGATAAAGAACATTACAGCATGCTAACACATATATATGGAATTTAGAAAGATGGTAACGATAACCCTATATGCAAAACAGAAAGAGACACAGATGTACAGAACAGACTTTTGGACTCTGTGGGAGAAGGCGAGGGTGGGATGTTTCGAGAGAACAGCATCGAAACATGTATATTTTCTAGGGTGAAACAGATCACCAGCCCAGGTTGGATGCATGAGACAAGTGCTCGGGCCTGGTGCGCTGGGAAGACCCAGAGGAGTCGGGTGGAGAGGGAGGTGGGAGGGGGGATTGGGATGGGGAACACATGTAAATCCATGGCTGATTCATGTCAGTGTATGACAAAACCCACTACAATATTGTAAAGTAATTAGCCTCTAACTAATAAAAAACAAAAAAACAAAAAAAAACCATGCAATTCATATCTCCTAAGAGAGATACTGATTGATTTGTTAGCTTATTTTTTATTTTTAATTGAAGTATACTTAATTTACAATGCTATGTTAGTTTCAAATGTACAGCAAAGTGATCCAGATATATGTGCATTTTTTTGGGTATTCTTTTCCATTATAATTTATTACAAAATATTGAATATAATTCCCTATGCTATACAGTAGGCCTTTATTGTTTGTTTTATATATAATGGGCTTCCTTGGTGACTCAGATGGTAAAGAATCTGGAGGAGACTGGGGTTCGATCCCCGGGTCTGGAAGATCCCCTGGAGAATGGAATGGTTACCCACTTCAGTATTCTTGCCTGGAGAATCTCATGGACAGAGGAGCCTGGCGGGCTACAGTCCATAGGATTGCGAAGAGTTGGCCAGGACTGAGTGATTAACACTTTCACCTTTTCATCTGCTAACTCCAAATTCCTAATTTATCCCTCCCCCACCCCTTTCCCCTTTGGTAACCAGAAGCTTGTTTTCTATGTCTGTAGGTCTGTTTCTGGTTTGTAATATAAGTTCATTGTGTCATCTTCTTAGATTCCACATATAAGTACTATCATACGGTATTTGTCTTTCTCTTTCTGATTTACTTCACTTCATATGATCATCTCTGGGTCCATCCATGGTGCTGCAAAGGACATTATGTCATTCGATGTGTTTATTTTGTGGAAGTTGGCACGTGGTGACAGGGCATTCATCATCCCATCTCTCACTGCTCCTGTCTGCTCCCAGGGCATGGGGAACCAGAACAGAGCTGTTGGCCTCCAAGGTCTCCGTGAAGCTGCCCGTGGGATCTGAGCCTCCCTGACTGAGTACTGATCACTTGTTCCACCTCAGTTACTCACCATGTGTGTTTGTAAAGACAAGTTCTAAGAGAACATACACCTATTTTTAACAATCATGGGAGGCGTCTCTAAAGAAAAACATGTTTTTAACATCTAGTATCCAGATGATGACTCTCTCATTAATGTAGGTTACCACACAGATCACATTTTTAATATTTAAGTTTGTCTAGTAATATCCGTTCACATCCAATCACTTAACAATCTTCAAGTTTCAAGGCATACTGAAAAATTCTCCAAAAGCAAGCCCCAGTCCTCCGGGAAGAAGGAGGAAGAAGATTTAGCAGCACTTCCTCCCCGATCATCCTGGCCATCTTCATGAGAGAACCACCCACAGACAGGGACATAGGAGGTAGATTTTTAACAGCAGCAGTGATTAGAGTTTGCCCGTGTGAGCTTCCAGAAGACTGATATGCGTGGCTGCTGGGCTGGAGTGATGGAGCAATCCCAAAGCCGGAGATGATTTGGCTGGAAGCTGGGCGACAAGAGGCATTTCATTTGGGTCAGAACGCTAACCCACTCCAGGTGAGTGTGTCTGGACAGCCCACCAAGCACAGAAAATGCCTTAAAGAGAGAGATGCCCTGGGCTCCACAGCCGTCCCCAGGAGAGGGGGTGCAGATTCCAGGGGAAACTGAAGAGGAGGCAGAGCTCAGAGGTGGAGCCCCCCCACACCCTCCTCCAAGCACACTTTAATTCTCTTTCACAGGCAGGCTCTTTTCTGGTTGCAACTGAAGCCATCTTATTCTGACAATAGTCCAGTGTATTCTACAGACAAACCTCAGAAAACCAAGCAAGGTTAGGCTCAGAGTCTGCTTCTGTGTCTGAATGGAAGACTTTTGCTGAGGGTCTCAGTGATTCTTGACCCAGAAAGATGCTTTCTGCTGCTTCTTCCTGGAATCAGCGCAGAGTGGGCAAGTGACCACTTTGAAGGGAGGTCTTCGAATCACAAGCCCCTTTCGGCTGCTGAAACTATATCCTACTGACACCCCATGGATTCTCTCACTGCTGCTCACTGAGAATTTCACAAAGGTCAAGTTTTCCAAGCAAGGATGGAGATGTGTGGCAGGCTGAAGTCAGGACTGAGATGGAAAAGCTCAGTCCAGCTGCAACAGCTGAAGTCCTCCTTCACCGTGAGACACACACATCCTTTGTGAGAGAGAGCTCCACATCTCAGGTCAGTCGTTTCCTCCCAAGGGACAACTTTTTAGGAAAAAGGAATCCATATAGTGCCTCCAGGTGTTCGGGAACCTGCCATATAACTCCTTTAACGTCAAAATAAGTAGCTGCACCTGAAATCATATGCAGGATTTCTGAAAACTCCAGGAAAAGGGTTCTATCAGACATCTGGACCAGATTCAAGCTATTGCATCATAATTTCTGGTGTGACTTCTTAGGACTGACCTGCCATCTAGTTCGTGGTTTTATAATCATGTTCCTGTGTTTTTATTACACTCTTCCCAGATCAGCACAGATGCCTGCTCCTTATCCTCACTGGTCTCAGAGATAAAGATACAGATGCGATGTGTGCATTCATTACAACCAGTATTTCTGCTTTAAAATGTTGGCTTGGCCATCGTTTGACTATGAACACATTGCTTCTGACCTGCGTGCTCCTTGGTTTCTTCATGTAGAATGGGGATCACCTTTCGTGAAAGTCTAATAGGGTGTTTGTGTGTGCATGCTAAGTTGCTCAGTCATGTCCAACTCTTTGCAACCCCATGGACTGTAGCCTACCAGGCTGCTCTGTCCATGGGATTCTCCAAGGCAAGAATACTGGAGTGGGTTGCCATGCCCTCCTCCAGAGGGTCTTCCCGACCTAGTGATGCAACCCAAGTTTCCTGAGTCTCCTGCATTGGCAGATGGGTTCTTAACCACTAGCGCCATCTGGGAGTAAGTGAATACATGTAAAGCACTGAAAACAGTGGATGGTACCCAGAGATACACGGCAGATGTCTGCTACACTGTGACTCTACTTACTGTGGAATATACTGAGTCATCGGAAAATATTTCACCTTTACCACTTCCTTTGGAAAACGTTTTATATTTCCCCAAAGATCTGGCTGCTCTGTTGGGGAGGTCTGAAATTTGTCTTCATGAAGAAGAGTCACTGTCCTGCTCTCTTAGGAGCAGGGCAGCCCTTTGTAATGAACACTGCCGCTGTGCCCTACATCTGCCTTCTATAAGAGCAGCTGACATTCTTGAGTATGAGCGCTGCTTAGGGCTGAGTCCTTCAAAACACAGAGTAAAAGCTCCTCGTTCACCTGGATGCAGCTGCACTGGGAGCACACCTCACCTGGACTCCTCTCTCCAGGCTCCCGCTCAGCCTCCATCTGCCCTCTGGGGAGGCAGACCCGCTTTAGGCGATTTTACAGGGACGAACTCCTGTCGTGCCCCACAGAACTGCCTGCCAGAATGACTCTGTGTTTCGTATGGCAGGGCGTTTAGGGGTTTAGACTCTATCAGGCACCCACACGTCAATACTATTTAACTGCTGCAACTACCATTTAGGGTAGAAAGTCCTATTTTGTAATGAGGACACTGAAATGCAGAAAGATAGTTAATATCAAGATGTTTAATTTTTATGAATTCAGCATGTGATGTTAAATAAAACTTCAAAAATGTGCCATCGCAAGTGGTAGTGAAACAATCAATAGGCCCTTGGAGATTCTACTTTCATACACTCAAACCATCAAATAATACTAGTTTGGCCCTTCCAGCACCTAAAGTAGAAGATAGAACTTAAGTAGAATCTATACTAATACAACCTATACATCAAATTTCTCCCCAAATAAGTATATATGCTTGATAGTCTATATAGTTTCAGGTAAAAGTGCCCCTCAGTTTCTTTGGATTAAAGCTTTTTATAAACATGCCACTTATTATAACCAGCTTACAAGCATAAACTTTTAAATACACAATCATATTGTAAAACCAAAAAGGATATTGTAATGGTCTTTATCTTTCTGGCTTACTTCACTCTGTATAATGGGCTCCAGTTTCATCCATCTCATAAGAACTGATTCAAATGAATTCTTTTTAATGGTTGAGTAATATTCCATGATGTATATGTACCACAGCTTCCTTATACATATATATGGAATTTAGAAAGATGGTAATGATAACCCTATATGCAAAACAGAAAAAGAGACATAGATGTATAGAACAGACTTTTGGACTCTGTGGGAGAAGGCGAGGGTGGGATGTTTCGAGAGAACAGCATCGAAACATGTATATTATCCAGGGTGAAACAGATTACCAGTCCAGGTTGGATGCATGAGACAAGTGCTCGGGCCTGGTGCACTGGGAAGACCCAGAGGGATCGGGTGGAGAGGGAGGTGGGAGGGGGGATCGGGATGGGGAATACATGTAAGTCCATGGCTGATTCATGTCAATGTATGACAAAACCCACTACAATATTGTAAAGTAATTAGCCTTCAACTAATAAAAATAAATGGAAAAAAAAAATAAAAAAGAGCAAATTAATATAGAAGAACTCAACAGACGACAACACACCTGACTGCTATGAAAGTGAACTGAAATTAACGATTGAAATAGGTACAACGCAGCTATTTTGTTTACCCCTCACTATGGCAAATTTTTCTTGTTATATTTGAAAGTGTTCAGAACCCAACTCATGCAGAGGTATAAATTACCTAGTGTCCACTGGAGACCCTTGAAGAGAGAGTTCATTAAATCCAGCCAAGGTGAGTATCACTTTGAGAAACTTTCACAGTATGTATCTTTCAGGGAAAACTGTAAATAAATATGTATGATTGACAGCAAAACATATGTAATAATATAAGATTCCCTGATACTTTCCCCATCACAGTCTAATTTTTGTTGCAATGGCCTACTTGAGTTTCAGTGGATTTTGGGAGTGATTTTGTTCTTAATATATATGACAGCTATAATTTCTGGTTGTCTTTCTCCTAACCCTCTTCATTAGAGCATCTATTCACACATGTACAAATTAAAATGACATTTTTCTGCATATAAAATCAATCAATATGCTATTTTAGGAGGCATTTAAAAATATCTATAAAACACATAGAAAAATCACCCATACATTTACTCAAATGTGAGTATGGGGATATATTAATACTTGCCCTTCTACTCTTTTTTATATATTTACAGAGCTGAGTTTATATGGTATAAAAAAATGTCATTATCTTAAGGAAGCTTTCTCATGGTCATTAAAAATACACAGTCATCACATTTTAAAATACAGGTTTAAAATGGGGCAGTAACTGCAAATAAAGTATCAAAAGGTTCCCCACCCACCCTACACTTCACCCTAAAAAGAAGGATTCGATGCAGGTGAAGCCCAAGGTTACAGCTCAGCAAAAATGTACAGTTTCGGGGTCAGAAGTGAAGCTGTGAAGGGCACTCATATCTGCAAGTATGTCTTAGTAGTTTCATTTTGATATTCTTTTTCAATTCACTATCATCGTTATTTTAAGTCACCTCTCCAGACTCTCTTATTCCTGTGACCAATGAGGTAATGATGGCCCGGGGCCTCCATCCACTAAGAGGTGGGATAAAGCCTCCTGCTCAGCCAGCCAGGAGAGGGTCAGGGTGATGTGGGCAGGTGTCAGAGACCCGAGATTCCCCGGGTAGGATCAGGCTCTGAGAGCTGGAGTTCTATGGGGCACCCACATTCCTGCAGGATGTTCCTGGATTCACCCAAAAAAACTCCACCAATGACCCCCCAAGAACCCTGCCAAGGAAACTTCGCCGTTTGTGGGCAGTTGTTGAAGGATTCATGGTCTCTGGTGGCTGTTAGTTATTTTCCAAAGGAAAATTAAAACTGCTTTCTCTGCTACACAAAAGTTACCTTCTTCATCCATGTGACGGTGTTTTCACCTCCTTGGGTCCATGTCCTATAAAATCTTACCAGTTTAAAAGGAATCAAGGCAGGTGACGCTTTTGGGCAACACAATGGTCCCAAACATTCGGAGGCAGAAACAGCCTGCTTCCTGAGCAAATTCCAGAACCTCGGATCATAACTGGGTCATAGACACAAGTTGAGCCCCTGATCCTAGTCAAGGATTCAGGATCTCAGAGTGATCATAATTCTCCAAATAGATACATTAGGGAAATACTGTCCTGACAACAACAGATTTCAGTTCAGCTTCACGAATAAATGTAAGGAAATGCCCTGTCTACCACGTTTTGATCAGTTTCTTTGCTCACACATTATCCAAGTAACAAAATATAATAAAGGAGAAGAAACAGTTCTAAACTATTAATTTTTTTTCCTTCTGTCTTCAGCCGAGAAGATTCAGATGATTTCTTTACTATTTTCTCACAGGTCTATTTCTGCAAATGTGAGAATGCTTTTCAGCAAACTCCAAATTTCCTTTTTCTTTTGTAAAATACTTGCTATTAAGTACAGATTGGGTTGACCATAACCCCACAAAAGGGGGGGGAGGAATTCTGTAAGTTTGGTACATGGAATAACAATCCTTTTCCTTATTATAGTATTTGTGAGAAAAACTCACTCAAAAATCATTTATACCCACCAAAAATATAGAACTAAAGCAATCTACGTCAATGTGCTGACAATCTGTCATCCTAAAGAAATTTCTTCAGCTGTCATTAAGTGAGAATGGAAAAGAAATTGACTAAATATGCTAAATGTGGGCACAGGAGGTGTTTGCATCTTTGAATTGTGGTTTATTATTTACTGTATTCACATTTGAAAGTTAAGGAAATGTATAGAAATATGAGCATTTTAACTATCTTCTTACAACTCAAAAATAATGAGGAGTATGAAGCTGTGATAGCCTGATGGAACATAAATAAATTGCTGCCCCAAAACCTTTGAAACACATAAACTCTCAAGGATGAGAAAGTGGAATGAGAGAAAACTCCCTAGTGCTCTTCACATATGCACATGTGAAGGGCTTGCATCACTTTCCCAGGCCTTGGCTGTGGCCAAGGAGACAAAGTTTAGTTTGGTCAAGTGTTCCCCAGTTTTATAAGTTATAGAATCAATCTTCTGATCACAGCTCTGCCTGCTGCACCAAAACCCAGGCAGGGGTGCATGGACCAGCCTTAGCAGGCCTACCCATCAAAAACAATTATAAGAATGTGTGTGAGATAGTGGGCACATAACCAGAGAAAACCTTAATTCAAAAAGATACACAAACCCCAATGTTCACCGCAACACTACTGACAATAGCCAGGATATGGAAGCAACCTAGATGTACATGGACAGATGAATGGTAAAGAAGATGTGATACACACACACACACAAAAACACACAATGGAATATTACTCAGCCATGAAAAGGAAGGGAATTGAGTCAGTTGAAGTAATGTGGATGAACCCAGAGCCTGTCATACAGACTGAATTAAGTCAGAAAAAAGAAAAACAAACACCATATTTTAACGTATATATATGGAATCTAAAAAATGGAACTGATGAACCTATTTGCAGGGCAGGAATGGAGGCACAGATGTACAGAATGAGCTTGTGGACACATGGGGGGAAGGAAGGCATGAAATGAGAAAGTAGCACTGACATATATACATTACCATGTGTAAAAGCTACCTAGTGGGAAGCTGCTGAATCACACAGGGAGCTCAGCTCAGGACTCTGACCGGATGGGTAGGATGGGAGTGGGGTGGGAGGGAGGTTCATGAGGGAGGAGGCATACGTATGTATAGACATATATATAGACATATACATACACATATAGCTGATTCACTTCATCATACAGCAGAAACTAATACAAATTATAAAGCAATTACATTACAACAAAAAATGTTTGATATTATGAAAGAGAAACAAACTCTATGTGTATGTGTGTGTGCGTGCATGCGTGCGTACACGTGCGTGCATGTTGAGAGCAACAAGAGGACAGGAGGGGAGAAGTTCAATATAAATGAAAGGCCTTTCTGATAGATGCAGTGCTTGACCTGATTCAAATATCAGGAAGCAATTAGTAGACTCTCTCTCCACTTATTTGTATTTATTTTTAGATATAATTTATATACAGTAAAATTGGCCCTGTTCCAGGTACGGGCCCATGAGTTTTTAACAACTGCATAGACTTGTGCGGCAAGATGAAGACCTGGTACTGTCCTGTCAATGGGACACGGATGGTTTCAGTGTCTCGGCAGGTCCAGGGGGAAAGGACACAGGGCAGAGCACCTGTGCCTAACCATTACGTCTCCTGGTGACGGGGTCCTTGTAACCAGGCTGCTTTTTGATGAATGGACTGTTTGTATTAATACATAACACAGCATTGCCCAAAGTGCCTGGCTCAAAGAAACATGAACCAAAAGATAAAAAAAAACTTGTTGACTGGATGGGGCATTAGTTAAAATCAAAATGGGCATAGCTATTTGTCCCAGTGATTGGGGTTCCTTAATGAGTTACTCCCAAGACTTGGTGACTCTAAGTGAGGACGAGGAGAATACGGCTCACAGATCTGCCCCTTGGCAGGCTCAGCAGGAAGCAAACTGTACTACTCTGGCATCAGCTGGGGGTGGGGCTGGCAGCTGAGGCCTCAGAGAGCTGTTAACTAGAAAACTCTATGTGCCCTACCCTTTGCCCTGGTCTTCCTACAACAGGACAGCTGGTTTCCAAGGGTAGTGACCTTTTATGCTTTACCCTTGGAAGTCACCTGGTGTCCATGTAATAGGGGAGAACAAATCTGACTCCATATTGGGTCTGTTTCTTTAACTTTTATATTCTCTTGCTTTTACAAGTTAAGAGTGTTGCCTGTAGCCTGAAATATACAGGAGAGCCTATTTTCAAGACTCTGATCTTTAAAGGTATAGAACTTTCCATCCATATAAATATAAAAAGTTGCCAGAGAATAATTTGTCTTGTTGAAGGGTTTACAGGACTATTATGACCTGACTTACCTGGACAATGGCAAGAATAGAGGATCCTGACACCAGGAAGTTTGCACCAACCAACCACATCCCTCCTCTTTTCATATCAAAGAAGCCTGAAATCCAACTCGGGGAAGGTGGTTCTTTGGGACAGGAGTCCAGCATCTTCTCAGTCTGCTGGCTTTCCAGATAAAACCACTATTCCTTGCCCCGACAAGTCATCTCCAATTTACTGGAGTGTGGAGAGCAGTACAAGGTTGGACTCAGAAACATCTATTGCTGCAGCGTGTTACAACAGTCCACTCTGAATCAGGGAAGGGAAACGCAGTCCCAGGGCTTAGTTCAGGAGTGACAGGGGCACTTTGTATGATGATCACAGGACTTAGAAGATACATAGGTGGTGCCCTCTGTGTAAAACAGCATTTGTTGCTCTGTTATGAGCCATCAACATGAACTGCTACCAGAAAGATCTTTCAGAAGCATACATCTCATCACATCACTGCTACTATGTTTAAAATGCTGGGACTCACCCATACCTGAGGCTTACCTTCACTCCTGCTGCATTTCTAGGCATTTCTTTTATTCCTAATTTTCAACCATTCAGACCTACTTACAACTTCCCAGCCTCACTTGCACACCCTCTTCCTAAGGAAGCCTTCCTTCTTTGCTTTTGTTTGCTGCCTCCCACTTGTTTCTTTAGGAATCATGTCTCCTGAGCTGGGGCCTGCTGTAAGATACTGTCCTTAGAAGCAGCAGCCTGCATCTGTGCCCCACCAAGAGCAGGGCCTGTGGTCCCCTCCTGGCTCTGCCCCTGGTCAGCCATCTGACCCAGGGTCCCATACATACATTTGCCTGAGTCACAGTTTCTAGGAACTTCCATCCCGCCCATCGAGAGATGCTGATCTCAAGGGCACTTCTTAACAAACACCCCTCATGCCAACCACATCTTAGAGTCTCCTTCTCAGGTATCCTAACCTGCAGTTAATAGCTTAGAATGATTCCAATCTTTTACAAGGAAAAATAAAATACTTGCAACTCATACCACACACTAACCTCCATGATATATAAGGAGCCGCTAGAAAAAAATTTTTTTGAAAAGGGAAAATGACAGTGTTTATCAAAATTATTAATGCATTCACCCTATGACATGGAAGTCCTACTTCTGGGAATTTATCCAACATTGCAGCATAATTTGTTAAAGGAAAATGTTGAAGTTGGAAAAAACCCAAGTGCCCATCAAAAGGGGACTGGTTAAATAAGCTATTTACCTAATTGAACACTCTGCTATTGAAGAAGATTGAGGAGGCCCTCCAGTATTATGTGGAGAGATTCTTGGGATACATTATGTCACAAAAGTGGGTACAGAAGAGGTCAGTAGAATGTGGCCTTCTGTGCAAAAAAAGAAGGCCTAAGGATGAGTTTCCGAGGTGGCACAGTGGTAAAGAAATTGCCTGCCAATGCAGGAAACACAAGAGACATGGGTTCAATCCCTGGGTTGGGAAGATGCCCTGGAAGAGAAAACGGCAGCCTGCTCTAGTACTCTTGCCTGCAAAATCCCTAGAAAAAGGAACCTGGCAGGCTATGGGCCATGGGATCACAAAGAGTCAGACACGACTGAGCACGCATATGCACACACACACAATGGTGAATAATCATATAATCCAGTATCCATAAACAAATGCCAGAAAGATGTATGAGGGACCCCTTCAAAGGGCAGGGGGCAATGATGCAGAGCGAGCAGAGACAGAGGCAGGTTTATATTCTTCACTTAGATGGGGTTTTATAGCTTAGAACCACATGACTGCATTGCCTTTCCACAGCATGAAATGGTTTTTTAAACCAATCAGCCAACCAACCTCAAGTCCATTTGGAATTAACTTTGGTGACAACAGTAAAGAATTACCAATCCACTGAAATAGTTTTTCCAAATGGCTCCCTGTTGCCATTAGCATTTATGTCAAGATCTTGGACCCACTCATTTCAAATGCCAGTTTCATCATGACTCAAAGACCCTGCTGGAATTCAGATCTGTGTGTGTTTTCTCTATCCAGTTTTATTGCTCTGTTCATCCACAGTCCCACTGGCTTTTATTGCTATAATTTTTATACTATGTTTAACATCTGGTATGACAAATCCTTCTTAACACCCTTATTTTCAAAATTTCCAGGCTCTTTCCTCCTATTTATATTTTCTTATGATCTTCAGCATTTCCTTGTCTAAGTAAATAATCATTTTGATACTTTAATTGTCATTTGAAAGTCGCTCAGTTGTGTTCAACTCTTTCATAGACTATACAGTCCGTGGAATTCTCTAGGCCAGAATACTGGAATGCGTATCCTTTCCCTTCTCCAGAGGATCTTCCCAACCCAGGGATCAAATCCAGGTCTCCCACATTGCAGGTGGATTCTTTACCAGCTGAGCTATGAGGGAAGCCCCTCTAATTGTCATATATTATATATAGATATGTATGCATATGTATGTATATATCTGAATGTCTGTGTGTATGTGTGCATGTTTCTTCATATCCAAAAGTGGGAAGGTCTTCTTGTTTATTCACATTGACTTTCAGAGTAGTACTTTTCTTACTCTAGCTTAGGACACTTACGTTCATTTTTAATATATCTTTTTTAAGTATAGTTGATTTTTAATGTATTAATTTCTGTTATAAGCAGTAATTCATACATACATATATATATATATACATTCTTTTTTGATATTCTTTTCCATTACAGTTCATCACAGGATATCGAATATATCCTTATGTTAATGTTTAAGACAAATATTTCTGTAACTCATCATAGGCAGAAAAATTTGACTTTAAATATCATTTTAATTGTATTCTTTAGAATTCCTTCTACCAACTTAATCAGCAACAATAAGACTTAATTGTTTTAAATAGAATTGAGAGTTCTTTTTTTTTCCATTTGTGCTTAATGTTTAGAAACCACTGATTAGCATTTTTTGATATAGGCTGATACCACCAGGGGGATTATACATTGTGGCAGATGCCACAGAAACAGGATAGAAAAGAGAAGCAGCAGATCATCACTCATGACTCCTCTCTGCACAGACTTGGGCCTGAAGCAGGGTGCTGGCTGTTGTTATAGGAAGTAGCCGATAAGAGGAGGGATAAGGGAGGAAGACAAGAGGAGGGATGCAGGAAGACACATCCAGTGAGGGTTCCTGTGGCAGGAGTCCCAGGGAATTTCCATCACAGACAGACTTCTATCAGACCACACAAAGAGAAATAGGAAGGAAAGGCAAGCTCTGAGGGTATTTGTATATACATGGCTCTTGTGCATCTATGGCAGTGCTTATTCTGGGAGGAACTTTGAGAAAGATGCAACCAGGAGATCCGTGTTAAAACAAGGGCCATCTGTTTGGTGTGATTCAGGTGGGAGAAAAAACCCACAGCTGCTGTATAACTTTGCTGTGGTGAGTCTTCCATCAGTCTTTTCAGATACATTTGAGGATAAAGTAACAAGATACTGCAAGTACTTAGTATGAGCTTTTAATGTTTCCAGAAAGAATCACTAAGTCAAATGCACTAACTCAAATGTTTCTTTGAGTTTTTTGTTTTTTTGTTTTTTTGAGTATCAGCTAACGATACTATTATAAGAATGGACCCCAGTGGCCTTTACTATGACCCATCAAATAGCACAGGAATGCTTTATAGCACTGCCTTTTGGTTTCTCTGGCAAGTCTCCTCCCCCACCAAAAAAGTCAGGCTATACCAAATGCACCCAACTTTTAAAGATTTAAAATGTGCTCAGTAGCAAGAATAGCAACAAGAACCCAGGAAAACTTACTTTTTATTTTCATTCTAACACATACTGGTGACCAGTATCTCACTGTAACCTGCTCTTATGGTAGAGAACCCAAAGCAGGTGAATTTCAAAGCACCTTTTTGCAGGTGTAACTGGCAGAACTTCTGGATGCTTTAAAACTATAAGTGGAAAATGCCCAAGATCAACACAGCACTTTACCCACCTGAAAGTGCTGACATTACCTTTTTGACAGCACAATTCCCACCCAGTTTGTACATGAGGGGAGAGGAGGGTGTGTTTTTCAGGCGATCGGCAGGCAACCAGAGATAGGATTATTTTGGCTTCTAAAGCAGATAGGCATCCTGATCCTTTACAGCCTGAAGAGTGACCTTCAGTCCACACGAAATGTCCTGGCTTTGAAAGAAACTGGAAATCTCATACTCCGGGGGAGAAGCCCTCTCACATGGATTCCATCCAGCAAAGTCCAGCAGAGTGGACTGGGAAAAGGATGCAGTTTTAATGTTTCATTTTAATGCTCCTGATGTAACTCAGGCAGAGTGTGTAAGCACCGAGGGGTCTAGGCTACGTGATGAAATTTGCAGGGGCCACTCTGGGTCAGGGCAGATGAGACCTCAAATAATGTTAGAAGAACTCTTTCTCAGTTGTGGACAGGGGCCCATGATATTGGAAAATAATGTATCAGCACCTCAATTATTAGCAATGCACAGATGGGAAGCAAGCAAACTTCCAGTTAATCTAGCAGTTTGGTCCTGGTTGTTTTGCTCGACAGTGATTATCCACAGTTGCAGGGTTTAGGATTATATAATCAGAGCCACACTCAAGGCACAGCATCTACAGAAGCAGTTGAGGGAATACATGCCTCCTCCCCAGAAGGCTTCCTGTTGTGGGGGAGGGGGACTAGAAAACTAGATTTCTGTTCTGGGGAGAAGCAGGGACAAGAAGCGTCTCAAGTCTGTGAACACAGTGTAGCTGTAAGCGTATCAGATATGAAATAACTTATAGGGATGCTAAAGGCTGATGTGATGTGAGGGCTGCTATGTGGTTGGCTAAAGGCTTTCCACGGTGATTTCACTTAATCCTCACCAACTTTCTGATACATGGGCTATCTTATCGTCATCTTACAGAGAAGGACACTGAGGCTGGGAGTGGTCTGGGGCTTAGTCTGCACGGCACAAGCTGGAGACAAAGCCCCCAGGTGGAGCCTCTGGCCACGGTCAGTGCTGCCATGGTGATGGTGCCCAGCCAGACGGTGGATGGAAGTGTGGCTCTAGGAGACAATTCTGTGGGCCTCTGGTCTTTCTCTTCCCAGAGAGGTTAGCAGACAACATTCACCAGGCTGACTCACCCGTCCACTACCACCATCTTGCTTTATTATGACCAGTGTCATCACAGTCAAACTTGACTCCAGCCCTTCCTTAAACCATGATATTATCTGGAGTTCACTGACTTCCTGGCCCCTGGTTCTCAACCCCTGGGATTGGGTTTCCAGAACGCCCCAATCACGGGAAACTCTATTCCTATAAAGGAATACTGTGCTGTGCCTAGTCGCTCAGTGTCCAACTCTTCGTGACCCCATGGACTGTAGCCCGCCAGGCTCCTCTCTCCATGGGATTCTCTAGGCAAGAATACTGGAGTGGGTTGCCATGCCCTCCTCCAGGGGATCTTCCCTACCCAGGGATCGAACCCAGGTATCCAGCACTGCAGGCAGATTCTTTACCAGCTGAGCTACCAGGGAAGTCCATAAAGGAATACTACTTGGCAATAGAAAATAATAAACTACTGACACTCTCAACAACATGGATGAATCCAAATGCATTATGCTGCAAGGGGAAGCCAGCGTGACCACACACTATGCAGTTACATGCCTATGGAATGGCAAAACTATAGCATCAGAAGCCAGACCGGTCATTTCCAGGGACTGGGTGTGGGGGTAGAAGCTGATACAAAGGGAGCTGAGGGAGGTTTGGGTAATGATGATACTGTTCTATATCCGAGAATGCCAATGCACTTGTTAAGACTCACAGAACTGTATGCTAAAAAGTATTAATTTTGTGCATGTAAATTACACCTTATGAAATAGGAGAATGGCATACCTTACTAATAAATACTTCCAAAGGAATAAGGGAAACTAATTAGGTGACGATAATGAGGAGGTAACAGCTTCTAATTAATAGCCCATGTTATGAAAAAGCAATTTTCAAATTGACAAGTGTCCCACAACAGATTATCAGAACAACATGCAGCTTAGTTAAGGAGCAATGATAAACTTCATCCAACAATCCCCAGATAGAAGAGGCCAATATCTAATCAATATTCTTTTAGTGGCATGCGTTGCAGGTACTGGCAGCATCTGATTGCACTAATCTACTTTGTTTCCCCTCGTTTGAAAGATCAGGCAAGAAAATATATACATTACTCTTGAGCTTTCTTGAAACAGTCTACTGGGTCTGCCAGGACCTTGGAAATAAGAAGGAAAGGGCACCTGTTGGAAAACCAATACCGGGGCTCAAATGAGCTGTCAGAATGCAGCAGTGATTAGCTACTACTTAAGGGTACAGGCCTTTACTGAAGGGAAGACGAGTTTCTAATGTGGTGCTTATTAATATTAATTAATATTAATATTAATATTATTTCAACTAAAAGTCAAAGCCAAAAAACTCTCAAGTACAAGAAAAAGAAAGATGAATTGCATTACCATAAGCAATTATATTTTACTTGCCTATAAAAGATATTTTAAAACTATGAGCCATGCTACCATACGACCCAACAATCTCACTCCTGGGCATATATCCAGAAAAGGTGAAAACTCTAATTCAAAAAGATACATGCACCCCAATGTTCATAGCAGTACCATTCACAACAGTCAAGTCACTGAAGCAAGTTAAACATTTATGGATAAAGAAGATCTGATATATATAAACATGCACACACACACAGAATGAAAATATTAGCCATAAAAAAGAATGCAATAATACCGTTTGCATCAACATGGATGGACCTAGGAATCATCATAGTAGGTGAAGTCAGGAGAAAGATAAATATCATATGCTATTACTTCTACGTGGAATCTTAAAAAAAAAATACAAACTTATTTACAGAACAGAAATAGACTCACAGATGCAAAAAATTTATGGTTCTGAAAGTGGAATGGGGACGGATAAATTAGGAGTTTGGGATTAACAAATACATACTACTACATATAAAGTAAACAACAAGGACCTACTATAGGGAGCACAGGGAGCTATGTTCAATATCTTGTAACCTATAATGGAAAAGATTTTTCTGCCATTGAAGTCACACATCATCAGTCAATACACTCTGTCTGTTACTGCTACCGCCCCCTCGCCGCTGCCGACTTTGTCGTCTACAGAAGGTGCCTTCTGATGTCACTTTGTATCTTCTGGGTCTATAATCAAAATCTCCATTTTATAGAAAAAATTTTTAAAAATTAGTTTTTGGCTGTTCCGTGTGGCATATGGGATCTTCATTCCCAGCTAAGGACTGAATCCATGTCCCCTGCAGTAAAAGCGCAAAGTCTTAACCACTGGACCACGAGGGTAGTCCCTTGATCTTGGACCTTCCACCACACCCACTCATCCCAGTGTCCCCCAGTGTACAGAGATAAACACGGACAGGTAGGAATCACAATGGATTTGTGCCGAGACATTATCCCAAAATTAACTGTAAAAATGCAAGGAAATCTGGTTTCAACAGTTTTAGGAAACCCAGTCTCTACTGCCAGAAGAAAGGAGAGGAAAAAAAATGCATTTCAGGAGAGCAAATCAAACAGAGGAAAATGGCAAGAAAAAAACAGTAGATGAAAAGCCTAACTGGTAAAATCAACTTCCTGAGAATGAAAAATCTATTTGAGAGTTTCAGCTGAAATAGAAGTTAGTTTGAGTAGGAAAGTGTGTGTACTCATGTGCTCATTCATAGCCGATTCTTTGTGACACCATGGACTGTACCTGCCAGACTCCTCTGTCCACGGCAAGAATACTGGAGTGGTTTGTCATTTCCTTCTCCAGGGGATCTTCCCAACCCAGGGATCGAACCCACGTCTCTTCTCCTGCATTGGCAGGTGGATTGTTTACTACTGAGTCACCTGGGAAGCCCATAAAGTGTGTAAAGAATGCAATCAATATGATACTTCACTCTCAAAAGACAAGATTAAACACTGTAAAATGAATTAACTAATACTGGGAGGGGATATTTCTCCATGTGAAAATTCCACCCGGAAAGATTTAAGGTTAGACCAGAAAGGCATTTCCTAAAAGGCAAGACACACAGTACAAAGTGCAAACCTTCTCTTCTATCCTAAAAACAAAAACAAAACAAACAAAAGAGAAAACCAAGAAGCCTGACAGTTTCCTAGAGGCCGGCCGCTATTGAAACCCGCTCAGTCAGTGTGTGTTTATTGGGTGCTGGTCACTCATTGTGCCTGGACGTCCCCACCGATCTGGTGGATAGAGAAGCACCCAGTACTGCCCTGGGTGGAGCTGTCTCTGGAAGCAGGAGGCCTTCAGGAAGGGAAGCGAGTTGGAACCTGTGAACTTTAATGCAGACCAGACGTGATGAGCTGGACACTTTGCTGGGTTTGGGTGTTTTGTTTTTCTTTTTTTTTTTTGGCCTAAGTACCAGATGGTGGGGAAATGTGGTCACCTGGAATAATGCATACTGTAGAGCTCTCGAAGTCTTTTTTTGTTTTTGGACTTGCGCCTCTTTTTTTTTTTTTTTTTTAATTCCAGGGAGGCTTAAACATTTTATGGAGTTAGAGACTCAATTTTTAAAACAGCCACGGCTGAATACTTTTTTCTTCCAGAACGCTGGATCTTTATAACGATCCTCTTAGGTAAAGCAGCTGCGAAAACATCATTAAAAAAGCATATATTGTCACCTGTAAAAAGCAGTAAGAGTCTATTTTTATAAAGTTCAAAGTGCTCGGGTATCTGGTGGGGGGAATCCCTCCGGACTGCTAAGACTTCTCTGGCTTGGTGACGGCTCCGCTCCCTTTCTCCTCCCCTCGCCTTCTGCTAACACACTCCCAGCTCTAAGGACCAGCAGCAACCAACTAAGCTTTGAGAGGCTGGTCCTGAGCCCACGTCTAACAAGTTCTGCAGCCGCCTTCCCACCTAAACATAAAATCCCAATAAAATGTACTTTTTCCCTATTGTTTACTTGTATTACTTCTCTACAGAGCTGGAATAAATAGGGCATGGGATGGGAACGGCAGGTGTGGGCTCCCCTTGGCACAAGGGTCTAACCTTCCCCTCCAGCCCTTCCTCATCATTCAGGTGTTGACTTGCTTTGTCCTAGAACCTGGAGGCTGCCACCCTTCCTGGATGTGAAGCACGCCTTCTGACAGATCTCATTGCAAATGTCTTCCTGGAAGTTGTCTGAGTGGTGGGTGCTCTTCTTTGTGTCCCCTCACTTGACTCAAAGAGCCAGGGCTCTGTCTTGTTCATCTGGATCCCGTGTGGGCGTGCTAAGTCGCTTCAGTCATGTCCAACTCTTTACAACCCCATGGACTGTAGCCCGCCAGGCTCCTCTATCCATGGGATTCTCCAGGCAAGGATATTGGAGTGGATTGCCGTGCCCTCCTCCAGGGGATCTTCCCAACACAGCGATCGAACCTGTGTGTCTTACATCTACTTGTGTTGGCAGGAGGGTTCTTTACCACGATCCCAAAATGCAATAGTTTAAATCTCTATTTCTCATTTGGTGATAATATTTCCAGACCACCAGGCTAATATGCATCCCATTTCCTGGCCCATATCCCATACCAATTTAATGACCCCAAGAAAACATTAAAATTTCTTATATGTGGTGCCAAAAATAAGTAGGCATTCACTCTAAGTGGTATAAAAATTCCCATTTTTTTTTCACTTCAATATCTATATGTTGTGGTTGTTCTCTGTATTAGGAACCACCAACTGGTCACCATCATGATGGCCAGGATTCATGCCCCAGGTTAAAACTACTGAAGTATGTTAAAGGTCTCTGCTTACCATCTGCCTGCCACACTGACAGACACATTTTCTGAAGCTGCTTTTACTGTGGAACATGCCTATTCCAGAATGAAAAACGGATCCCAGCCTCCAAGAGCAACAAAGCTTCTGTCTGGTTTTCAGGCCCTTCCTCTGGCCACTCCAGTGGCCACCCATGCCCTCCTTAGCTTCTGCAAATTCCATTTCTTTTCCTGCCCTGAATGCAGACACACAGGGCACACTCCCCTCCAACTGGCTGATCAGGGTCCCACCTGCTTGGCCAGCTTGTGAAGCCACTCCCCTCCCAAGCCAGCCCCATGACAAGATTTCTCCTTCTGAGAAGTATGGTCCATCTGGTCACAGCCATTAAACTCAGCATCTGCTTGGTTTGATTCATGTCAATGTATGGCAAAAACCACTACAATATTGTAAAGTAATTAGCTTCCAACTAATAAAAATAAATGAAAAAAAAAAAAAACACTTAAGTGTAAAGTTGTCTTTCAAGCCTCCAATAAGCTGATGTGCATTTTTTTGGTTTCCCCTCAATGTGACTAAAGCAGCCAAATGCTTGTGACATTCTTTAACATTTTAGCAAAAAATTGTGGCAAAATTGACATAAAGCTCACCATCTTAACCATTTCCAAGCATGTAGTTTAGTGATATTAATATATACATTCACACATGTGTGCTCAGTCATGCATGTCCGACTCTTTGTGACCCCATGGACTGTAGCTCTCCAGGCTCCTCTGTCCATGGGATTCTCCAGGCAAGAACACTGGAGTGGGTTGCCATTTCCTCCTCCAGGGGATCTTCCCAACCCAGGGATCGAACCCACATCTTGTCTCCTGCATTGGCAGGCAGGTTCTTTACCACTGTGCCACCATATACATCCACACTGTTTTGCAACCATTATCATCTTCCATCCACAGGACTCTCTGTGACATTTTTGCTTGTCATCATCTGTGAGAGGCAGACAGAAAGCCGCCAGTTAGTTTCTAACCCTGTTTTAATTCACGGAACTGTACACCAAGAAATGGTATATATTATGGTGTATTAATTATACTTTAAAACAGTGATGTCTGCCCATTCAAGCATCTCTAATGCAGGCAGGATGGGCTTTCTGAAACATACATCTGAGCAGTCCCACTGCCTGGCACAGAGTTTAGAGCATGGGTGCTCCAAATTGTTGGCAACCAATGAGTGAATGAATTCAACTACTCTCTTCAAACTTGTCAAGGGTTCCTGTGTCTAACACCTTTATTGGTAATTCAAGTCATGATAGCTTCCCTGGTGGCTCAGTGGTAAAGAATCTGCCTGCAATGCAGGAGACATGGGTTTGATCCTTGGGTTGGGAAGATTCCCTGGAGGAGGAAATGGCAACCCACTCCAGTATTCTTGCCTGGAGAATCCAATGGACAGAAGAGCCTGGCGGGTTACAGTCCATGGGGTCACAAAGAGTTGGGTATGACTTTGCAATTAAACAATAACAAATGATTCTCCTACTAATGACTAAGGTTAGATACATGTGTGTACATGCATGACACCTTTGTGTTGATGTCTTTTTTAGTTGGCAAATTATTTCAAGTTTGTATTTTTAGGTGACAGTTACATGTATCACAGGGCATCTGAGATGAGAACATCCTGGCTATTGCAAAGAGTTTCTTCTTGAGTTACAAGAAAACCATTTAAGAAAAATATACAATATATTTAATTTATTCTCACATAAATAATTAGCTACAAGGTAACCCTTAGAATGCAAAACTTTTGATTGCAAATGAATAAATCAAATTATACCATCTTTGATCTTTCAGCTCAAAATACACTAAAACAGCATGCACGTAGTACTTTCCTATGTTTGAATTATGCTTGAAGCGCACCCACTGATGCCATGAAGGTTATGCAGCAATGGCAGATGCAGTCTGAGTCAGTGCTCTGTCTGGGCTCAGGAGGGATTTCGTTTCCTATTTTAAAATGAAGATCACCCAGCCACACCAAGGAGAAAATTGGGCACAGAGCGGTGGAGACACTGTATTTTATATAGAATGTTTTAAAAGCCTGATTATGCAAGACTGTTTAACCCCTGCGGCTCAGCCACAATAGCCAGTATTAATGTAAGGAACTTGCCTGGCACGTTCAGAGTTGAAAGTCTGCCAAACAGAATTTTTCAGACAGACTGAAATTGTATTCGTCTCAGAGTCAGCTCACTGGAAGTTTTTTTTTTTTTTTAAAGGAAAAAGCCAAGATAGTAGGTGTCAGTGACTAAGAAGGGCCCCCAAGGAAGCTCTGGAAAGCCCCAGGGTTGGGGCTTCACGGGGACGGTTCTGATAAGAAGTCTAGACTATCTGCAATGTGCTGATCATGAGGAAAGCCAGATGATTGAGCAAGCTTCTGAAGCCAGCATCTCCAAGAGACGAACATGCACGTGAGACATGCTGACATGTGGGAACTTGCTGACACCAGGGCCTCAGTGATCCTGAACCCAGACCACAGCACCAATTATCCGTGACCCCGAGTGACACTCAGGAGGGACTCCTGCTACAGATGCAGAAAAGGCTGTGGGGAGGGGGCTGGCAAACATCTTTAAGCACCCAAAGGAAACTGTAAGAATGTGGACAGAAAGAAGACAGAAACCACAGCATCTATGATGGGTAACATCTGAAAGCTCTTACTCAGAGAGGGTGGAGTTGAACACAGCAGCACCAGACGAGCAGACGAGGCAAGTGGGCTGCCCTTTGTAGGGGTAAGAAAACATATCCCTTCTTCTAAGTTTTCCTATGTTTCAGCTGCTTTGTGCAGTTTTGTTCAGTGAACAACCTGTGCAACTTGGGGAAACTACTTGGTAGGAGTTTGGCTACAGAGGGAGGGATGCAAACCTCTAGGTCTGAGCTGACTCTTCAACAGGAAGGATCAGATGATTTGGTCAAGAAAGGGTTAACCGCAGTTCCACTAGCAAACTCGGTGTCCATGATTTGAGCTGAGCCTTTTCAGGGACCACATCAGAAACAGTGGATCTATGCCTCAGTTATTATTTCTGCCAAGAGTGGAGAAACCAGACACAAAATAACCCGCACCACACACAATGACCATTGCTTCCCTATTTCCTCAGAGTGACTGCCTGTTGCCTCTTTCCTAAACACGTCTGGAAATCTCTTAGTCGTGACGGCCACACCTTTACAGTAGAGCTGCTCCAAAGGAGGAGGAACGAGGTGGCTGGTGCTCCCATCGGAGCGGAACTTGAAGTGTCTTTTCCACTCGTCCCTGGGCCAGCACCTCTGCCCTGCCGGTCCCTCCAACCAGCATGCGTATTTCACTTATAACCGAATCTGTGTCTTGAAAAACAGGCTGGCGACTCAATGCGTTCATTGAGACATTTTTAATTATGTTCCTGGCTTTCTCCCCACTCAATCCCACATCCTCCCGGCTAAAGCAGCAACATCCACATGTCCCAGAAGCAAGAACCAAAAGCTCATGAAGCCTGCAGAGTCCGTGAGACATCCAGAAAGAAACCCTTCCATTCAGTGAAGAAAAACCAGGCTGGGTTGCCTAGGAATGTCTCAGCGCCCACCATGCCAGGTGCCAACATCTACCGCCCAGGCTTCCGCCACTGGGGGGTGGGGGAGGGTGTGAGTGACAGCAGGATGGCCACGCAGAGGAGAGGGCCTTGCCCTGTCCGTCTGTCCATCAGGGAGAGAGAGGGCAGAAGGCAGCCATAGATGTCTGACTTTTGATCCAGCGAAACTAGATCTGGAAGGTGTCCCCAGCTTCAAAGAGGCTCCACAAGTCAGGGGAACATCTTTTAAGTATTCCCTGAACAAAACCCTTCCTTGAAGTCACCTAAGGTCCCTCTGATAAGGACCCTCCTCCTGAAGGAAGGGGCCAGCCGTGCTCACCTCAATGATGTAGAGCACCACGTTCTTGTAGAAACAGTACAGGATGCACTTGGTCACCCGGTTGTAGCTCCAGGCACCGTGAACCAGCAGGAGCTTCTCCAAGTAGGAAAACTGAAAAAGGAAAGAAAGAGGGTCTGGAATGTCCTTCGGAGGAGAAGACGGGCAACGGAGTGGAGGAACCCGGATTCTGCTGGTGACCAAGAACACCACTCGCTTTAGAGGCAGCTTTCAGGCCAGGTGAGAAGGTCTAAGGTCTCCTCTTTAAGCTACAGAGTTATGATTTTCCCCAGTCACACAGCTAAACTTCAGATTGCTGTCTTGTGAAGTTCTATTTACTCTAATGTTTTTAGGATATTAATTATTAAAAGGAGGTGACCAACCAAAATTAGAAGAAAAGAGCAGTGAAATAAGATGCTTCTATTCAATCACCAATTTGGTAATGGCAACAGGAGCAAGGGACAGGACTGTCATGAACCCGTATCCTTTTAAGAAGAGAGATGCGCATATAGACACTACCTGTTCCTATTTCCACTGTCAGCCTGCAGGTGCAAGACAATGACACTCCACACACAGAGAGACACACACTCTGCCCTCCACTTCTAGACCCATCTCCTTCCCCTTTTTCTGGCCTCCAACAAGTAAGAGCCCCTCTTGCTGAAATGTGATGTAGTCATCCGTCCAAATAAAACATCAACACGCAGCTGACATCAAGTTGAGAGTGATGTAATGGCTTAGCTCTTGCAGTCTGAAATATTCAACAATATTCCAATAAAATACTCAAATCCTCCTCGGGGCAGGGGGTCTTTGGACACCACTCCAATTCTATCTCCTGAGCCTCCCCTTAGCCTGGCTTTGTCTTCTGGGTCCTAATTCACAAAAGCCTCCAAAAGTGTGAACAAGGAGTCGGAGGGAGGGAGATGGGCTGTTTTTGGGGTCATAGTCTGGGCGTGTTCTGGCGGTATGCATCATTAGGGGTGATCCTGCTTCACTTCATGGTTCCTATGTATTCAGTTAGCCTCTCCTGGCACTGAGTCCTCCTTGGTTGCCTTGAACTAAAACATCACCTCCTGTTCTGAGTCACAGGGCAGCCCACAAACTCAAATCCATCACTCTCCCACGAGAGAGGACCATGCACAGATACTAGGAGTTCTGCTGTTGTCAACTTCCTATTAACTTTAGGTTACTTTTGAAGTTACATTTAACCATGTACAGAAAAGAAAGAACTGGCCAAAGATACAGTACTTTTTAAACACTTTTTCGAGAGGAGGCCACACCATTGCTGGTGTTAACACTAAGGACAGGAGCTCAAGCCGGCGAACCACATCTGGGTAAGTTTCTGCAGACGGCCTGTCTACATGTGGCTCCAAAAGCTGAACGAGACTCTGGAGTGGTGGGAATGGGTACACGTGGAGAAATAAAGCTCCCCATACAGGGTCATCAAGGATTCCCAAGGGAATGGCTAAACAAATAAAGAGGAAGTTTGTATTTGACCTGGACACCCTGGCGTTCAACCTTCCATGAGTACAGAGAACATCTGTTGGAACCATCCAGAAGGCCCTAGCTTAGCACTACAGTGATTTTTTTTCAGAAAACAAAACAAAAAAAAATCCTAAATCAAAATGCTGTTTTCATGAGGTTGCTCAAAAAACATTAAGGAGGTAGGGGGCAGAAATGACTCTCTCCAAGGAGAACAGGCAGCGGAGGGCTGGAGACACAACACGACACAGGCTGGCCCTGCACAGTGAGGCCCCAGCGGGCCGGCCGGCAGCCTGGGGCCACCCCGTGGACACAGCACAGGCCAGCTGGGGAGAAACAGAACCAGGGCTTGCCGGCTTCATAACTTTCCCGAGGACAAGTCTTTGAGCTACCTTTTTTTCCTTCTGGATATAACTTTCCAGGGCACGTTCTCAAGAATCCAATCAAAAATGTGCTCATCCACATTAAAATAAACAGATCAAGTGCTAAGGCATGAACTTTGACCAAAGACATTTATCACTTTATTAACTTCAACCAAAGGAACTCAGTCAGTTGTGGCATATCCTACCTAGTAATTATGGCAGAGGAAACATCCTGGTGAGGAGGGTATGAGGTAAGCCGAACGCAGACCCGAAATAATGGAATCTCTGTCTACACCTGAACAGGATGGCGGACGGGAGGGACATGCAGGGATGCTGGTTGGCTAGAGACCCCTGGTGTTCCTCTGTGTTCAGTCTTTGGGGTTGTCCATCAGCTCCTCCAGCACAGGTGATGCAGGCTGGATGGACAAGAAAAGCCCCAAACAGAATCACAAAGCCCTGCCGCCCTCTGTATCTTCCCTTTAGTTTTGATTTGCTTGTCATTTTGATTTGCCTTTAATTTGAAGAGACCAACTGCTCCAGATCCCACATCCTATTAGTCCGGTTTCAATAAAGCAGGTCACGGAATCTCCCTTCCCTCGATATTTGCAAGAAAAAGACAAATATTTGCCTGGAGCTCCTAGGAAACCTCTGAAGACCCCTGCCAGCCATATGATGCTATAACTCAAGTATTTAATAATGCTGGGGTGCATAACATCTCCAGGTGCTGACAGCCTGCAGGAAGCGCGAGTCCCATAGGCCTTGGGGCAGTCGACTCTGGAAAGGAACCAGGCAGGTGCGCGGGGCTAGTTCCCCAAGGTCACATGCAGGTCCGCTGTTCTCCGACCCTGGGGGCTGGGACCCGCGGTAGGTCACCTCTTGTAAAGGAAGCCCAGTTTTCCCACCTATAAAGTCGGAATTCCTTCTCCTACCTACATGAGTCATCATCTTGAGGATTCATTTAAAATCGACAAAAGGAACAAGGTGGATTTCGTGCACTTTTTGGACTTATAAGGATCCTGCTGTTCTCTGCGTTTGCAAAACCACTAGCTGGTGGGTGGGGGGTGGTGGGGATTTGAGATGGCATCTAAGCAGAGCCCCCCTCCGGGAAGTGGGCCTTGAAGATACAGAAGGCCAGTCTGCATCCCTGGGCTTGCAACAAGTTCTTCCATGCTTAACATGCAGCCCCAGATCTCAGCTTCAAGGAGGAAAAGGCCATGATTACTCGTGCTCATGTGATAAGGTTAATGCATTCTCCCAAAGACTGAACACGGAGGAACACGAGGGGACTCGAGCCAACAAGCAGGCATTTAATCCCAGCACACAGTGATTGGAGATGGGAGGAAATGGTCTGTGTTCTCTGAGACACCTAAATTTCCTAGATGGTCAGGCAGCAAAGATGGTCCAGGTGCAAATCCCAGGGGGGCAGGAGCTTGGCCGTTTCCCTTCACGTTGGGGCTGTCATTGAGGAGTGGACATTCCGCTTGGTCTCCGACTGCTAGGACAGGAGCTGCTAAGTCTGTCAGGAGCCTCTGCTGAATCGTACAGACCAGAGAGGAATGGGCTGGATGTGGCCGAACTGCCAAAAGCTTTGTGCTGCTGACCACGGGGGGACCGCTGCCCAAGCCTGGGGTTCGTGCTCCTGACAGCAGTGGCCCTGGAACCCTGCGGCACAAGAGGGCAGTGTCTGTGAGTCACTGAGTCCCCCGACCTCACGTGCCACATGAGACAGAGGGTTCCAGCGCCTTCTGGCAGGGGGCAGATGCCATGAGGGAGGATGCAGAGAACAGGTGCTACAAGCACGGCTATCCCTGGGCATGGAGGACACTGGAAGAGAACACGCAGTGGTTGCAGGGTTTAGGGGAAGAGACTATTATCATAAAATCAGAGATTCATCTGTTGGAAATGACCTCTCACCTGGACGACAGAAAGCCTGGCCCTTCCCACAGCCGGAAAAGAAACCCAAACCGCAGAACAGGGCCTCGTAACTACACAAGATGAAGCCAAGAGAGAAACCCAGCTACACCGGTGGGTTCCCCTCCACGCCACCTCCAAAGGGACGGCTGAAGGACTGGAATGAAGGTCAAGCACCAGCTGGCCTTCATGCCCAGAGGACTCTGTCAAGTACATGGGATGGCTGGTCGACCACAGGGCTCACCTGAGCGATGGCGTAATCCGAGTTGTTGGTGGCCTGCATGCCCTCGTTCCCGCTGATGCCTACACCCACGTGGGCTGTCTGGATCATCCCCACATCGTTGGCACCGTCCCCGATGGCCAGGGTGATGGCTTTCACCCGCTTCTTCACCACGTCCACTATCTCCGACTTCTGCAGAGGAGACACCCTGGAGGAGGAGAGGGACGAGTTAGGACTCTACACGGCCTTCCAGAGGAAACAGCTGTAATCTACATTTCGCTGCATTAAAAGGGCAGTTACTGGATAATTTCCAAATCCAATACAGACGGTTTTAGGCTCATGTGCAAAGAAGCTTTCAGAAAACAGTAGCTTGCGGCTTTCAAGTATGTGCCAGCTTCACAAATGAAATACACAACTCAGGCTAACGCAAAACACAGCCCGTCAGTAATCACACCACCGGGCGGGAGCCGTATGTGCAAACTCCTCTGGGGCATGCCTGCCCTCCCGGATGATAAAGGCAGTCGAGATGCTCACAGAGGTCTTGGAATAGGTCTTCCCAATAAATCAGAAAACTAGCACAGATCCGTTTTACTTTGCCGTCCATCATACGTAACTTAGGACGGGCAAGGGAATTTTCTACAAAACCTGCTTTCAGAAAAGGGAATGAAAAATTGGCAGGGCTTGAGAAGTGCAGAAAAGAGGACAAGTGTGAGAGGAAAGAAGAAAGAGGTCTCCATCTCCACCCTGGAGATGGAGGCAGCATTTGAAGGGCAGCCAAGGCAGAAGGGCTTAGGACGGGCAGACCCAGGACAGAAGGTCCACTGACACCGCACTTGTAGAAGCCCGGCCCCAAAGGAGATGGTGTGCAACCTGTACCTGAGAGGGGCTATTTCCACGGAGAGTCAAAGAAAGTGGGCTCTTTTCCATAGCCCACCTGGGGGAAAGAGCAGTATAAATCTATGGGGTCCAAAACACAGCACCATCAGTTATGATGAAGTGTTTGTCCACAGTATAAAACCAGATAATAAAGCATGGTGGCTCAGATGGTAAAGAATCTGCCTGCAGTGCAGGAGACCCGGGTTTGATCCCTGGGTTAGGAAGATCCCCTGGAGAAGGGAATGGCTACCCACTCCATTATTCTTGCCTGGAGAATTCCATGGACAGAGGAGCCTGGTGGGCTACAGTCCATGGGGTCGCAAAGAGTGGACACGACTGAGCGACTAACACTTTCACTTTTACTTTTCAAAATGACTGGTATATGGTGCCTGTGTGCTAAGTTGTTCCAGTCATGTTTGACTCTGTTGTACGCTGGAAACTAACACAACATTGAAAGTTACACTCCCATATAAAATAAAAGTTAAAAAAATTTCAAAACCACATCTGATTGGTAATGTAAAAGGGGAGGTTTCCTTCAAAATGCCATAGGACTGAAGTTACTAGTCCTTCTCTGACCTCGTAAAAGAGCAGGAAGGATAAGAGACCACAAGGGGGGCCACCAGCACGTCCCTCAATTGTATTTACTTCTATGAACCCTAATTAATATATACTCAGTGTGACTGAGCACATCCTTTCTGTGGGGTGTGTCTGTTTGTCTCGTTCACCTTTCCTTCCTCATCCGGCCTGGCCCTCACCCCAGCCTCACTGCTAATCCAACGATTCATACCGTGGACTTTCAATCCATGGGGACTAACTACCACAATCACGGTTCTAAGATTAATTACATCTCTAACCATACTGTGGATAACAGGGGAAAAAATACTCTTCGACCTACACAAAAATACATTAACTTCCGTATAAGTAACAGAGCTAGAAACGTGGCGAATGAAAGCATTCAAAAAATGACCAGACGCCTCTGTAAGATCTAAACTTGGCACCCCCGGAAGCAGATAAAAGCACCCCTCCCCCACCGCCTGTGGTCCAGGAATGGAGACTGTTTACAAGCTTCCTGACTAAACAAGCCAAGGGTCTTGATTTCTGTTTTCTGCCAACATCCCTGGAAACATTATAGACTACTACAGGCTTTTTGTGACAGCTGTTAGTGACATACAGCTGCCAGAGCTCTTTGGCCTCTCGTAGGGCTCTCCTGGGACAGGCTAGCACGTAAGCCTGGTCTCTTCCCACTCCCCCACCCCTCCACCCCGGGCCTCTCTCCATCACTGTGCCTTGACTATGATAAGCCGATGGTGAGGCCCTGATAAACAGGCATTTGGAGGGCAGAGCAGACACTGGCTCGCCAAGTCTCTACAAACACTCTCAGGATGTCGGGCGGTGCAAGTCCCCCAAACAAGGTCTGTTTAAGCATTTCACCGGGTATTTGCTCTCTGCACAAGGATTTCAGTCTGAAATCACACGCTATTGAAATCTCCAACACTTGAGTGCCTTCGCACTGCTAATAACGACCAACGCAGAGGCTAGTAGGATAAGCACTGAACTTGCTGACTGAATAAAATGTGGAATCTCATTACTGGTGACAAACATCTGCATGAATTAACGATGAACCCTGATGCTGGCCAGCCAATGCTACGACACACAGGCCATCACGCCACTGGATTTGCTAAGAAGTGAAGCCGAGAGCCCAGGTGTGCCAGCACCATTACTTACTTTGGTATGGCTGAAATGCACATGTTCAGATAACATTTCCTGTATTTTGCCAGCTTCAGCCATAAGGCAGTCTTCTTCTGAGGACAGTGGAGGTTGAGTGTGCGCTCTGGGCACAATGTGACCAATGTGGCTATGTGGGGGCAGAGGGGGAAGCAGGCAGGTGCCCTGTCATCTTGCTTTATACCCTGCTGGGACAATTCTACAGTCACTTTAGGAACTTAACACATATATGTCGGCAATATTAAATTCAAACTGCAGAAAGCGTAACATTTCTGCAGCATCCTATAGGTACAAAGATGATTTTCAACATGGCCTAAGTATTCATTTTCCATAATTGGTAAGTAAAAAATGATTCCACACTCCAGAAAAGACGCTTCAGGTAGAAGTCAACTCTCAAAAGCTGAAGTTGAGCTCATCTTCAAACTCTTAACAAAAAGGAGACAAGGGAGGAAGGGGAGGGAGGGGGCAAAAGGAGGAAGTGGGGAGGATAGAAGCAAAAAAAGAACTTGAGAGCCTTTTAAAAAATACTATTTATATAAACTGACTGCTATAACAATACATCGACCTTTTCCACTGATAATATCATTGTTGTTTAAAAGGTTCATTTACCTCATTCGATATTTAATATTTAGTAATCATATAAAATCTGGAGGGGTCCCTGACTATCTTAGAGCTGCATACACACACACACACATTGCACAAAATACAGTCCAGATTCTCCTACGTTTAGTGTTGGACCTTGAAAAACAAACTCGCCCGGCCACTTTCACTGAGATGCATTACCCAAGGTTTAAGAATGAAAAATTTCAAGACGAGATTTTCTGGTCCTTGAGGTCATCTTTATACGGCCTCTACATTTTGATTCCAAATTCTGAAAGTTTCCTTAATAAACAAGAATTTAAAAGGAAGGATGCTATCACCTAATGTGGAGATGAGGCCATCTATTAATATTTATCACCGACCTCAGTGACTACCTGCCTGCTAATGGCCCATCTTGCTCTCCAGCCTCCGGGGGGACAGACCAGCCATCCCACAGCGCGAGTCAGAGGGAACCTGATCTTCTTTATTAAGAGAACAAAACCCTTATAACCTGATCCTGCACCAGGGCTGTAAATGCTGCCTGGGTAACTCGGGCTTTTAGAAGTGCTCTTGGTGAAGGGAGGACACCCTGACTGAAGATCAGCTTACTCTGCAACTGAGAAACGGCTCCCTTTGAAATCAGGATACCCGGCTTGTGGGTTCAGGATTTATCATCTGCACTTGTGTCCATGACAATTTTATCACAGAGCAACTCAAGAGGTGCTCAGACAGGAGGCTGGCTTCTGAAAACCCAACATCGACACCAAATGGTGTCAAATCGATTAAGATCTGGGTAACCACATTTTATAAAAACTTTACTAGGCTGTATGTTGTGAATGACACTGAGTTTTATATTCACTGAAGTCGACTGGTTAGCGTCTCTTTCTTCCTATACTAGGTGCAGTCGAGGAAGGCTGGGATTTAAATAAAAGATATAGGATCCTCCTGTTCCCAGGCTGCAAGAGGGATTAGAATAACACATTTAAATACCTTAATGTTTTTAGCACAAAAAGCATAAATTCGATACTCTGCTTCCTTGAAATGCTTTATTAAGGCCCCCAAGACCCTCTCAGGAGTGTCTGCTTCCTTGAAGCTAACATACATTAACTACTCCCCACTGTAAATTTCACTACTATTTCAAAACAGCATGCCTGGCCTCAGCTCCAGGGCAGGTGGGTATAGGAAATACAGTTGGGAGGAAAGCTGAGAAGGGCTTGAATTTTGATGTCTCGGAGCAAGCTGACGGCTCCATCAGGACCAGGCATTGTGAGATGCTGTAAGGCTGAAAATGAATGACGACCGAGGTGCTTAAGAGAATAACCTTAATCACACCTGCCCATCACCTGTGCCTGGAACAAAGGCCCCCACCTGGTTAATGATCAACAAGCAGGGCAAGCTGTAACCGCTCATACTCTGCAAAAAGAAGGCAACCATTTCACCACTGACCTTCATCCCAGACCTAATCCAGACAGCCAACAGTGCTGAGAGGCCCGGGGATGGTGGTAGCCAGGCCAGGTTCCCGCGCCTAGGAGGTTAGTGCACAAATCAATGCCTCTCTCTCATGTCCTTTTTTTAAAAAAATTTGAGAGTGGGATTTGTTGGGTTGGAATAGAAGTGAATTAAACAAAGGTATTTCTTTTAAATAACACAGACCCTTCTCAAAGCTTATATTTAATAAACTGGAGAAGGAAATGGTAACCCACTCCAGTCTTCTTGCCTGGAAAATCCTGTGGACAGAGGAGCCTAGTGGGTTATAGTCCACGGGGTTGCAAAGTGTCAGACATGACTGAGCATGCATGCAATGCAACACATATTTAATAAAAACCACCGATTCTTGGTCTCAATAGCAGGAAATGATATGCTTCCCTTTTCATGACCATACAAGTAAATGTGTGTAAACCAGGAGGTACATTCATCCAAACCCATAGGATGTACAACACTGAATTCTACCATCAGCTGTGGCTGGTGGGCGATAGATGTTGATAGTGGGGGAAACCATGCATGTGTGGTGCAGGGGGACAGGGGGATATCCGGACCTTTCCTTCATTTCCTGTGAGCCTAAAACTTCTAAAAATAAAGGCTACTGGAAAAAACAACAACAGCATTCTACCACTCCCCAAACAGAGCACGAAAATGATTCTTGATGGCTCTGGACACCTGCTTAAGTCCTGGACAGAGGACTTTACGGCCTGCCATCAAAAGAGATATGGCCAGCCATCAGGCATGTGGGCAGGAGGTCCTGGGCTGGTGGGCACACCTGGCATAGTGGACACCCATGGGGGTTTGTGTAAAGAAGGACGTGGGCCTTAAGGCATGTGCAGAGGAAATGAACTATGACAGTAGTCAGCCAAGTCTTTTGCAAAGTTGGATCTGTAACTCGTCCTTCAAGCTGATCGAGGCCATCGTCATAGTGCTTCTTCAGATAAAGCCTCACCTGAAATGCAGTCAGCTATGCACTTCTGTCTCCACAACTGGGCTCTGAGCTACCCAGGGTTCGGGACCTGCTTTAGAGCACCAAATACAACAGGTAATAAATGAACATTTGCTGAATCATCCATTTTTTAAATAATTCTTTGGGACTTCAAACACAGTTCCCCATTTCCTCCTTCTTAATTATAATGAACAGTTTTCATTTCATGTTCAAGGACACACTTAGCATGCTAAGTGAATAATATTCATCTTGCAGTCTGATTAAAGAAAGTGCAAGATTAAGAGGATTCGTTTGCCTGTTCAGAGAAGCCCAAATCACAACCTTTGATTCCACCTGGTACTTTCAGAGGAAATGAATTCACCAACAACCACATATATCAGGTTACCACCTTTCACAACCTCTGGTACCACTGCCAAAGAATTAAGCCTGCTGGTTTACAGGCTGGAAGTGGGTCGGTGACGCCAGCACCTGCCAGGTCCACCTTGTCTGGTAGGACCACGCTGCCTCAGGGCAGAGCGCCTTGATGCTGAGCTTGTAACAAGGACCAAGAGAGAACTCGCCAGACACCTGACTGCAGGGGTAGGGCTGGCACCAGACTGGGGTCGGGGGGAGAGAGAAGGAAGTTCCAGCTGAGACACTTGAGATGTGGGGGGGCTGCTCCCACAGAGGGGCTCCGAGCTCCACGAAGATGGGTCTGAGTTCCTGGCCCACAAGAGCCTTGATGCAGCCTTATGATTCCACCCACCTCGCAGCCAAACATGGGACTAAAGTGGGCCCCAACCAAGAGGATGTGTCGGGGGCACAAGACTAGATCAGTGTCACAGTGAACAAAGTCACAGTGAACACCCAAACTCTTCAGTTCATTTACACATACACACTCATCCCCAGAGTGTCTAATTAAACTGAATAGGTAAATATATCCCTTATATACAAATGATTTCTATTCTGAGAGCGTATTTGTTAAGTCAAATTTGTTCTAAGTTCAGCAGTTAGCCTAGGTACCCAAGTGACACAATTGGCTATATAGTACTATACTGTAAAAGGTTTATAATACTTTTCACACTAACAGTGCATAAAAAACAAAGAAAACATTTGAATCTTATAGTATTGTACCTTGAAAAGTACAATAGTCCAGTACAACAGCTGGGACACAGGGGCTGGCATCAAGTGAACAGACAAGAAGAGCTACTAACTGGGGTGGGGAGAGGAGGTGGGAGATGGAGGAGCTGAAGGGTCATCAGCGATTGGAGATGAAGGGCCAGGTGCAATGTCACTCATGCCTGACGTTTATGGAATGCACATTTGCATCTTTGAAAGTCTGCAACTTGAAGGTTTGTGTGTAGGGGACCTACTGAACTACAGATAGACTCTAAAGTATGATACCTTCTGTGTCCTAATCTGTTTTTCAAGCAGTGTAACAAAACTCCGACAATGCTACTTTGTCCTCTGGTTCTTGGTTTCCTGTTTGGACTTTGGTGGGTTAGTGGGTGACAGCTAAAGGGGTTTCCTTCTGAGGTGATGAAAACGCTCTAAAGTTGACTGGGCTGATGGCTGCGTACTTGTGAATATACTAAAACCCATTGAACTGTACACGTGAAAGAGGGGAACTATACAGTATATAAAATTAAGTCTCTACCAGCCTGTTTTTCAAAATTAAAAAAAAAAAATCTTCACATATTGCGGTCTGGGGAAGTCATTCTGAGTTCACCTGAATGAGTTGACTTGAATTGGATGCTAACTAGAACAGCCTGTTTGTGTCCTATCAAACATACACTGTACATCTGCTTTAATTATCAAGGAAAAGCACACACTGACCAGAAGTGAAGAATTGTCCACGTTCAACATAAAGATTAAACGCCTCCCTTCCTGGGACACCAGTGCTGGTCCCCCTTTGATGATAAGTCTCCCTCCCAGGTGCCAAGGTCATGCTGACTTTCTGTGGATGTCAGGTTTGTCTGTGATTTGAAACCTTGAAGAAATGTATCCCTGGCTTGTTGAATGCTCTTTGTTCTGACAAGATATAAAACTGTGCTGAGAACCCTGCCTCTCCGGAGCAGTTTCTCAGTGTCATCTGGGAATCAGGCTTCCGGGCTGTAGTCCTCAGTTTGGCTCAAAGAAAACTCTTTTATTCTTACTGCTGATGGTTTATTGAATTTATTAGCCCTTCCCCTAAAGTCCTGTGTCGGACATCTCCATGTATAATTTATATGGTTTCTTTCTTTACAAACCCATTAAATAGTATAATCATTTACACTACTATTCATACCTACTGAATATGAATGTAAGTAAACACAAGCAAGATTTCAGGTCTTGCAGAGTGAAGACAACGTCTCCCCTTTTGCAACTGTCCACATGCCCAACAATGTGCTTGGCACACAAGGGCTTCAGCTCATTTACTCTCGTGACCAAGGCTGCAGAAGTGACAGAAGCTCCTCTGCTGTGTGCTGTGGGGACGGATATGCATGGAGCAGACAGCAAATGAGGAATGAGTGACCTTGTCACTGTCAGCACCCCTCGCTCAGCAGCTCTGTCCCAGAGGAAGTGGGGAGCTGAGCAGAAGGCCTGCATTTGAAGATGGAGTGAAATAATGCCAGCTTTTTCTGAACGCTCACCACCGTACAATGAGCCCACTCCATCCTCATGCCCTAAAACGATGCCCGTTTTAGGCATGTTCCCTAGAATCAATGACAAACACCACTAACGTATGTGCAACTGCCACAAGCACAACCTCCTCCCCAAGGGACCTCAAACACGGAAGCCTGGTTCTCTTCATTGAGACCCCTCATCATCCTCTTTCTTGCTCTCAGCTCCAAAATCAAGACGAAGCAGCAAACCATAACCCAGCTGGGGTGCAATTAATACAAGTGAAAGTTTATAGACCCAGTTTGATGCTTTCCAAAGAAAAGGGATAGAAACATATAAAATAATGTCAAATAGCCCTAGCTATGTAAACTAATATCAGTGAACAAGTCAGAAACAAAACTACCCCCTCCAGTAGATGATCATTCTCAATTACCCAATGATTCTAAAAAAATCTGTGATTTTTCTCTTATATCAGAGATAATCTGCTGAACCCTGGTGCCTCAGACAGTAAAGAATCAGTTTGCAATACCGGAGACCCCAGGTCAATCCCTGGTCCAGGAAGGTCCCCTGGAGAAGGGAATGGCTACCCACTTCAGTATTCTTGCCTGGAGAATCCCATGGACAGAGGAGTCTGGTGGGCTACAGTCCATGGGGTCACAAGAGAGTAGGACATGACGGAGCAACTAACACTTTCACTTTCATAGTAAAACACAACAGAATCTAAAAAGCACTTCATTTCTGAGATGATGATTAAAGTCACAGAAGACATTAAATTAGAATGTGAATGTGTTCTTCATCTCTGATACAATTTTAAGAGCTAAAATGATGTATGCCTCTGTGCCATCAGACAATTCCCCACTATGTACTCACTCACATGGGGCTCAACAGAGCCACAAAACTCTAAGCAGAGTTCTTCTAAAGTCAAAGGCATTTTCAGTCAAAGGGAAGGGCTTTTCAACACTACTGAAAAGATGGTTTGGTTTCCAAGAAGCTGGCTGCAGCCTATTAAGTCATATTTGCAAAAGCAGCACCTCCCCCACACCCCCACACATACCAAAAAAATCACAGAGGGTTTTTTTTCTGTTTGAAATGTTTAAAAGTTGGAGTTTCCCTAAGAAGCAAACAGAAGGCTGCTGCTTCCTGGAGAGATAACCGCCTGATGGATCTGGGCCATCAGCATGGGGATAAGCCCACTCTGTCTGACTTGCTCACAGATATCCCCAGAGGCCAGGGCCAGTTAGTTTAATGAGACACTGACATGCTCTGTCAGTTTCCTTTCCACATTTGGGGACACTTTTTATCCACATGCTATAAAGTTTAGGTCATTAGTTGAACAAAAGAATATATATATTAATAATCCAGCTACACAGACTGCAGCCAACTGGTCGACCAATATAAATGCATCTGGCAATTAAGTTGGACGTATAGAGACATCCCCCCAGCTGCTGAGGTGCTGCAGTGATAAGGTGGGACATCAATCCTCACTGAATCAGATGTACCTGCAGGGCGCCCGGCAGCTCTTGGAATAAATCACACAGTACGTATGTGTGTGTGTGTGCTCAGTCGCTCAGTCGTGGCTGACTCTTTGTGACCGCATGGACTAAAGCTCGTCAGGTTCCTCTGTCCATGGGAGTTCCCAGGTAAGAATACTGGAGTGGGTTGCCATTTCCTTCTCCAGGGCATTTTCCTAACCCAGGGATCTAACCCACATCTCTTGTGTCTTGTGCATTGGCAGGTGGGTTCTTTACCACTAGCGCCAACTGGGAAGTCCATAAATCACAGACATAGTGCTAAATGCAAGGGAAGTGGTTTCTTTCCAAGTCCTTGAGTGAATGTAGGAGAGAAAAATATACACGAATGTTGGCTTAGTACAATTTAATGGTAATCGGAAATAGCCATTTTCTATTTCTTCCAGATGCACATTAATCAAGGAAATAAACTCGTCCTGAATTTGAGGACGTTGTTTTGATGCAGGTGTGGTACCTCTTTTCCTGCACACTCACTCACCACGCGCAGGGGAAAAGGACACTCTTCACAGGGAGGGAGACCCTTCACTCCAGAGCATCATCATGGGTCCCTGGTGGGGCTGCCGGTTCTCAGACATCTCGTCCCTGAGAGACAAGCTGGGAAGTGACATCACAGGCATGCAGACCCTGTCCTTCCACACTGAGGCTGGCGTTCCCACTGCATCTCCCCAAGGCAACACCACACTTGTTTCCCAACATAACGCCGGTGGTCGCCACACTCCTGGGTACGTGGTCCACTCTCACGACACTTGTGGATGGACCTACGCCACCAAAACGAGAGTCTCCGCACCTACAGCTGCAGGTCACCCTGGTCTGTGAGGAAGGCAGTACTGTGCTCATCAAGAGAAGAGGAAGCGGCCTACCACACACACACACACACACACACACACACACCCCTAGAACATTCCGCCAGCACTCCCAGGATTCAGCTCTGAGCTGTTGGCTGAAGGAGCTGGAGAGGGTTTTATATATGTGTGTGTGGTGGTGGAGGGGGCTGTCGAGTGGGGGTGGGCAGCTGCAGGACCACACCCAGGAGAACCACCCAGCTCACGGGCTCCCATGTGCATCCCCCGGTCTGTCTGTGATGCCACCTCCCAGCTTCACCTGCATGTTTTACTCACCCAGTGATCTGACATGTGCTGTGATCGTCCTGCCAGCATGTCTCTGATCTGTGGTTCCCAGGTGGCACCTGCCTGGTCTGTGCCTTCTCTCAGCACATGAGCTGTAGGCCCACCCTGGGGAAGAGTCCCATGGGAGGGCCAAAGACCCCCCCCACGGTGAGCCACACCCCACCCCTGCCCCCAGGATGCCACACTCCAGCAGGAGAGATAAGAGCGGCTTATCTGTCACCCTAGTCGGGGGGGACAACGAAAGTGAGCAGGGCATCACAGTTCAGCCAAGGACACAGAAACTAAGGAGACACTATTATAGTTACCTGAAGTAATTGTTTTTTCTCCGTAATGATCAAAACTTCCTTTTAAAAACAATCTGAGCAAGCATCACAGGTTTGTCCACCCTGCAGCCTTGCTCGGCTCGTGGGACTACTACGCCCAGTGGGCCCTTTCCTAAACACCCTGCCTCTCCCCACGAGGAATGAGCCCACAGCCAGCAGCTCACCACTCAGGAGGATCCCTGATCAGCTTTGCTCATGATGGGTGTGTCTGGTACCCTGATGGTGGTGATGGTTTCATGGTTGTTTGCATATGTCCAAGTTCAGACTGTACACACTACCTGTGTGCAGCTTTGGTCTATCAATTATATCTCAACAAAACTTAAAAATATGCAGGAGTCATGGACTCTGAGGAGACTATGGTGTTTTATATCTCTAATTGTGTTTTCCTGGGTATACCTAGCTTAATTTTCTCTTTTGACTCTCTTTTGCATTTGACTTGCAAATTAACATTTCAAACACAGAATCTCTCCTTTCTTTTTCTGAGTGCAGATCATGATATTAAATTACAATAAATCCCCGTTTTTGAAGTAAGAGATTTCCTGACCATCCCCTGCATCAAGGCTGTTCCCTCCACACACCGCCTCCCTCTGAGAACTCTGGCGCCCAGAACTACGCACCATCTACACCCATCCATCCACTCACGTTCCTATACCTGCTTCTTCTCCTGATCAACGCCTTCCCCCTGAACCTGCAGTTTCCTGTTTCCCCTCAGCTCACTTCTGTCCATTCTGAAGACCAGTTCTAAGGTCACCTCCTCTTTGAGAGAGGTCTGCTCCAGTGACTCTCCGTATCTGGCCCACCCACCTGCCTAGCCCAGCCACCCTCCACTACCCTCCTGTGGTCCCCTGGTAAATATCTCAATCAGAACCCTCACCCCATCACCCTGAAGTGACCTGTTTCTGTTGTCTAGTTCCTAAAGGCAAAGATGACTCTCCTTAGGAGGACATCCCTGGTGGTCCAGTGGTTAAGACTCTGAGCTTCCACAGCAGGGGGCAGGCTTCAATACCTGGTCGGGGAACGAAGATCCCACATGTTGTGCAATGCAGCCAAAAAGTAAAAATTAAAGATGATTTTCTTTTGTGTTCTCAGTGCCTGGTACAATGCTTAGCACAAAATGTGCCAACAATAATGAAAGTGTCAACTTTTATCTATTGGATGGAAAAACAATGCTAAGAACCCACTATTGGATGTTACTAAAAACTACTCTGATAATTTCTCTCTAGAATGGTGTTATAACTCCATTGTCTTTCAAGGACAAACACTGATTACCTATGCTAACTCTCAAACTTCCTAAAAATCTTGGCATAGAACCAAACTGGGTTCCTATATTCTGACCTCTATGTCTTTTAAACGTGGAAGTCGTGTCTGACTCTTTGTGACTCCATGGACTATACAGTCCACGGAAATCTCCAGACCAGAATACTGGAGTGAGTAGCCTTTCCCTTCTCCAGGGGATCTTCCCAACCCAGGGATTGAACCCATGTCTCCCACATTGCAGGCAGGTTCTTTACCAGCTGAGACACAAGGGAAGCCCTTACAAAAATTGAGGTGTAATAATTTACAATATTGTATTAGTTTCAAGTGTGCAGTGAAGTGATTCAGTTATGCACATGTATATATTCTTTTTTCAGATTCTTTTGCATTATACATCATTACAAGACACGCAAGAAAGTTCTCCATGCTATGCAGTAGGTCTATGGAAACGCCCATGGTATGTACATGTGGGAATGATGGTGGGCTGGCTCTCTGCAAATACTAAAAACATTCAAAGAGAAAGAACAGAAAAGACATTTTGAAAATGCTATAACCCAAACCAGAAATAACTGCTAATACAAACAGACCCCTTCACAAATGCAAGCAGGTCACAGGTCATAGGTCACCTTAAAGCGGTCACAGCCATACTGTTTACTCTCCTTTTGGGGCTTAAAAGCATTTTAGTTGATGAAGAGGCTCTAAGGCAGAAACATCTAAACCCATGCTAATGCCCAGCAGTGCAGTAACTTCTTTTGATTAATTTACCAGGACTGAAAGCACAAGAAAGAGATCAAACCATGTTCTGTGCTAAACAATTAAACAAGCGGCCACTGCCTCCAGGATGGTGTATGTCAGGATGAAAGCAGGACGGGGTCGAATGAAAAAGCAACAAATAGCTTGCATTGATTAATGCTTATAGGATTTTTTCCCCTTAAATGTCATAACATTTCATTCAAGGGTCCAACCAAAGAGTTTATATAACATTTACAACAGAAAAAAAAAGTTCCAAAAGCTTAAGAAAATTCAGATGTGTAGTGAGGAGAAAAATCAGGTCAGTTTCAAAGATCCTTCAAAATCGGTTGGCAGAAGGCTGGCCAGTGTGTTGAAGAATCTTCAACACGAAACAGCACAGGGTGTGTGTGTGTGGTGAGGGGAGAATCTCACTGTCTCCTTTCACCAAAAAATAACTTTTACTATGAGTGAAACTTTTGCAAACTATTTAGCTCATTTACAATGTACAGTACTATCTACACATACTGCTTTGAAAACACACAGTTAAAACTATTAAAGTACAAACAAATCTCTACTGAATATTTTTTTTCTACTAAATAATTTTTTCTATGAACTAAAAACTTGAATTTAAACCAAACTGACTTTCAAATCAAAATGCACTACAAACACGTTAGAAATGAACCCTCAGATTTTCTCAATCATTAGCTGAATTGATTTTTTTTTAAACCCAGTGAATCCTTTTGTAATGAAACAAAACTCATTCACATATTGTATTTATAGAAAAATACCTGAATAGAACCAGCTAAAAATGTCAACCTGCTGGAAAATCAAAATTGGCTAATTTTATATCCCCGGGGAACATTTCTTAGTTACTAATTCAGTATTATGTTTAAATGTATTTCTGTGCCCGTGGTATTGCTCACTGCTGCTCTTTCCTGGTCTGTACAATGGGGGTGATGAGGCACGCCTGCAGGGTCTTAAGCTGAAATAAAAGTATACACAAAGCAGGTATCAAAACTCCACACGAGGTACATGCCTCACTGCACAGTCTGCACTGGTCCTCGCTAGACCATCCCCAGAGTGCTCCCTCTTCCTGGGAGATGTTCCATGTGACCAGCTCCCCTCCATGCTGGCGCATCACCTCCAGGGTCACATCAATGTCACTGTATCCTAAAGACTCCTTCTCAAGCAGCCTTCAGGGCAGCTATTCTCCTGCAAAGGTCCTCCGGGATGTGAGACATCACAATGCCCTTTACTACTTCTGCCAAAAGATTAAAATAGAATTCCTGAAACTCTTCTATGGAAAGACCATAAAAACTGGGGAATGCAGAAAACTGACTCTTCTTCTGACCTGCCCAAAAGCCTGCCCCTCGTATGAGTCCAAGGATCATGGATGTAGCAGCGTGTTTTCCGGCTTAAGCTGGTTCTAGCAGGCTTGAATTCCTTATTACTACTAGTGGATAAAATAGCAGGGCTACAGATGAGATGGATGCATCTCTTGATCCCTATTTTTCCTTTCTCCCATGTGTACACAAAACGAAAATTACCCTTCTAAAGCTTTCTGAAGATGGTAATATCCTCCCTTGTTTAAAAAAAAAACAAAACAATTGGAAAACCCTTGGGTGAGATCAGAAAACCTGAGAAAGAAGCGTCTCACTTTACAGAGGAAGTGGGGAGATGTGAACATGATCCCAGCGGACCCTGGGATTCCCCTAAACAAACTAAATGCCTCCGATCCAAGACACTCTGGTCACAGGGGTGTTTTGAAAGCCTGGATGGAAGAGCCAGAGATGACACCACAATGTTTAAAATATGAAATTAAGAAATATCTACTCCACAGTGATTCTCACTCTGGTTGTAAAAACTGGTTTTCACTCTGACCTGTTTATACAGCTCAGACTTAAATGCAATTCTCTCTCAACACTCTGAGCTGGGACTCTCAGGTTTTAGCTATTGAGGAAATGCTTGCTTTGCTGTTCATTATTATTGTTGTTGAGGTGTAAACAGAGTCCATCCAGGGCAGAAGATGCACTGTAAAGTTTCCTTTTGATAACCTGATCCTCAGTGTGCAAAGAATGAGCAAAGAACATAGTATAATCTCACAAGTATTTGAACACCTACAATATACATGTGTCAGTCACTTCAGTCATGTCTGACTCTTTACAATCCCACGGATTGTAGCCCGCCAGTCTCCTCTGTCTTTGGCATCTATCCAGGCAAGAATACTGGAGTGAGTTGCCATGCCCTCCTCCAGGGGATGTTTCTGACCCAGGGATCAAATCCAGATCTCCTGCATTACAGGCAGATTCTTTACCTTCTGAGCTACCTGGGAAGCCCCATAAGAAACAAAGTCATCTCAAATATTTTCCTTTAAAAAAAAGAGAACATTATGTGTACAGAAAGGGACTGTTTGAAGTCCTTCCAAGTTCAAATTCAAATTCTTGGGACCACTTTACTGTAAGGAACTTTAACTGTGGGCAAGCATCACTCTTTTTCCTTTCCCAAGTTCAATAACCAGGGAGGTGCCCACGCCATGTCACCCATCTGCCTGAAGCCCAAGTCCATTGCAGAGCCCACCAACAGCCTGAGAGCTCTGGATCAGTCTGCCCTGTTCCGCCTGGAGTTTTGTCTTTAGGTTTTTGGACTTGAATTGGTTTTATCATTAGTGCCTTGAGGGTATCAGCGAGCATACCAGTTGCAGCTGGAAACATGATGAACATGAGTGACATCATGTGGATTTTAAGGTCTTTTCTGAAAAGCATTATTTCAATGGTGGCAGTCTCTGGGGTACAAATGAAGCTGTAACAAAGGCTCACTGCAGGAGAATGAGAACTTGGCCCCAAAAGATAACCAGAGCATGGTGAAAACACTGGGAATCACAGACGTGTGGGATCCAGCCCCATGTTCAGCATTTTGTCCAAACTAGGGAGATCTACTCCTACAACAACACTATTTCTCTTTGACTAAAATATCTTTTTCGGCACCAAAAAAAAAAAAAAAAAAAATATTGCATTTCTAGGAAACTGAGCAGGACAGTAAAACTCAGGTATTCTTTGCTTGCTTAAAAACTATTTTTGAAAAGAAGAAGCAATGAAAGTCGTAATCACATTAGGAATTGACACTGGCACTTACTTCATTCATGTAATAGTCATTTCGTTCCTTAAATATTACCTTATCTTTGTATCAACTCTGCCCTGCCTGAATTCATATTCCTCTACATGGAAATTCTCCAGCACATCCCCAGTTGCCAGGAAAATTCCACCTTCAGTCATAGGTGGATATAATACACAGCATCAGTGGACTTAGACCAAGAGAATGAAATATTCTAAGTCTTCCTGAGATAATCCTGAAGATGACACCAAATCGAAATCAAGCACCTCACATAGGGTATCGGAAACAAGATGGGCAAAAATAAAGATACATTAATAGTATAACGAACTTGACTTTAAATTTTAGGCTGGTTCCCCTGTCACTGGCACGTAACTCCTGTTGACATCAAGCCATTTGTAGCATAAAGCAGAGGGCTTGTCATCAGCCTGAGGAAAACAAGTGGGAAGGTAAATTATATACCATCCATACTCCCTCCTTATCTTGAAAATTCCAAAGCCAAATCAGAACAGGTGGGTCGCTGCCCTGGCACTCTTCTCCTTTCTCCCCCCAACCACTTAACACAACCATACAGTCACTGGGTTTTTCAGGGTTTTCTCGAAAGGTGTTAATTTCCCTTGCCCTTCAGCTTTACTGAGATATAATTGATATGTAACATTAAGGCGTACAACATGTTGATTTGGTACACTGATACATTGTAAAATTATTAGCTTGGCTCACACCTGCATCATGTGACATAATTACCATTTCTTTTTTCTTTTTTGTGGAGACAATGTTTAAGATCCACTCTCAGCAACTTTCAAGTATATAATACAGCATAGCAGCTACAATCGGTACTCTGTGCATTAGGTCCCAGAACTTATTTATCTTACAAATGCATGTTTGTATTCTCTGGCTGACATCTCCCCCTCGAACCTGTTCCCCGGCCCCTGACAACCACCCTTCTCATTCCCATTTCTATGAGTTTAGCTTTTTCAGATTCCATATATGCGATAGCACACAGACTTTGTCTTTCTCTGACTTACAATTTACCTTTTATCATCTGCAGGACATGGGACTATATCCCTGAAAGACATATTGAGTTGGCCAACCCAATATCTAAGATCCTTTCCTTTGAACCGCAACCTGTGTCTAATTAGCAAAGAATGAAGAAAACTCCAGTATTTCTCTCAAGACAGGTACACATCAATTTCACAGCACGCCTTGTAATGTGGTTGTTGTTACATTATCTGAGGCAAGTCACTCTGACTACAGTGGCTTTGAGATTTCCAACCAAGGTCACATAATAAGGGCACAGTTGAGCTAGAACTCACAGTCTCATCTCCTTTCTCAATCTAATTAGCAGTTTGCAATTACTTTCTAATTATCACTACCACAGATGCAATTGAAATGATCCCATAATCTTAAACTACGGAACCATATTTATACAGATGAAGCTCTCCGCTTCACCCATCTTAGTTCTTTTGAAGGGACCAAGGAAAGTGCATTTGAAATGGCATGTGCAAAACCACACACAGCATTCATTGCACAGCAGTGTCTCTGAATCCACACCCCTGCATATTTGGGTAGAATGAAGCTCACACACACACAGACACACACACAGAGGAGGAGACAGCCAGGAGGGCAGGGGGAGGGTGAAAGCAAACCTAGAAGAGAACAAAGAAATATATTCCACTGATAGTTTCAGGGTTAGAAACAAAAATCTACTGCATTCAGATTGGTTTATAAGTTGAGTAGTTTGAAACCATACGCTTGTTTTCTATGTACATTTGGTATGTTGAAATTCAAAGAGATTGCCAACAATGCAGAGAACTAAATGATACCAAACATTGTTAATAATAAATACTGCTGTGGCTGCTGCCGCTGCTAAGTCGCTTCAGTCGTGTCTGACTTTATGCGACCCCATAGACGGCAGCCCACCAGGCTCCCCTGTCCCTGGGACTCTCTAGGCAAGAACACTGGAGTGGGTTGCCATTTCCTTCTCCAATGCATGAAAATAAAAAGTGAAAGTGAAGTTGCTCAGTCGTGTCCGACTCTTAGCGACCCCATGGACTGCAGCCCACCAGGCTCCTCTGTCCATGGGATTTTCCAGGCAAGAGTACTGGAGTGGGGTACCAATGCTATCGAATGTCAAAACTGTACTCATTTATTTACACAGGAAACACTTCCTTTCCCACTGCTGTCAGGAAAAGTTGGACGATGGTCTAAGAAAATTCATACCTAGGGTGCATTCGGTCCCCAGAACTTATTTATCTGACAGAGGCATGCTTGTATTCCCTAGCCGACATCTCCCCTCGCCCTTCCTTTCCAGCCCCTGACAACTACCCTTCTTGCTCCCATTTCTATGAGTTCAGCTTTTTCAGTCTCATCCTTCTCACAAGACTGAGGCACTTGTTGGAAGATGTTAGCTTTTAAAAATTACCAGATCCACAGAAGATAACGAATGACTTTAAACGTTGCTGCTATGCTAGGAGACAGTACAAACTTCTTCCTTCCTAAGTAATAGATGTAGTCACAGGATTAACTTACATCCTATAGCATTTCAGAATACTTTCCTTCTAACCCAAAATGCTTTTTCCAAGGACATTCCATTGATGAATAAATCAACTGCTAACTGACAGAAAGCATGCTTCTCAAGGGCCTTCACCTCATTCATCAATATAGGTTTTCACAACTAATTAGCATTCTTGCTAAGGTTAAGAAAAACTCAGCAACAGGTGAAGTGGGTGAAATTGATCAACTTGTTGAAAGCTTTAGAACAAATCACCACAGAACCCTTTCAGTGGCGCTGCTGGACACCCCAACACACACTGGTCTAATGTTTCTTTTCCAACCCAACACATGCCAGAAGCTGATGCAAGGTCTCCCATTACAAATGAAAAATGTGACTGGTAGATGCCACATGCGAAAGTGGAGCTGTGTTCCCAGATTCCGTGACCACCCACACACACTGGGTTCATCTCCTCCACAACCACAAGCTGACTCTTTGTGCTTCCTTCCCGTGACCAGACTGTCCACCACTCAGCAGGGATCTTGGGGTGAGGACATAGAGAACAGACTCGCGGACACGGTTGGGGAAGGAGAGGGTGGGATGGATTGAGAGAGTGGCATGGAAACATATGCATTACCGTATGTAAATAAAATAGTCAGTGGGAATTTGTTGTATGATGCAGGGAGCTTTAAATGGTGCTCTGTGACAACCTAGAGGGGTGGGATGGGGGCAGGTAGGAGGGGGTTCAAGAGAGAGGGGACATGTGTATATCTATGACTGATTCATGTTGTTGCATGGCAGAAACCAACACAATATTGTAAAGCAATTATCCTCCAATTAGAAATAAATTAAAAGAAAGAACTTCTTCGTGTCACCATCTCTCCTTAGGTTAGTTTGCTGGGGCTGCCATGACAAGGTGCACACCTGGGAGGCTTAAACAACAGAAGTGTATTGTGTCAGAGGCCGGGAGGCTGGAAGGCTCGATCAAGGGGGTTGGCAGGTTCCTCTTGAAGCTCCAAGGGAGACTGTTTCAGGCCCCTGTCCTCACTTCTGGTGGTTTGCTGGTGACTCTTGACATTCCTTGACTTGCAGAAGCATTGCTCCAACTTCTGTATTTATCATCACATGGTATCCTGACCATGTTCCTCTCTCTGTCCAAATTACCCCTTTATATAAAGTCATCCTGGATCAGGGTGTATCCTAATGACCTCACCTTAATTTAACTAATTTAATTAATTACATAAGAATGACTCTTCCCACTAAGGTCACAGTCTGAGGAACTGGGTAGGTCTGGACTTCAACACAAGGATCTGGGGAGACAACTCAGTCCACAACACCCCTAAATCTTCCACCTCTTCAAGATGCCTTCACCTCCCAAACTGGAACCTAGCTCCTCCAGGAAGTCCTGTGATACAAGGGTGCCCCCCATCTTGGTCCCCCCACCATCTCACATTCCATATCCTTCAGATTGAAAGGGGCAGAGGCTGCCTTCTTGTCAGCCTCTGAAGGCCATTTCCAAGTCTCTGCTTCCTCCACCTACTGTAAAATCTGTGGTTATAGGTTCCCTTACTGAGGCACAGTCCTCAGAGTAAAAGGCCCCAAAGATTCACTGCCAATAAAAAAGGGGGTGTTAAATAAGTCAAATATGTGTGGGCATCACTGCCTACTATGGATTCCCCTCCTGAAAAGATAAATGATGCCAACAGGGGAGACACCAATGATGGTGAGAGGAGCAGGAAATACTCTGTGAAGCAGAGAGCCTCACCGACTCCCAGCCCCTCACCTGCCCTAATTCCTCCTTACGGTGTCCCCGTATGCGGCCTGCCTTATCCATGTGGTCGCTGCGGACACGAACAATGCACTTTATCTCATATACCCTCACACGCACTCTGAAAACTGACTCTTAGAAAGACATGGAAGGAAGGCTGCTGGGGTTTCCCTCAATGAGCATCCACACTGAAATCTCTACAATGAAGGCGGAGAGATGCCCAGGCACGTCCTCTCAGGTGACCAGAGCCTCGTCCGAGCTCACACATGTAAAGGGCAGGTCCAACCGCAGAACACAACTCTCCTGGTTTCGGGGTCCAGCGTTCTTCCCCAAAATACCATGACATCCAGGCCTCATTTTGTAAAGGGTTGTATTTTAATTGAATGTCAGTAATTCAACATCCCTAAACATTTAAACTTAAAAGCTAAAATTTTGCTTGCATGTGTATTTCAGCTATTCTAGGAACACTTTTATTCCGGATATTCTGCCCATTAGCTGCTAATTACTATCAAGGGGGAAAATTCCAGTATCTTAAGAAACAAAGCAGCAATCTGATTTCAACCTCACACATCATCAGTGTCCTTAGAATGTGAGGTTTACATCCAGTACACAGCAGAGTTCCCATGACATCCTAGAACTCATTGATTTTTAAACTAATTCTTTGTCAGACAAAGGTCTATCCTACAAACCTAAAATTATGAGAACTTACGTTAAGTGTTCTTATAAATAGTCATTTTCTTAGGTAGTTCATAGCAACTACACATGGTTTTAAATGGGTGATGATTGAAATAGCTTTATTTACTGTAGCTGTAGTTAAGAAAGGTGGGTGCTTCCCTGATGATCCAGTGGTTGAGAATGCACCTGTCAATGCAGGGGACATAGCTTTGATTCCTGGTCCAGAAATATATCACATGCCATGGGCAACTAAGCCCGTGTGCCACAACTACTGAAGCCTGTGCTCCACAACAGAAGCCACAGTAACAAGAAGCCCATGCACCGCAACTGGTGAGCAGCCCTCACCAATCACGACTAGAGAAAGCCTGTACGATGCAATGAAGATCCAACAGTCAAAAAAAATAAATTAAATTACATTTAAAAAAAGAAAGGTGAAGAAACAGTCTTGTGAAAAGAAAAAAGATACTTAAATAACCAGTTTCCCTTGTTTTGCCCAAATTGAGATTCTTGCATTTTTCAGTTTTGGGGGAGGAAAGGTTAAAGATCAATGCAACGTAATAACTGATGTTTCATATCAACCTCGAACACATTATTGAGTTTGCTAGACCAACCCAGCTGGACCTAAACATTGATTTGGATACTAGAAACTCCTACAATTGAATATACTTTTAGCCTCTGCAAAAAGTCAACTGCCAACTCTGCAAACTCTGACTTGCCTCCTACAACCTCTCCTGTGGGTGTTCACTGTGACCTGTTGCCCCAGGGGTGGTGCCATCTTCAACTCCCCCCTCCTTCTTGGATCTTCACCTTGTTGACTTTGCCTCCTGAACTTCTCTGAGGTCCATCTCTTTGGACCGACCCCATGATTATGGTCTCAGTTTAGTATTCATCTCCATTTGCATCTTCCCTAGGGTCCTGCAAACATCTACCAGTCAGTGCCTTCCAATCTCCTTGTCTCTTAAACACGGAAATGATGGAAGCTAACTTCAGCGCTGCTGGTCATCTCTCTGCAAACTAAACCAACTCTTTATTGAGGATATGCAACGTAAATGGCCCTGATGGCTAGTCCTCTGTAGTGTATTACACAGTCCAATGGAGACTTCCAAATACTGTTGCTCTCTGGCAGTTTAGAACACATTTCTTCTGTCCACTTGGATCCTGCACTTTACATTATTTTCCCCCAGTTGTATTAGTCTGCGTTTTTCAAGCTGTATCTCATTTTGTTATTTCCTGCCTATATTTTTAATCCTTAAGGTATAATTATAATAGTTCTGTTCTTCCAGATTTTTGAAATCTCATGATTCAAGACCACCTGCCAACCTCATTAACATGAAATCTGTTCCTCCTGAGATAAAATAAGATCGATCGTACAAATCCCCGTAACGTCAAGCTACAGTGGTAACCCTGCCATTTATCGTACATTTATTTACTGTCTTCCCACTATTTTCCATCTGTGTGGCTCTTCTCCAAGCCAAGTTGAATTTACTTGGCAATAGAACAGGGTCAAAAGTACTGTAGAAAAATAAGAAGGAAAGAAAGCCTCCTTCTATTCTGTATCATGATGACTTGCACCTCTTGGTTATCTAGTTACAGAGAAAAAAGTTAATGTCCACAAGCTTCACCTTTAAATCTTTCAGCTCCTGTTTCTCTCTCTGTTTCAATATGGCTTGATTGAAGGAGAAAAGAATTTCTCCTGCAAACAAGAGCATCACATCAATAAGCTCCATTTAGGATAAAGTTGGGAGGCAAGGGGGACATACCCAGTGCTGCAGATGCCTTTGGGACCTGCATTGGCAGGTGCTGTGAGGGATGGCACCCCAGCATTCATCCTATGACCAGCAGGCACTTAGGCAGGCATTGGAGACCCTCTTCAAATGCAGGGTGTGACTCTGTTGCCCCAGAAGTTTGAGAGAAAAAACAGAACATGTACTCACCAATTTCACATGCCAGTCTACCCTCTCATGCCTCATGTCTCCCTTCCACACCCGCCCACACAGTAACAGAAGTTTATTCATGATGAGACCAATCATCAGCTCAATAATTCCCATGATTTTCAGAGTTGTAAAGTTTTACGTTTTCATGTTTCATGTTTCTTTATGTAAAGGAAACCAATATTCAGATATCCTGTTCTGAACAGCTGTAACAGATGCAGCCTTATCTTGCCACCTCATTAGAAGAAACAAACAACTATAAATCTTGTATTACATCCAAAATATTGTCAGCCCGAAATGAAAGCTGGCAAAGATCCAGGTGGTATGAGCCTTGATTCCAGCCATTTTGCCTGTAGTTCTTACGTATGTAAATTGAGAAACTGTTAGCAGAAGTGAGCCAGCTGAAAACAGATGTGTTTAGGGTACACGGACACATTCAGAGGGGCCCCCAGGCGCAGCCCCTTCCCCATTCTTCACCACGAATCCCTTTCTACTTCCTGCCCTGGGCACCCCCTTACCCACCTCCCCCCATCACGACCCATTCCCATTAATTTCTACTGGCTAAGCTCACAAGCCCAGCCATGGCGGTAGACCTCAGAATAAGAACACAGGATATGACAAAATTCCACAGCCCCACAACCTTCTTAAAGATGAAACCAGAGCAATGATCAGAAAAGGAGGTGGGGGTGGGGCAAGGGGACAGGCAGAAACAAGAGGAACAAACAAGACAACAGAAACATCACATCTGTGTTTCTGAATCTGCAGCCCGTGCCGAAGTTTCAGCACCTGGGGATCTAAATCCTGGGCCACCACCTACTCTGGGGATATCTTGGAGCCCTTCTTGTGGGTAAAATGAAAACAACACTCCTGAAATCAGAGAGCTGATCTAAGATTAAACAAACTGGCATGCCTAACACTCTGGGTCCAGAGTACGACATGGTCTTAGGACTCAGCCAGCAGCACCTTATGTACAAAAAGGGTCATCTGGTCTCTGGATGTGAAAATAAGTTTATAGAAATAAACTATCACACTGTTTACAATAGGCAGGACATGGAAACAACCTAGACGTCCATCAGCAGACGAATGGATAAGAAAGCTGTGGTACATATACACCATGGAATATTACTCAGCTATTAAAAAGAAATGCGTTTTAATCAGTTCTAATGAGGTGGATGAAACTGGAGCCTATTATACAGAGTGAAGTAAGTCAGAAAGAAAAACATCAATACAGTATATTAATGCATACATATGGAATTTAGAAAGATGGTAATGATGACCATATATGCGAGACAGCAAAAGAGACAGATGTAAAGAACAGACTTTTGGATTCTGTGGGAGAAGACGAGGGTGGGATGATTTGAAAGAATAGCACTGAAATGCGTATATTACCACATGTGAAATAGATGACCAGTCCAAGTTCAATGCATGAAACAGGGCACTCAAAGCCGGTGCACTGGGACAACCTTGAGGGATGGGATGGGGAGGGAGGGAGGAGGGAGTGGGGTTCAGAATGGGGGACACATATACACCCATGGCTGATTCATGTCAATGTATGGCAAAAACCATTACAATATTGCAATGTAATTAGCCTTCAATTAAAACAAATAATTTTTTTTAATAAATAAACTATCAAGTCTGTTGTGGATCACTTGTAGAAGAGAAGCTTTTACCTGCACACAGGAGACCAATGGGTGACTTATCCTTGGTAAAACAGGAAAGGATTCTCTTAATGTGGGATGTAACAAAATGACTAAAAGAATTTATCAGGGCCCAGGTGGGTACAGTAAGAAACTAAAACTATACACAGACACCTGAGTTTGAGTTTGGGCTCAGATTTGGGTAATTTGTTTTACCTTTGCAAGGGTCTGTTTCCTTGCATTTAGACTTGGTAAAGACCCCCGTGCTCACCTGCCCACCTTCTATTCACTCTCCAATCTACCTGTGTCTCTCCTTCTGGCTTACCCCTCCCCTACACATACCCCCTGCCTGACGGGCATCACAAGGTTGTTATCTCAGCACTTAGACAGTCACGGTGACAGCTGACTTTGACACATCTCCCCAAACGCTGAAATCCTCTTCCCAGTTTTTATCTTCTGATTAGTGTTCCACAGGGCTCTGTGTCACATGGCCACAGAGGACATGTTCAAAGGCAAACTCCACATGGACACTCTCGTAACCCGGGGGTCAAAATTCCAGCCCACTACCCAACCTTGTAAGCACAGATGTCCCGGGACACAGTCCACTTCGCTTGCTATGGAGCATCCACAGCCATACGAAGCTTAGGATCCTTATTATCTGACCCTTTACAGAAGAGGTTTGCCAACCCTCAATGCACACTGTGCTTCAGGTCACACTGGCACGAGTGTCTCCCAGGCTGCTCTCTAAACATCTGCAAGTGCCTGCACCCCTGTCATCCCTCACCCTCGCATTGCACTTGGAATTAATGGAGGAATGGCCCACCCACAGCCAGGAATCCACCTGCCACAGTGCGGTCAGCCTCACCTCCAGCTCTCTAAGCACCCCCATCCACTCTCCCCTGGTTTCCTCCCCTCCCCCACCTCACCTTCTTCTCATTCACCCCTGCCCCAGCTGTCAGTCATTTTTCTGGCATCAAAAGCCTTCAACTCTTATTTCTCACTCAGTGTCCCCTAAGAAATGGCCCCCCAGGCTTCATCTATATCTACAATCACTTCTGTCTTCACAGCCAACAATTTCCCAGCCACAGATCCAGCTGCCTATGCAAGGATTTCCAATACCCACCTTCCAGGAGGGGGATGGAACCACAGAACGAAATAAATCCAACTGGATTTTAGGTGGTGCACTGGGAACCAAGTCAACTGCTTCTTCCTGAGTCTCAGTTGACCATCAGATGGAATTGATCATGTGTTCCTTTCTGCCACCATGGCATCTTGATCATACCTCTATTAAACAGCTATGACGATGGGTCATGATTATTCATTACATGCTACCCAGTATTCATTACATGCCATTCCTCCTCTGGGCTATGAACTCAAGGTAAGAGCTGTCTTGAGCAACCTTAAAGTCCCAGTAACCTCACCCACTGCAGCATAACAGGTGCCCAATAAATGCCTGCTAAGACACGAAATGCTTTGTGCAAAGTAGTGCTCAAAAGATAAGAGAGAGACCTATGCTGTCAACTGTTCTATGTTTAGTTTACCACCCCCTTCCTACAGACACAACCTGCAGAAGGAAAGGCCATTCGTCCGGACTTGATCAAATTCTGGTTTTCCCAAGTGTTGTCTTAGCAGTGGGCCTAGTTCCCATTCCCAGTTAGACATAGGGGCCTTTCCAAGTAGGATGAACCAGGAAGACAGAAAAGGATATGAAGATAAAAAAAAAAAATAGTTCAGAAGGAAAGTGATGCTTTATCTACACAACAATTCACAACCAATACTGATATACAATTGAACATATCTATGGAATGCATACCACATGGCAGACATGATATTCGAGGTGTCCAGAGTCAGCTCATCATGACAAAAGAGGATGCAAAGAAGTTTAACAAGAAGAGGAAGTTAGAGGAAACTTGGTCTTTTCTGTACACTGGGGAAAGGTAATGTTACAGAAGAGCTGACCAGCTGTTCCCCATCGCCAAGGGAGAAAAATCTAAAGGAAATGGGGTAAGCTGTGCCACAAGGTATTGAAATTTGGTAGGAAGAATAATTTGCTGACATCAAAGGGTGCTAAACACTATTTGTGGTTTACAGTTTTACTTTCAGGAGGTCCTTAAACCATTTGAGAGAATCTGGGTGGCTCTATTTGAAGAAATGAGAAGGAACTGATAAATTCTTAAGCTACCTCATTGGATCACGATGGATTGACTTTTGATTAAAGTGGGCTCATGTATAAAATAGACTAAGTGATTCCATACTTGCAACCACTAAACAACACATCCTTTGGAAACACTATTAAAACCCAGTAAGTAGGAGGGTTGACCAAGTACAAAGAACAAAATAAGTAGCTTCTAGATTAGTATAAACGAAAAGAGAAAAGTTCTTAACACAAAGAGTAGAACTTTTGGGTCTTGTTGACCTAGGTTTTCAATCTTCTCACGTCATTGATGACCTATTTGACCTTGTGGAAAATGCATGATACACCTTGTGTACATCAAGAGAAATGAGACCCACGTGTGCATGCACATACAAGTACATGCAGCAAATGGTGTTATAAGGAAACAATAGTATTTGTCTGAAAATTGTGGCACCATTAGTGATTTCTAGTTTCTGCACTTTTTCCAAATTCTACAGTTAATATCTATTACTTCTATAGTTGGGGGAGGGAGAAATTGTTCCCCTTCCCACTCCCCCCCAAATCTGTCTTATTTTGGGGGGCAATATAATCCTTCATGCCATTCTTTATTATGCTATAAACTAACTTCTCTGTTAATCAAAACACCTGCTGTGGGTCAGCTTCTTCCTGTATTCAGCTTGAAGACTTCACAATGCACATTTCCTACCACCCGTATTTCATCCTAAAAGCATGTAAAACTGTTGTTTAACAGCCTATTATTCTCCAATCCACCCTATTCAATTTTCTCACATGTGGGAAATGACACCATTGAGATATAAGACAAATCCCAGCCAACTATAATAATTCTCGATTTTTGGGCAGGAACAAAGAAAGGGTGGGAGTTCTGTATTACATTTCCAATAAATTTTCAATAACTTCCAAATGTTTACGCTTTCTGAGTGTATTCACACCTGTGGGACAAATCAGTAATAATACTGGGTATGAGGTATTCTTTTCAGCGATAAGTTAGCTCTTTTACTGAGGCAAGTTATGTACTTTTTTCCATAATTTTTATCCCTCTGAGACCTCACTGATTAACTCATTAAAGACAGCATCCATTCTGTTTTTGCTGAGTTTGCTAGACCAACTCAGCTCATAGATAGGCTGAAATCCTTCACAAGTCAGGATGTCATGAAAATAAAACATCTCAAGTCAAATATAATCCCACAGAAAAATTAAAAAGCACTTCCTGAAATGACTCATTGACATCAATGAATATTCTTGGTTACAAGCTATAAACCCAAAGTAAATTCAGGAGAGATCTCATTTATTTCTCTTAGGTACTGAAATTTAAATACTATCTACAATTTCTGAACAATAAACAATATCTTGGAGATGGTGGAGCCTATTCCTACTTTATAATCAGGAAATAGGGGTCTGAAGTGTGAACAGCTTATCCAAGGGACTCATGGTGAGTGACAGTTTCCATGTGGCCACACAGGTCCAGACAATCTCCCATCATGCAGTGCTGCTCATCCCTGGAAACCCATGAGCACATCTCATCCACATGGGACCATCCACACATCCAGCCTCCAAACACTGTACAGGGGGAGAAGGGCCTCCTTCCTCCAAACCTCATGACTGGACCAGGGGTTTCTCGTTCCTCCAGGAAAAGTCGAGCTCTTTGGGCCGGGGAGAGAAAAGCTTGTTTTCTCTCTCTCCTGATGTTAAGGAGACTGAGCAGCATGTCCCAGGTACAGCACCACAAGAGGGATGGTGAAGAGGAAGGGGAACCAGTGGGGGGTGACACTGGGGACCCTACAAGGACACCAGAGCTCCAAGGGGGAGGTACTACCCACCTGTGGAAAAAGTCTGGTTTTCCAGTGTTGATGGTGTCACCCTAAGATCAAGAAAGCATTCGATTCCACTTTTTGCAACAGACATTCCACTAACCATTACAGTGACCCTAAGTGTCTTACATGAGCTCTCATGGAATCAGCACTCTGACTCAGAAAAATGGAAGTACAAGACTGGACAGGTCTTCCTCCAAAGAAAAAGTAGTCTGTGGCCAAAAGAGTTTGGAAAGAGAAAGCAGAAATCAGGACAAGAATTCAATTGATTGATATTTTAACGATTATGGCTTTCCAGCAATCCCACCCCTGGGCATATATCCAGAAAAGGTGAAAACTCTAAGTTGAAAGGACATGCTCCTGTGAGGGCGACCCAATAGACCAGTGAAATCTTCTGCAAGAAAAGAGAGAGAGGAAAGCAAGATTAGCCTTGAGGGTGTATGAATGCAACAGGAAGAGACCCATCTGATAAGGCTAAGATGAAGTTATACCTGCCTTGTGAAAAACAATTTTCAGAGTCAGCGTTGCCTGCAGTCACTGTCCAAGGAGAATTCAATGGGAACCTCACAACAGTCTCAGGCACATGCCTACACATGCACACCCAAGTGCCAATTCCAGATCTCCCCACACACACCGAAGAGATGCAGTGAGAACCTCGACCTGAAAGCTACAGTTGTGCAAACAGCATGAGACCAGGGGTGGTGGCGGGGAAGATCTCAGTGGTTCTGTTCTCAGGGACACAGCACCAAACCTTCTTGCAGGCTCAGATGCTTCACCACTCAGATTTCAGATGCTCAATTCAAATATCTGCTGCTGACAGTATGATGCCATCCTGACCACTTACAAAGTCCATTTGCTCCCTAAGGCAAGGACTTTTAATTTGTCCATTTCATGGCTCAAAGATCCTCAGTTGTCCTAAAAAGAAATATGACCTTTAAGTACAGATATTCCTCAACTTACAATGGTGTTATGTTCTGATAAGCCCATCATCAAGTTGAAAATACAGTAAACTGAAAATGCATTAATACCCCTAACCTACTGAACACCACAGCCTAGCACTGCCAGCTTCAATGCTCAGGACACTTAGATTAGCCTGCGGTTGAGTACATTCATCTAACGCACTGATTATTTCATAGTGAAGCATTGAGCAAGTCATATAATTGACTGAATACTGTACCAAAAGTGAAAAACAGAATGGCTGTCTGCATCCTGCATGACAGCATGTCAGGTGTGTCCCCTTGTGATTGCAGGGGAGTTTCACTCACCAATGCTGCCCAGCATCACAAGAGAGGATCAGACCCCCTATTTCCAGCCTGAGAAAATATCCAAACACCAAATTTGAAGTATGGTTTCTACTGAATGCATATCACTTTCCCACCATCATAAAGTAAAAAAACTGTAAGTTGAACCATCATAAATCAGGGACCATCTGTCCTAGTGGTTTCAGCACAAGATGAGAAGCTCAGAGGAAAAGCCCTAAACTTCTTCCTGTAATACTGGGCAAGACCTCACTGCAGCTTTTACCTGCATTATTAAACGGGTAATATCATCAGCCAGGCAGTGTGCTGGACACTTCACATTTGCACAGGTGGGTTTGTGAGGCAGATGTCCCCACACCATATAGGAGACCCAATACATGATTCTGGTCAATTCCTTGATGAGGCCCCACAACTAGCAGGTGGATGAGACAAGGTTCAGAACCTGCACCCTCCCAACTATAGCTGCTAAGTTTGTTCACACCAGCCATTTAGACATTATTAAATTCTAAACAATAATACATTATTAATAATGAGTACTTAATAATAAGTAATAAAAAATATTGGTGCAAATGTTGACGTCTGGTAAAGACTACAAACATGGGTTTTGGTTTAACTAAATCTGACAAAGGTTTAACTAAACAGACCATGTGCCAGTTTAGAGCAGGAGAGGGCTCTGTGGATGCCCACACCATGGTCCTGCCCTGCCCACACCCCACCCACAGCACCCCTGCCATGCTCCCAAGACACCAAACCAATGCCTGTCACCCCCATATCATGCCCCCAGCCCATTCTATGTCCACCCATACTACGTCCACAGTGTCCCACCACTCCCACTGCAAAGGGTTAGGGCCACACCTGGGGAGTGGGCCAGGGACCACAGGTGCGCTGTGACTCTGAACCTCAGAAGAGAGGGCTTACAGGCAATTTAAGGTTTCCATCTGGGTCCTTCCCCACATGCAGCCTCTTCAGGGTTCATGCTCTGTCCGTAACTGAGGCGAACCGGTAGGAAATTACACAGGGGCATATTCCCAGCGCTCCGTCATACTTGAGGAAATGAAAGGATTTAAGCATATCTGGCTTCAATAAATATTTTCTCTATAAAAACTAATCTACAATTACATTTAGTGTGAAATATTATATACGAAAACATCCCATGTGTTTTTGTTGCCGGAGGACTCTTTACAGTTTGTGTTTTATTACTGGTCCACTGCGTAAGTCTGGAAAATTCCCTCTGGGGAAGTTGATTCTGGGTAAGGGCTGACTTCAGCTGCGAGCACTTCGAGTCCTCTAGGACAGAGGGTCTCAAATTCTTCAAAGGCCCGTGGTGTCTGCTTTTCTATACTGCAAATACAGCCCTACCGCATGGTAGATGCTCTGGTCCTGACACAAATGACACCACGGACAGAATTACTTCCCTGGCTGTGCACAGCATCTTGTGGGAACCAAGGTTTTCATGACGCCAAACATAACCCCCAAAGCCCTAAACTTCTTCCTGTAATATTTCAGTGCAGTAAACAATATTCCTCAGAGGATGGAAAACTGTCACAGGAAGGTTAAGCTTGAAAAGGTTTTGAGTTTCATGGTTTACCTTGAAAATTCAGGTGACCTTTACAGTCTCCATCATACCACAGTGAGGTTAATTTATACACAAAGACTTTCCTCTGAGAGCTGCGGGGAAAAAACGTACCCTGGATGAGCCAGGTTTTCTGTGAGGCTCTGATCACCCCAGTCCGACAGGACACGTGTGCACACACCCTGCCCCAGCTGGAGGAGGGTGGGGATGTGGTATTACAGGTACCAGGCACTGCACTGAACATCAAGACAAAGGAAGGGAGCTGAAATGTATACACACGTGTCCACCCAACTTCTCCTCTTCCAGCTGATGCTTAACACTTTATGACCGGGGAGTTTTTGCAGAAACTAATGTCTGTGGCTGGGGATTTTTTAGATAAGGGATACTGCTATGACTCCAGTCAATAACGTTCCAGTAACACAAGACTGCAAGATCAAACCAGTCCATCCTAAAGGAAATCAGTCCTGAATATTCATTGGAAGGACTGATGCTGAAGCTGAAACTCCAATACTTTGGCCACCTGATGCGAAGAACCGACTCATTGAAAAAGACCCTGATGCTGGGAAAGATTGAAGGCCGGAAGAGAAGGGGATGACAGGATGAGATGGTTGGATGGCATCACCGACGTGATGGACATGAGTTTGAGTAAGCTCCAGGAGTTGGTGATGGACAGGGAAACCTGGGTACTGCAGTCCATGGGGTCGCAAAGAGTCAGACACGACTGAGCGACTGAACTGAACACAAGATGTATTACTTCCTCCCTGGTCAGTAAGCTGTTAACTGCTCTTCCCTACAGAGCCTACTAGCATTTCTGTCTTGTTGCTGGATATTTCCTCCAGCCCCTAGAAATCCAGCCTTCTCATGGAAAGTTCTCCTTGGAATCCATCAAATGACTCCTCTGTCCTTTCAAGCCAAAGATACTAGGCTGAATAAAAGTTTATGCCCACATCTTAATCCTTGCAACCCATAAATGTTACCTTCTATGGCAAAAAGGACCTCTGCAGACATAATTAAGTTCAGGAGCTGGAGCTGGAGTGATTATCTGGGATTATTTGTGTGGTCTCTACATGTGATCACTGCCGTCCACTGAGGACAGTTTACTGCAGAAGCAGAGGAGGCGACGTGATGACAGAAACAGCCTGCAATGATGCATTCTGAAGATAGGAGAAGGGGTCACAAGCCAAGGAGTTTCTCATTTAAAGAAACCCTTTAGGGTCATCCCAGTGCGCCAGGTCTGAGCACCCTGTCTCATGCATTGAACCTGGACTGGCGATCTATTTCACATATGATAATATACACGTTTCAATGCTATTCTCTCAAATCATCCCACCCTCCTGAGGGATGGGATGGCGAGGGAGGTGGGAGGAGGGTTCAGGATGGAGAATACATGTATACCCATGGCTGATTCATGTCAGTGTATGGCAAAAACCACCACAATATTGTAAAGTAATTAGCCTCCAATTAAAATAAATAAATAAATAAAACAGAAACCCTTTAGAATTCCGCATCCACCAGACGCTGGAAAAGACAAGGAAACAATCTCCTCTGGAGCCTCCAGAACCATAAGTGAATAGCTGGTATAACTTGTGGAGACTTGTTACAGAAGCAGGAGAAAACTATTGATACCGCCCAGCTTGCAAGGGGCTCCCTGCCCTCCTCACATCTATCCCTGTCATGCTTCCCACACCCACTGCGGCTCCCCGAGTCCTGTCTGCCTTCTAAACACAGTTTGCCTCAGCTTCTGGACAACAAAACATGATGACCTATTTCACCCAAATTGGAAACTTCCCCCCCTCTTTATATATATCCTAAATACTGGATATATAGGAATTTTTTTTGTTATATATCCTGTATGTCCTCTTTGGGAAATAATTCTTATCTAATAACTCTTTGAATAATAAACACCACAGATGCCTTTGAAATAAATAGGTCCAAAATATGTTCACGGAGTTTTCTATTAAATGTGTATCTATATGCCATAGGCAAACATGGGCTCAGAGAGTGCTTGTCAAGTCACTTATCCCCTCTGAACTTCAGCCTTCTTTCTAGAAAAATAGTGTAGCCACACGAATGAAATTACATATAAAGCGTCTTGTGTAACAGCCAGTAGAGGATGAGCACTCAGTGTGTGTCATCGCCCCGGCATGTGACATTGAGCCACAGGTATCATATTGATCCCCCGTGCTCTAGGACTTAAAAGGCACACGATGGGTCTATGAGTTGGAAAACCATTTCATCTGACTTCCCAGTCTCACCACTTGCAAACTCACAGCATATCCCTACTGTGGCTGGCTGCATCCCCCTGACACCAGAAACAAGAACATCACCAGTGATACAGGAACTGAAACAGGAATGGGGACCCATCATTATGTGTGACCATCAGGAACAAACCAGGGTGGTATCAGCAGGAGACAGAGAGGAAGCTGGCGGGATGAAGGGTCCAGCAGCTAAGGGGCCAAGAGTACAGTGTTTCGGTAATAAACTCCGAGGCCTGGTCAGCGCATGGGGCAGGTTTTCAGCCAGGGCAGGCCCCAGGGCGGCCGTCCGACCGTGTCTGATCCAGGCCAACAGATGTGTCTGGGAGTCACACCCAGCAGCCTGGCGACCACAGACGCACAGTTTTCTGCCACCAGCACCCAGCGACAGAGCTGTGGGACCTGGCTTCTCTGCTTCTCCATCCTTGCATCCACCCAAGAGTGAGTCCTCTGTTGTCCTGCCCCAATCTTCCGTCCTTCAGGTCTGGGAATGCTCACCTCAGAGGAACAGTGTCTGCACAGTGAACCTTGGGTCTGAAGAGGCCCTCGGACCCCATCTCGGTCAACAGTCACCACCTCTAGCCCTGGTCAGCAAGACAGGTCACCACACTCAGAGTCTGCCCCGAACCTCTGGGTCCATTCTCACGGGTAAGTGATGAGCCTCCAGCGATGACTTACCCACCCTGGATCACTGCACAGATGGTGCTACACGTCAGCTCATCCCTCCCATCCTTCACTCACCCGAACAGCAGCAAACAATCACCACAGCCTCCGGGAAACAACCACACTCTCCAGCTACACCGACCCTCCCAACAGAGTTGCAAACCGTAAACTAACAAAAGCCAGCTAGATGATGCTTAAAAGGAACACAGAAGAGCCAGAAGTGAAAGGATAGGGACGGATGTGCCAGGAAGATGCTCACTAAAGAGAACTCATTACTGTGCTCAATTAGTATCGGATATGAGACTGTAAGGCAAAAAAAAAGCATTGCTAAAAATACAGAAACACCTCTCATGAGCAAGTGGGGAGCAAAGTTGGGACAAGGAGATAAGGCACATCACATTTTCGAGGTTGGTAAGAGTTAAACATGTGCTGGAGAAGACTCTTGAGAGTCCCCTGGATAGCAGGGAGATCAAACAAATTAATCCTAAAGAAAATCAATCCTGAATATTCACTGGAAGGACTGATGCTGAAGCTGAAGCTCCAATACTTTGGCCACCTGATGCAAAGAACTGACTCATTGGGAAAGACCTTGATGCTGGGAAAGATTGAGGGCAGGAGGAGAAGGGGACGACAGAGGATGAGATAGTTGGATGGCATCACTGACTCAATGGACATGAGTTTGAGCAAACTTGGGGAGATAGTAAGGAACAGGGAAGCCTGGTGTGTTGCAGTCCATGGGGTCACAAAAAGTCAGATACAACTTAGTGACTGAACAAGAGTTAAACACCTTAAAAATCCATGTCCTTAGAGAACAGACTTGTGATTGCCATAGGGTAGGCAGTGTGGGGTATGGACTCGGAGTTTGGAATTCACAGATGCAAACAATTATATACAGAATGAATAAACAACAAGTTCTATAAACAATATCCTGTGATAAACCATAATTGAAAAGAATATGAATACACACACACATCTGAAGAAGGAAATGGCAACCCACTCCAAGATTCCTGCCCAGAAAATCCCATGGACACCAGAGTCTGGTGGGCTATAGTCCATGGGATCACAAAGAGTTGGACACAACTTAGCAATTAAACCAGCACCCCCCACACATACACACACACACAAGTAAGCCACTTTTCTCTATAGCCAAAATTAACAGCATTGCAAATTAACCATACTTCAATAAAGTTAAAAAAAATACATGTCTTAGCATGTACGTAGACCTGGGGAAACTTCTATAAACTGCTGACCATTCACTTAAAAAAGCAATTCTGCACTATTTAGAAAAGTTGAAAACGCACATTCCCCACTACCAAGAAATTCTACTCCCAAGCATTACACTCTAGGAAAATATTTGTACATGTGCACAAAGGGACGTTTACTATTTCCATATCCACATTGTGTGTATGTGTAATAATTTGCCATCAAGCCAAATAAATGCCTGTTGACGGGAGAATAATAAAATAAGTCATGGGGAGATTCATACAATGGGCATTTATGTGGCAGTGGGAATAAAATACCACAGCTACACGAATCACAGATTAAATGCAAACAACCTTGAACAAAATGGGCCGCACTACAGTACAACTCCATTTACACCGCATTCAAACATACATACAGGGGAGCAACGTGAGTCACAGACTCACAGGCAGAAACTGGGAGGAACGCAACTGGCCAAGCAAACGAGGTGGGTAGGCACCGTCACCTCCGTGGGGGAGGAGGGGGTGTGGTCTCGGTACAGAGGGCTTCAGCGCCATTGATCGGTTCCATTTCTTGGCCCCGGTATGAGACAGCAGTATTTGTTTTGCTGAGGTCATCCCTGAGGGAGAAAGGGCAGTTCTCCAGCTAGCACACGGCAGTGATGTGGTGGAACTATTCTGGAAGAAATGAAACAGGGAGACTTTCCGAATTGAAGCCTGAAGCCCAATGATGAAGTCTTTCTCTGGGCCTGAGTTGCAGTCCCAGGACAGCAGGGCCCAGTGAAGGAAGTCTGGGTGACAGCGCCCGCAGACATTGATGGCCGAGTGTTTCACCCACATTTGAACTCAAAAGAGCCAGAAGAAGGCACAGCCTGGGAGACCCTGCACACAGACGGTGCCACCGGGCGTCCACGTGTGTGATTCTACACTTGAACAAGCCGCAGCCCTTTCTTCCCTCTGCCATTGTGTACCAACTTTGTTCACTCGTTCCTTCCTTCCTTCATTCATTCAGTTTGTTCTCATCTAAGCCAGAAGCCAGTTACAACAGAACACTCACTAAACTGGCCCATGTTTGTGTGTTTTTACTTCTAGCCGACTTTTGAAAGATCAATTTAGAACAGTGTACTGGTGTTTGCTTGTTTTTAATTAATTAATTTATTTTAATTGGAGGCTGATTACCTTACAATATTGTGGTGGTTTTCACCATATATTGACGTGAATCAGGCACGGGTGTACACCTGTACATGAGTCCCCCATCCTGAACCCCCCTCCCACCTCCATCCCCATCCCATCCCTCAGGGTTGTCCCAGTGCACTGGCTTTGGTGCCCTGTTTCATGCATCGAACTTGGACTGGTCATCTATTTCACATATGATAATATACATGTTTCAGTGCTGTTCTCTCAAATCATCTCACCCTCACCTTCTCCCACAGAGTGCAAAAGTCTGTTCTTTATATCTGTGTCTCTTTTGCTGTCTCTCATACAGGGTCATCATTATCATCTTTCTAAATTTCATATACATGCGTTAATATACCATATTGGTATTTTTCTTTCTGACTTACTTCACTCTGTATAATAGGCTCCAGTTTCATCCACCTCATTAGAACTGATTCAAATGCATTCTTTTTAATAGCTGAGTAATATTTCATTGTGTTTATGTACCACAGCTTTCTTATCCATTCATCTGCCGATGGACATCTAGATTGCTTCCATGTCCTAGTTATTATAAACAGTGCTGCAATGAACACTGGGGTACATGTGTCTCTTTCAATTCTGGTTTCCTCAGTGTGTATGCCCAGAAGTGAGATTGCTGGGTCATATGGGAGTTCTATTTCCAGTTTTTTAAGGAATCTCCACACTGTTCTCCATAGTGGCTGTACTAGTTTGCATTCCCACCAACAGTGTAAGAGGGTTCCCTTCTCTCCACATCCTTTCCAGCATTTATTGTTTTAACCTCTCATTGTTATTCTTAGCTAAAAAAAACCTACCTGTTTTCGTTTCCTCAACTCATTGCTTTAGGAGGCTTGGCCTCTGTATTGGTCTTCTTGGAAGATGTTTCCTAGATTATTATTGGTTCTTCAGCACTTTCTCTAATTTTTTTTTTTTTTTTTTAGTATATATTGACTTTTGTAGCTCCCTTGGGCAAAACAAATACATATTCCTCCAGATTTAACACAGTATCAGCTAAACAACAGCAAACAGGCTCTCAGTTTTGTGTACTAGCTGGCATTCGTAACCCCAAGAGCAATAAACATTTAAAAAAGAACCAAGAGATTCAGAACAGCAGGACAATAAAAGGAAAAAAGCTCAAAACAAACTGTCTATAGTCATTTAACTTTCTTCTGACCCCAAGTCTCTGAGATACTAAGATGCTCTTTAATAAATTTTATAATCCAAGATTTCCCTTCAACTCAAGGAATGACACAAATGCTTGGTTTTAGAAACTGTTGCTGAATTTCATCATTATGACAAAAAAAGTAATCTTAGTCCAACTTCCCTGACATCACCATCCCAAGCACACCACCACACAAATAAAATCCCATGACCTAACCAGTCCCAACATCAAGGGAAAAAGATCTTGGGATACATGTGACATCAGCGAGGAGTAAGCCCCATATGATAGGCTCCAGGACCCCCCTGCCTAAACCCCATGTCCTTACATGCAATATCATTTTCTTATGCTTGGGAGCCTGGACTTTAAAGTGCTATCATTAAAATATATATCATGCAGTAAAACGGAGGAAATTAAAATGCCAAAGATAAGCAAGCTTGATCTCAATTCTTCATTTCAACTGTGTGCCTCAGGCCCTTGCCCACCCCAGAAGGAACTTCAGTGGGGCACATGCTCTAATGACTAGGGTCAATTATACAAAGAGAAGTGTTCAGGTTAGGGTTCATCCCCCCAAAAGCAAGCACAGCCACCAAAAGATCATCATACATTACAGAGTCAGTGAGATTATGGGAAATTTCTTTTTTGGGGTCAGCTTTCCTTCTTTGATAAAGTTTTACTTAGAGTTATTATAGATTCTTTCATTCCATCTTTGGATACTTTTTGAAAAGAGGAGTTTGACAAGGTGAAAGGAAGTCCAGCACACTAGTAAGAGGAACTATTATTGATCAAGGTTCAGTTTTGAGATCTGGGGCCTGTGACTTTATACCCTTAAGACTTGGTCTTGTCTGATGGCAGTGGTGGTAGTGTTCATCTTGAAAGGATTTTTTGGACATCATATGACATGATGCCTGGAAGCTGCTCAGTAGGGAGCTCATTCTCAGCATTAAATAGCTATCATTACCAATAAAATATTGAATCCATGGTCCCATTCTTGACAATTTGCTCCTTTCACTCTGACTCTTCATACTTAATTAGAGTCCTCTCCATTTTCCATCCTGACCGCCCTCAAATCTGTGAATTTCTCTTCAACTCCTTAATCCAAGCTACTCAAGATCTGACTGACTATGGATGAATGAATGAATGAATGAATGAGCTGAATAAATGAAAGAGTGACCATTCTTTCAGTCTGCCCATCTCTGGCAATGTCACCAGCAGTTGGAAACACACTTTAAATGAAAAACTCACAGGCGAAAATAGCACCTATGGGACAATGACAACTAAAGACATCTTTCTTTCCAGGAGACTATTTACCAATTCTGTTCTACCCACCTAGTGTATGACTTGTTACCTTCAACCCAAGCATGGAAACACATATGAGACCTTGTTTCCACCACCTTTCCCTCCCCTGCCACCATACAGCTGTGTCCCCAGAATAGACCAGGAGCCCCAAGGAGGTATTGGGCAGGAATATTTTTATACTATGTACCTTTAACTCATTCAACACATATGCAAATTTCATCTTGATTTTCAACTCAAGACACACAATGTGACCTACTTTTGAATTAATCTTTAGAAGACTTCTAGAACTTTCTGGGGTAGTCACAGGAAAGGCACTAAGGTAAAAATAGGAAAAATTTACAAATCATTAGCAGCTGCTAGATTCATATTTGACTTTTCCAGAATCTTGCCTGAGAATCTTAGCTCACAGCAGTGAGATATTTATTTTCCCTAAAATATCTACATGAAAGCTGTGGCACTCCAAATCAGACTGATTAATTTCAGGAATTTGAAAATTAGTGGGCTAATGTAAATTGGTTCTAAATCAGCACCCTTTCATACACAAAGGTATGCTTGAATAATATAATATATATATATATATATATTTATATATATATATATAACTGGTGAAAATTCCAAAGCCAATGAAAATCACCCCTTAGTCCTATCAGATAACAGAGACACAGTGAGAATGATGCAATTTGTTACACAGAATTGTAAACGTGCCTTTCAAGTTGAAAACAGAGGAGGCAATTTCTGCTTCTCAAAGCTGACATCAAAACTGAAATACGGGATGAACTGACAAAGCTGGGAACTTAGTAAGAGAAACAGACATCATTCTGGGAAAGGAGGGAACTGTGTACAGTGATCACCATGTTGATTTTTAAGGATTAAGTTACTAAATGTACCTTAAGACAAAATAAATCAAGTTAATCTTAGGATAATCTTAAGGGGAGACTGGTATAGTGAACTAAATACAGTACTGAATTTTCAGTTCCATGCAGATATCCCTCACTTTCCCATCTATCAGCTGAAATAACTTATCCTTTGTTGTTTGTTGTTGTTTGGTCACTAAGTCATGTCCAACTATTAACCTCATGGACTAGCCCTCCAGGCTCCTCTGTCCACGGGATTTCCCAGGCAAGAATACTGCAGTGGGTTGCCATTTCCTTCTCCATGTGCTTCGTTGGAATGGCATAAATTTCCATTCCAAGCAGTTCCTGGTTTATTTCACAGGGAAATACTTTTAAGGCTATTATTTCCTACTCATGCAACTCTACCCACCTATCATTCATACCCCACAAATCCTTTTACATACACAAACTCAGACTTGAGGATTTTATTAATTAGCTTGAGCAGTATGGAGACCTAAGCTTACTGTATTGGTTGGCTCAGGTTGGCATAACAAAGTACCACAGACTAGGGGGCTTCAACAACAGAAAGACATTTTTCCCACTGTTCTGGAGTTGGAAGTCCAAGATTAAGGTGCTGGCCAGCTGGGTTTCTGGGGAGAGCTGCTCCCTGGCTTGCAGACAGTGCCTTCTCCTTGTGTGCGTACCTGGCAGAGAGCTCTCTGGTACTGATTACAAGGACACTAAGAATATTAGATCAGGTTGTTGCTGTGTTTTTGTTGTTCCGTTGCTAAGTTATGTCTAACTCTTTGCGACCCCATGAACTGCAGCATGCTGGGCTTCCCTATCCTTCACTATCTCCTGGAGTTTGCTCAAACTCGTGTCCATTGAGTCGGTGATGCCATCCAACCATCTAATCCTCAGTCACCCTCTTCTCCTTTATGACTTCATTTTACTTTAGTTACCTCCTAAGGCTCTGTTTGTGAACATAGTCAAATTAGGGGCTAGGCTTTCAAAATACAAATTTTGTTGTTGTTCAGTCACTAAGTCATGTCTGACTCTTTGTGACCCCATGGACTGAAGGCTTCCCTGTCCTTCACCACCTCCCAGAGTTTGCTCAGACTCATGTCCATTGAGTTGGTGATGTCATCCAACCATCTCATCCTCTGTCGCCCCCTTCTCCTCTTGCTATCAATATTTTCTAGCAAAAGGGTATTTTCCAGTGAATTGATTCTTTGTATCAGGTGGCCAAAGTATTGGAGCTTCAACTTCAGCATCAGTCCTTCCAGTGAATATTCAGGGTTGATTTCTTTTAGGATTGACTGGTTAAATTTTGGGAGGACATAATTATGTCCATAGCACTTAGATTCCCTTTCACTGTGTCTATGGTCTCAAGCAGGGCATGAAGGGAGCCACTTAGATCCTTATCATCTAGTCCCCTAGAGTCTGTAGACTTCCAGCAAACCCATGCAATTGGTCTGGATAGAGGCAGCATATTCACATTACCCTGAATAGGCTCATTACTGAGTAAGCAAGCCTGACCTTACCCAAAGCCCTGCCTCTCGGTGACCTTGACAGAGGGACTGAGTTATGGAGGATGCTTCACCTTCCTTGGCACTTCCTCCTCTTCTGAGCCTGCACGGAGAGAGAGGAACTTCCTACAAGCCTCGTCCTCTTGGCTCCGGAGACCTAGAGGGAGCGGCACTGACCGATGAAGATGGTCTCTGTGCCTTGAGGTGAAAACCCCCATGTTCTGTGCAAACCGAGAGGAGCTCAGAGTCCTTTTCTCATGGGGAACAGCTTCAGTAGCCTGGCTCACAAACCCAAAGACAAAGAGCAGCCCTGCAACTTGCACTTGATGGAAACACAGCAGGTCGAAAGAGGAGAGCACAGGCTTTCAGTGGCTGCTTGTTGGTGCAGCTTCACACATCCAGGAAATTAATACAGAAAGGCAAGGGCCCCCCAGAATCAACTACAAAACTTTCCAGTTTCCTCCTCCAATCAAAAAGGAACATTCATAGAACATTTGTTCTATGAAAGACGCCAACCATGTCACCTGGTGTCCCATACTGCATCAGCTGTGACGCACCTTCCTCCTGAAGTCCTGTCCACTCAGATCCTGCCTGACCCCCTAGGAGGATAGTACTAGCCTCTCTCCGTGTTACAAATTTCCATCACTTCTGTAAGCTGCAAAGGGAATTCACCTCCTCCAGAAAACGTCCCCTGATCAAACAAACTACAATGATAAATACTAGAACTTGCCACTGTATGGTATTTAATTTGCAATCAGCTCTCATCATTTACATGCATTGTTTTATATATTTTTCTAAAGATGTACTATGTTTATTTATATTTTTTTCCACCAGATTGTATGTAAGCTCAGGGTGACTCTGTGTGCAGCCCAGAGTCTTTCCCTCTTGTTTTTGTTCTGTAGCTGCACAAACTATAGTGACTAATCAAATGCCATTTGCAGCTACACAGATGGAACTAGTGATGATCATACTAAACGATCTAAGTCAGAAAGACAAATATTATAACACTACTATGTGGAATCTAAAAAAATGATGCAAATGAACTTATTAACAAAACATAAACTGACTCACAGACATAGAAAACTTACGGTTTGCAAAAAGGGAAAGTGGAGGAGAGGGATAAATTAGGAGTTTGGAATTAGCACATTCACACTACTATGTATAAAACAGATAAATAAGGAGGACCTATTGTATTGCACAGAGAACTATACTCAATATTTTGTAATAACCTATATGGAAAAAGAATCTGAAAAAGTATATATATATATATATATATATATATATATATATATATATATATATATACGTGTGTGTGTGTGTGTGTGTGTATGTAGGGATATGAATATATGTATGTGTATAAAACTGAATCACTTTGCTGTACACCTAAAACTAATACAAAATTGTAGATCAACTATACTTCAATTAAAAATATATATAAAAATATTAACTCTAACCATAATTAGACTTTGGCAGGTCTAGAAAATATTTAAAAGCCCTCTTTTTCTCTTTTTTTCTAAATAACGTGACACTGAATCCAGAGAAATCTTTAGCACAAGACAACCTCAGATACAAAAGAAATACGGCAAGGTCCCCAAGGGTGGACTCATGCTAAAGATTCAGATGCAGTTTTTAAATACAGGAAACACAAATAGGACCACAACCAACCCCTGCCTTCTCTCTTTAACTTTTCTGATTATAAATATTTTAAACTTCATGTAATGTTGGTAACAGCCCTAATGCAGTTCTTATTTATTATTCTTAAGTAGCTGTGTTTATACTCTCATGGGTTAATATACAATTACAGCTATATGGGAATAGAAACTCAGATCCCAAGTGCCCATGAAAGTAAGTGAACACCATGCAACATTTTTCTTCCACTTTTCAAATATTTCAAAATATTTTTCTATATTAATCTTGCACTTGTTCCCAGATTTGATCATTCAAACTTCCTATTGTGACGCGAAGCATTAGGGTCTGAAAAAACACTGAACCTATATGTTCACATGTTCAGTAGTCTACAAATAAGCATCTATTCCCTTATTGTTGCTATCTTCTGTTTCAGGGACAATAGTTTATGTTCATCATGGTTTTATAAAGAAAAAATAATAACTTAAGCCTCAATTATCTGTGAACTGGCAAAATACTGTGATAACAAAAAACTTCTAACTTTTCAGGCTCTAGTACATTCAAACAACACCTATTCATTAAAACAAACAAAAGGAAAAACACAACGATTGACAGATGGTTTTAACTTGACGCTTGTATATTTGTGAAAGGATTGTCTTCAAGCTGGCGTATTTACTTTGGTCTTTAATGACTGGTATGCCCAACTGAAAGGATGCCACAACGAGCCACAACAGAAAGGCTGGCTCTGCTCTTCTCAGATGATCCGGATGTCAAATGATGGAGTACTTGGGTGAGAGTGGCTGTCTGTCTGTCTACCTCGCTGTCTCATTTGCCAGCCTATCCAGAACTCAGCCACGGGAGACCACTGGCTGGCAGACCTCAGTCAGCTGATCAACAAACAGCAGAAAGCAACCTTTCAGCAAAAGCTCTTAGCCTTCGCTGTACCAGCAAAGCTATGTAGAGGACCCTGGTAACAAAGCTCTGAAATCACCAATCAGAAAACTCAAACCAAGCCCAGGCTTCCAAAATTTGGCAACTTGACTCCACCAATCTGACTTCTCTCCTGTTCACAATTCTGCTTGTAATCCAAAGTGGGACGGAATATAAATATATCAAGAACTGTGAGAAACAAAAGATGTCAATGTTCTTCTCTGTCTTGCAGTCTCTCCCTTGTACTGCATCTTCTCTCAAGTTCACCATGTAATCTCAGGGGCTCAAAGCAGAGAAGCCACCCTGCCCTCACGATGGATGGATGGACCCGGAAGATGTTATGCTGGTGAAACAAATCAGTCCCAGAAGGACAACCACCGCACGATTCCTCTTACAAGAGGCATCTGAAATAGTCAATGGTAGAGCCCCTGGTGGCTCAGAAAGTAAAGAATTTGCCTGCAGTGGCAGTTTGATCTCTGGGTCAGGAAGATCCCCTGGAGAAGGGAATGGCTACCCACTCAAGTATTCTTGCTTGGAGTATTCCATGAACAGAGGAGCCTGGTGGGCTACCGTCCACGGGGTTGCAACGGAGCGATTGACACTTTCACTTTCTTCTTTTCATAGCAATCAACAACAGAAAGGTGGTGATGGAGGGGCAGGAAGCTGTTGTCCAGTGGGTACAGACTTCCAGTAACACATGAGTAAGCTCCAGAGATCTGCTGGAGTTCACGATGAGGTCCTTGACAATCTGCCCACAGAGTCGATCTCACACTAAGCATCCTTACTACATCAAACAAAAGAAACAAGCAAAAAAACACCAATGGGGACACAAGGAAACCCTGGGAGGTGGTGGATATGTTAATTACCCAGATTGTGGTGATGGTGAAAAGAGTAGATACATATGTCCGGATTCTGAAAACTGCATATGCTAATTATGTGCGGTTTCTATATACCAATTACACCTTAATAGAGCTGGAAAATACAAGCAGAAACATAGACGCCTTCAGTCTGTGGATGCAAACTATAACCCTGATCCTTCCTATTCAAACTGGGGGACAGTGAAACTTCAGGGTGGAGCACTCCATATGATGTTCAAAGTCATCGGAGGAATCCTAGCTGTCAGATGAGGACAGGGAAGGCATCGATAATTCAAGAGGTGATAAATGAGGGAACGCATCAGATACATAGACAGGGAAAGGGAAAACATAATTTTCTTTGGGACCAATTAAGGTAAGAGCTACTTTGCATATTCTCAATCAGAAAGACATCAATGCTGTCAGGAGAAGTGGGATTTTTTTCCGAACGAAAGTTAACATGACACTTTCTTGTACTAATGAAACACGTTCTGGATGACTTCATAGGAAATGGGAAAAAAAGGCACTTTAAGTACAAATACTATCACAAGGCAAGACCTGGGGACATAAATATTCACGACATATTCCACATGTTTAATTGAGCTCTGTTCTTGACTTTGTCCTCCACTGGTTTGTTTTTATAGTAGGAAAGATGCCAAATATTATGAGCTTCTATTTCAGAACTTTGGACCACGGTTTGACCTAATATCACCCTGTTTTGTTTGGCAAGCAGCATTGTCAAAAATGACATGCACCGGCGAATTAATCATTCCTGAAAGGGGGGAAAGGAAGAAACAGGAAAAAAACGTGAGACGTGCCGTGTCTCTGGGATCCTCTGGCATCTCCTGCCGGGCCGGGTGTTGGAAGCAGCAGAGCAGAAGGATGGAGAGCTGGGGAATCCTGTTACCATAATTCTTAGACTACTGCCGAAAAGGAAAAGGGTCTCCATCATCCTTCCCCTGCCTACTTTCCACCTGAGGTTCTATGTAGACACACTGATGTGAAGATCACCAATCCAAGGGAACTCTTGTCGTATAAACCACTTTTCAGAAATGTTCAGAATAATACTTTCCTTACAGATGAAAGGCGATACAACACCAATTTTATAACTAAAAAGAATTTTCTTCTAGGAGATGTTTCCAATAACATAGTATATTATTATAGATCAAACTCTATTATCAAATGTACCCCAGTAGATATTTCTATCATGTTGTCATGCTGTAAGTACCAACTTTTCATTTGAATTACTTATACTAGATTTTCTTAAAGAGGATTTTCCTGCAGTCTGAATCTATACTAAAATATTTGCCCATGTTTTATCACATGTACTATGAAAAGCCATCTGTCTACCAAATCAGTTTGTTAGTTCTGGACACAAGCAACTAAGTTGACAGGTTAATTCACTTTTCTATGTCTCACTGGAAGAAGTTACATGTAAACAGTGGTAACAAATAACTTTTAGCTGGAGGGGAATCAAACATATCAGAGACCTCTAAAAGTCAAAAGTTGATCTCAGAGTGATTAGCATAAATTATTTCCTGTAATAGTTACTTAAGATGAAAATAGTCCATTTCTAAACATGAGTCATAGTCAAAATTATCTTTGGCTTCCAAAAGTTGAATAAAATTTTTTTTCTAAGATGGAATGTTTAGAAAGGGATTCCTTTCACTATTTCGGATTAATACTCTGAAGCCTTCAAATATGCCAGTTCTACAACGGTTAACATAAGGAATTTTTTATACATTACAAAACCTACATCCATCTCATTTTCATTCTGGAGAAACACTAGTAAAACTGTGGGTAGAAAAACATTTCTTAAACTTTGAGCTTCTGGAAATTGTTTTCATTCAATGTGTTGCCCAAGAACCATTACACCTAAGCACTCTTTAGCAGAGTAACAATAAAGCCAGTTAGGACCATATAAAATTGCTGTAATCATTCAAATAATAGCATTCATGTTAGAGCTAACCAAAAAAAGAGAAAACCTGTCTAAAAATGAATTCTCCCTTAATTGCATTTAATCAACAAACGGGCTGACATACTCTTAAGTTGTAATACAAACAACCCAAGGATAGACTTACAACTCGACAAGTTAATAATGCTCTCTGGAATAAAAGGTCCAAGGAGGAAGCTGACTTGTAACCAAACACGTAGGATGCCGAGAAATCACATCATGAAAGAAACCAAAGAAAAGTTTTATTTTTGCAAGTGTATGATTGGATCCCTACCAACATCGAGGCCAACCCAAACACGATCGGTGGTACAATTCTAATCAGTGTGTCTGAGCTCTGCTTTGATATTATTCTTGTGGATGGCTCACAGGCTGAAAGACACCCCATGCAAAATCACAGCGCCCTGAGACGTCTCAAAGTCCATCATGCCTCATTAATGGGAGAGCGGAGCTGGAGGGAGACTGAGTGGGAAGAACCAGTTCCTTTCCCGGGGGGGACAGAGGCACAGACCTCTTGGATAAGTGAGTCCAGAGCTTCAGGGAGTTCAGAAAGTGTAAGACTGAGGCAGTTGTGGGAATGACACTGTCAGTAGGTAAAAATGCAGTGTGGCTTCTCCCTGGATTCTGCATATGCGTGTCCTGACAAAAAATAGTTTCTCAATTGCTCTTCTTTCTAGGCAAGACTAACAAAGGCCAGCTCTGTTGCCCAAACAGAGGACAGCACATTTGTCCTGGCTGGGGGTGACCAGACAGTGGACCAGTGAACCAGAGAGTGACCACTGACCACACCCAAGTCATCACTTGGCTTTCCGAGAGGAAGGGCACAGACATTTTTGTAAATTTCTGTATTGCTCCCTCTTGAATCCACTATTATATTATGGAAATCAAGCATCCTTACAAAGACTGAGCTATAACAACCTTATTCACAGTGATACTTAAATCAGTGAAGGGTGGGGGGGGGACCCCTCTTAACCTGAATATTCAGCAACGAGGAATAAATTAAACAGCACATTTATGTTACTATTTGCCATAAGTACTGTTAAAACATCTTTGCACTCCACATATTGTGGACAATCTAACCCTCTTCCAAGAAAAGCCATTTCAACTGAAAAAGCTGTACATTTAGACACTGATCGCTAAAAAGGTTTATCTCCAGTCTACAGGATTGGGAATGCTGTTTTCTTTCTTCTTGTTTATCTGCACTTTCTGACTTCTCTCTACAAGAAATATAAATCACTCTTAGAAAAATAAGCCCCCAAAGCTTTCAGAAACATTGGTCGTACCCACTCTGCGGTCTCTCTGCACTATCTTTACTCCCATGGTATGAGAGTAGGTACATACTTGTTTATCTTTGCATCTTTCCTGAAAGACAGAAGTCTAAACACACTGGAGAAAATAAACGATGTCTTCTGAGATGCCTAATTTGCACAACCAGGGTAAATCTCTGCTGTGATGTTTTCCTTCCACTCCATCTCCTGCCCAGAGACACAGAGCCATAAATCACCTCTGCCCGGGTGGCGGCACTGGGGCTGTGAGCACCCCGTGTTTGCATGGGGCTGCGGAGGGGCCATCCACCAGCTCCCTCACAAAGCTGGCCCTGATGATTCTTTCATGACTCTTCCTGTCAAGATAAACTTTTAAATTTGTCAAAGTTCAAGAAGGCAAAGTGTCCCCAGACTCTCATCTGTGCCTACAAAATTGATCTCCATTTTGAAGCTCTCCAGAATAAAGAGCTTCACAAAAAAAGGAAAAATAAGAAAACAAGATAGATAGTCATTTTAGGTAATGGGAACAGGGAAGAGAGAACAGAGGATTCCTTCTTTCAACCCATTTTCTACATGCCTGCTATCCCTCCGTGTGTGCTTGCTAAGTCGCCTCAGTCATGTCCACTCTGTGTGACCCCATCGACTATAACCAGCCAGACTCCTCTGTCCATGAGATTCTCCAGACAAGAATACTGGAATGGGTTGCCATGCCCTCCTCCAGGGAATCTTCCCAACCCAGGGATCGATCCACATCTCTCAGTCTCTTGCACTGGCAGGTGGGTTCTTTACCACTAGCGCTACCTGGGAAGCACTCTGGGGAATGATAAATCCCACAAAATTTTATGCTGAGTAGGTTTAAACAAATTCTATGGGTTGAAAAATGTGTTAAAAATCAAACCTTACATTTGGTCCCAGTAATAAACACAGGACCACTGATTTTCTGACACAGACAACTTCATGACTCAGAAGTTGATAATGCCTCCATCACTCGCTGAACCCACAGGCAAGATGATGTAGTTTGTCTGAGGCTTTCATTTCCTCACTTATAAAAAATCAAGACTACACTTTTCAAGAATAAGTTTTGAGCCTGCAATTTCTGACTTCGATGTCATAATCTGTCTATGTAGTTTAGTCTCTCTAAAAGTTCCTTGGGTATAAAATCATGACTGTTCTGCTACAAAAAGGCCCTGGCGATGGAGAAGAGTACCATCCACTGAGACAGTAAACCTGGAAAACCAGTGGGAAGACTGGCAAGGATAAGGAGATGCACAGCCCAGAGGACAGTAACCAACTCAGTCACATTCCAACTCAAGGTGCCCAAGAGGGAGGAGCCAAGATGGCGGAGGAGTAGGACGGGGAGACCACTTTCTCTCCTAGAAATTCATCAAAAGAATAACTGAACGCAGAGCAAACTTCACAAAACAACTTCTGATAGCTAACTGAGGTCACCAGGCGCCCAGAAAAGCAGCCCATTGTCTTTGAAAGGAGGTAGGACAAAATATAAAAGATAAAAAGTGAGACAAAAGAGCTAAGGACGGAGATCCCTCCCGGGAAGGGTCTTAATAGAGGACGTTCCCAGACACTGGGAAACCCTCGCACTGGCGGGCCTGGGGGAAGTGCTTGAATCTCAGAGGGCAACCTGACTGGGAGAGAAACAATAAATAAAACCCACAGATTACGAGCCTAACAGCAACTCCCAGCAGAAAAGTACCCCCAGACGCCCGCATCCGCCACCAGCAAGTGGGGGCGGAACGGAGAGGAGCGGGTGGCATTGCTTGGGGTAGGGTCCGGGCCTGAGTGCCCTGAGGACAATCTGAGGGAGCTTTTGTGAGTTCCCAGCTTGAACTGTGGGAGAGCAAGAGAGAGAGAATTAACCGGCCCGAACACACTGCCGGCCGGTCGCAGAACAAAGGGACCGAGATTCTGGATGGTCGACATCCGCCGGGAGGGTCGCGGCGAGACACAGGGCGCAGGCACCCGACCGGCGCGGGCGGGGACTGGGGCTGGGGACGCGGAGGGCAGAAGGCGCACGCACCGGACTGGCGCCGGCGGAATCTGAGACTGGACCGCGGAAGGGAGTGGGCGCGCGCACCCGGGGAGAGTGCGACCGCTGAGCCCCTGGCTGCCTGGACCGCTCTGACGGGGAAGGCACAAAGAGCAGGCGCAGCTTTCTGTTCCGACCTTTTGCGGAACACCCGAGGGCTGGAACCGCGCACAGCGCGGGCGCACTCCATATAGAGCAGCCGGAGCCTGAACAGCGCCAGCCTCGCCCCGCAGCGCCAGCCCCGCCCTGCAGCGCGACGGAACTAGCTACCTGAATAAGAGTCCACCTCCGCCCGCCTATGTCAGGGCGGAAATGAGGCCCTGAAGAGACTGGCAAACAGAAGCCAAATAAACAAAGGGAACCGCTTCAGAAGGAACTGGTGCAACAGATTAAAATCCCTGTAGGAAGGTGCCCAAGAATGTCAGTGTGAGGAACCCCAGACACAGATGGAGCAGCTCTCAAGCTGGAGCTCAAGGGAGAGGTCACACGGGACAGAAAGCCTGGGGAGGTCATCTAGTCTCAACCCTGACTATTCATCAGAACCACCCGGAGGCTCATAAAATTCCTAGAATTCCACATTAATTATCCTGGGATAGGGCCTAGGGCTCAGGCTTTTTTTGCTTATTTTCTCAACAAAGATTTCATTCAAATGAATCAATAAAACTTCCATTCAACATTCCATTTTTTCATTCAACAAACATGTCATTGCCATGGATGAATTCTTTGGTTCATTTGTTTATATTTTTAAGTTAAGTTAACATTCTCCTTGGAAGAAAAGCTATGACAAACGGAGACAGTGTATTAAAAAGCAGAGACATCACTTTGCCAACAAAGGTCCATATAGTCAAAGCTATGGTTTTTCCAGCAGTCATGTATGGATGAGAGATGGGCCATAAAGAAGGCCATAAAAATGATGCTTTCAAAGTGTGGTTCTGGAGAAGACTCTTGAGAGTCTCTTGGACTGCAAGGAGATCAAACCAGTCAATCCTAAAGGAAATCAACCCTGAATATTCATGGGAAGGACTTATGCTGAAACTGAAGCTCCAATACTTTGGACACCTGACTGCAAAGAGCTGACTCACTGGGAAAGACCCTGATCCTGGGAAATATTGAGGGCAAGAGGAGAAGGGGACGACAGAAGAGGAAATGGTTGGATGGTATCACCAACTCGATGGACATGAGTTTGAGCAAACTCTGGGAGATAGCGAAGGCCAGGGAAGCCTGGTGTGCTATAGTCCATGGGGTCGCAAAGAATAAGACACAACTGACTCAGTGAACGACAGTAGCAAAGTTAACATAAAATTAACCACGTCAAATGTAATAGCTCAGTTCATTCACAGTGCTGTGTGCAGCATCACTGCTGTGGAGTCTCAGAACACGTTCATCATCCCCAAAAGGAGACCCATATCCACCAGACACTTACTCCCGATTCCTCCTCCCCCAGTCCTGGACAACCACTAAGCCACTTTCTCTCTGTGTGGATTTGCTAATTCTGAATATATCCCATGAATGGAATCCTATAATACACGGTCTTTTGTGACTGACTTATTTTTCTGGGTATGTTTTTGAGGTTTACCCATGCTACAGCATGTATCAGTGCTTCATTCCTTCTTATGGCTGAAAAAGCATCCATTGTATGAACAGACCACATTTTGTTTGTCCATTCATCCATCAAGTGACACTTGGGTTGTGTCCACCTTTTGGCCATTACAACTAGTGCTCCTTTGAACATGCACACACAACTATTTGCTTGGTTACCTCTTTTTAATTCTCTTGGGTAGCTACCCAAGAGTGGAATGGCTAGGTCATACGGGGGTAATTCTAAGCTTAAGTTTTTAAAGAAATTGTCTCAGGCTCTCCAGATGATCCAGTGGGAAGTTAGCACTGAGAATCTCTAATGGAGAAGACAGATGAGCCGTAAGAGCAGAGGGGACACATGTGTGGAAGAGACATGGGTTGAAAATACAATAGGGCCAAAGGTGAAAGCTGAAAATATGGAGTCTCAAAGCTGGTGTGAAAGGCCCTATGAGGGAAACACAAAACTAGGGAGAAGAGAAAGGTGTTATGGAAATAGAGGAGAATCCAACGGGCAGTGGCTCTCAACACCAGATGCTGAGGACAAATTAAGAAAAGAATTGAGAGGCTGTGCATATGGCAAGATGGAGGCCTTCCTGGAGGAGGCCTGATTTCAAGGAGGAGAGGAGTACAAGAGAAGTAAAAGAAGATACCAGAAGCAAGGATTACAAACATACATTCATCATTTGCACTGAAAGCAAAGACCAGTCTTTTCTCTGTTCTCCTTTGATGCCCAGGAACATACAGTGCGAATATCAAGCCTACAATAAACACCCCAGCGGACTATTCATTTTAAATCTCAATAAATAAATGCCAACATCCCTGCCAACAACAGTTAGCTGTCATCCACACTGATCGCTAATTGTACTGCTGCCCAGATGATGACTTTCCTAGAATTTTAAGCACATGAAAAAATACTCTGGTATCAGTTCAGTTCAATTCAGTCGCTCAGTCATATCCCAACTCCTTGAGACCCTGTGGACTGCAACACGCCAGGCTTCCCTGTCCATCACCAACTCCCAGAGCTTGCTCAAACTCATGTCCATGGAGTCAGTGATGCCATCCAACCATCTCATTCTCTGTTGTCCCCTTCTCCTCCCACCTTCAATCTTTCCCAGCATCAGGGTCTTCTCCAATGAGTGAGTTTTTCGAATCAGGTGGCCAAAATAGTGGAGCTTCAGCTTCAGCATCAGTCCTTCCAATGAACATTCAGGGCTGATTTCCTTTACAATTGACTGGTTTGATCTCCTTGCTGTCCAAAGGACTCTCAAGAGTCTTCTCCAACACCACAGTTCAAAAGCATCAGTTATTTGGCACTCAGCTTTCTTTATAGTCCGACTCTCACATCCATACATGACTACTGAAAAAACCATAGCCTACCTAGGCTGGTCATAGTTTTTCTTCCAAGGAGCAAGCATCTTTTAATTTCATGGCTGCAATCACCATCTGCAGTGATTTTGGAGCCTAAGAAAATAAAGTCTGTCAGTGTTTCCATTGTTTTCCCATCAATTTGACATGAAGTGATGGGACCGGATGCCATGATCTTAGTATAACGATGTGTAATTAGCAAAACAGTATGATTCCAATCTCAGCAAAATCTTAAATTCTTCCATTTTCTGTCTTTCTGCTGCCTAAAATATTTCTTTAAAGTATTTATCCATTTTCACACAGCCTTTGCCAGTCTTTGAATCAATACTGCTGGGAGACTACACAAAACAACGTCCATGAAAAATTATTTTCTGAAAAAAAATTATTTTCTTCTATTATTAGAGAAAAGGGTAACTTTGATAACTATTACATTTTAAAGATGAAAAGGTCAACCTTAAATGGAAGGTTAAACCTTATATTTGAAGTCACATATTAAAGTTTAAATTCTCAGTGAAGAGAAAGCAACTGAAAGATGCACTTAAAAAAAAAAGAGAAGTATGTGGGTTTTTTCCCCTTAATCTTAAATGTGAGACCAGCCAAGAAACATCTCCTGGAGGTAAAACTGCACCATCCCAGGTTCTTTTTTTTTTTTCCCCCAATTAATGCTTCTATTTTGTAGACAGTAACGGTATTTAATTTGAAATTTCCTCCTTCCGTGCCAGTTCCAGGGTGAACCCTTCCTGTGAAGCAGTGAGGGATCCAGTGAGGTGGGACACACAGAGGCCTCAGGGAGCAGCCACGGTCAGAAGGGGAGAAAGATGTTTTCCTTTGGTGTCCAGCACCTGGGAAGCGGAGCGTGAGTTCCCGTAGAGCCTGGAAGGCATTCCTGCTCTCCCCTGAGAAACCCAAACAGGCTCGTTTCGCTTTCCCTTTGAAAAACCATGATGTCAGAGCACATGAGCTGGGACTTAGAGCCTACAGACTTTCCGTGTCGTTTCTGGTGGTGTCTGGTGCGTCTCTGCTCACCACGGCGGCGGGGTGGTGGCTCCCTGGACATTGTGGCAGCTGCCGGGGATGGTGACATCCTCACCATGACTTCTGGCTCCGCGTGAGACAGTGAGTGACACCCTCGGGTGGTGACACCTCACAGACACCACAGTGTGCCTGCCAAGAGACCCTGGCTCTGATCACTTCTACCTTCTCAGAAGACAGTAGAGAAAACAAAAACCACTGACTGCCTTCCACAAAATCTGTGAGCGGACGGTTGAATCTGTATTGTTGTTTTGCTTTTTCTTCCCCCCGAAAGTTCACCCTTAGAATTCCCACATGTGGTTCTTTTACGTAAATGAAGGACATGGACAAGTCAGAGCATGAGCCTGGGGCAGCCTGGCACCTACCTGCAGCAGATGACCGCCTTGCACGAGAGGGCCAGGTCCAGGAAGCTCCTCCGGACCTCGAAGGACAGCGCGTACTTGAGGGTGTGGCCGTCAATGATGAGGGCCGCGTCGTTCTCCTTGCCCAGCAGGCTCCCGAGGTCAGCGCAGTGCTGGGTGATGGCCGCCCGGGTGGCCTGAAACAGGCGGTGGGGGGGGAGGGAGAGGCGGGGTGTTAACATCTCAGGGTAGCAGAAACAGCAGCTTTTAAACAGCAGAAAAAAGACCCAGAAATCCAAAGTAAGTTCCTTAAAATGAAAACATGCCCCCTATAATGTAAAACATACAAACAGAGCTCAACTTGGCCTATTGATGCACTGATATCACAACAGACCATAGCCTAGGTCTGTGCCATGGGTGAAAACATCCCCACAGTGTAATTTACAATAACCTACTGTGGTTGCCATCTTCAGCTGACCTAGAGCATCCAAATTCTTTTCCATTCGAACTTTAATTGCTAAGGTTCCTGTGACTATCTTTCTCTCTCCTCCTTTACCTACATACGCATTATTCTTGGTGTTCCTAGAACAGGAAATTCCATAAATACAAATGTTTTTCTTGGGGGTGGGGTGAGGGTGATAACGTTGCTGGAACTTAAATGTCAAGAACTTCTCAGTTTACACAAGGTCATCTTCAAAGCATGCAAAAGAAATTAAAGGATATAAAAATAACACAAAAGGTCCCTTTCTTTTCTTTGCTGAGATCTGCAGATTAAACCAGTTTTCTTCATGAATCACTGGAGTAAGAAATGAATTGATAATTTTTTTCATGTTACAAGAAATATTCAAGCAAATGAAATCACCAGTACCTTTTAAAACATTACTACCAGCCTGAGTAACTGTTTTCATGTGATATCTATTATCAGATGGGAATAAAGCATAGAACCATTTTTTTAAACTTTTTATTTAGTACTGGAGTATAGCCAGTTAACAATGGCGTGAATTTCAGATGGACAGCAAAGGGACTCAGCCATGCATGTACATGTATCCATTCTCCCCCAAACTCCTCTCCCATCTAGGCTGCCGCTTAACTACTGAGCAGAATTCTCTGTGCTCTACAGCAGCTCCTTGTTGATAACCCATTTTAAATAGAAAAAGTGTATACATGTCTAACCCAAACTCCCTAAGTATCCCTTCCCCCCATCCTTTCCCTCCAGCAACCATAAGTTCATTATAGAATCATTTTTAAGATTAAAAAAAGGATGCTCTGATCTTCCTAGGGAATTCGTGATTACGAATAGGATATCCAGTTCAAATATAAGATGATATTTTGGGCTCATAATAAAAACGTGCTTTAAATTAATCAGGGATGCACACCAGTCAGCTGAAATTCCTCTGTTTGGACAACTGTCCTTCGGCTATTAAGTGACATATACGTATATTTGTCATCTGATAACATAGAGTACAGTTAAGAAACATGTAGAATAAACTGGAATTCTTATACCGCTCCTTAAACTGAGGATCAGCCACCATCACAAGGTGAGAAGCGGGTTCTACTGTCTGACTGCTCAGCTTTCCTTCTCAACAGGAGGCTGTCAATATCAAAAAGACTTTGCTATGCAGCAGAAACTAACCACACTGCAAAGGAACTATACTCCAGTAGAAATTAATTTAAAAAAAGGTGCATCTAAAAAAAAAAAAAAAGATGCATCTAAGGCACAATTGTCGTTCTATGGTCAAGCATCCATAGTTGGGGTCTGGTCCCAACTCTCCCCTTATTGCCTCTGTGACCTTGGGCAAGATGCAAAACCTCTTTAAATAGCAGTTTCCTCAAGTGTAAAATGAAGCTAAGAATACTCACTTCATAGCGCCCTTCCTTATGAAAAATGAGCTACTCAGCGTAACCTACTTGGCACATAATAGGCCTCCAGTCAAACCCATTCCTCTTCCTGTTACTATTTATTCAATAAGAATTTCCCACATCAAGGAAAACACACATCTCTGCCACTTCAGGCAGTGAATAAATGCCATCCGTGACAAGACCTGCTTTGTCAACGCGGTAATAGAGGAAGTCATAAAATAATGCTCTAAGAAAAAAAGTTAAATGGACTCCTACTAAAAATAAAAATAAAGGACACTTTATGCTTCTTACTCTTGGTGAGTTGCATAATTCTGAATCTCAAACAAAACATCTATGTTTACTTTACTTTACCAACAGCCTGTCCTTCAGAATTTGGGTAGAGAAGACAATTCCAGCCACTTAGGGAAACTCCAGCCTGGCAGTTTGGAGATGCCTCCAGGGGAACTGAGACAGGTCCAGGCAATTCTGGAGAGCATGCCTGCCGGGGTCAGTGCACAGTGGCCAGAGCACCCTCCTGGGAAACTTCTCACACAGTGATGAGACTGGGTTTGCAGATGTGGTCCACAGAGGTTCAGGCATGAATGGGGGGTGGGCCCAGAAGAAGTCTGAGCAAAGCACACATGATGGCAGAAACAGGCTGATAAAATGTGCTCCAGGGTTACCACGGCTGCTCCCCTGGAATCATACCCTGAAGTGAAAGTTAGTCACTCAGTCATGTCCGATTCTGTGTAAACGCATGGACTGCAGCCTGCCAGGCTCTTCTATCCATGGGATTCTCCAGGCAAGAACACTGGAGTGGGTTGCCATGGCCTTCTCTGTGGAATCTTCCTGACCCAGAGATTGAACACAGGTGTCCTGCATTGCAAGTGGATTCTTTAACAACCGAGCCACCAGGGAAGCCCTTCATACCCCAAACCCTCCCTCAAATGTCAATCAATTGCTCTTATCTAAGTTTTAGAAAGAAGCTGCAGAGAATAAAACTGGTTAAAACCAACTAGGCCCAAGATGGTATGGGCCAAAAATGTCACCTGCCGCATCAGTATATAAAGGGGGTTGCAGTCCATTCAACCATCAGCCACCACAGCTGCCCCTGACTGTGCACCCTTGGGGGTTCAAGATGGAAAAAAGCAGGACAGTGGCCTGGAATAAGAGGCACAAAGGACAGAATTCAATGAGCCCATAATAACCCCATTGTGCCCTTAAGAGAAGAGACAGGAGAACTCTCTCCCTTCCCCTCTCAACCCTCATGAAGACAAACCAGGAAGAAAGCCCGCATCAGACACTGGCTCCACTCCTGGGTCCTGGACTTCCAGCTTTCACAACCATGAGGAGAGAGCTCCTGTTGTCTAAGCCACCAGACTATGTACTTTTGTGACAGCAGCCTGAGCTAAGACAGAAGGTCACTCGGTGAATTCGCGGGTGCTGCAGCACTCTTCTTGGAGTAGTGGACACAGAGATGAAAGGACCAGGAGGACACAGTCACTGAACAAGCAACAACCCGTCACATTTACTGTCTGGAATGAGCCTTCTACTCCAGCGTGGCAACAGCGGTGTCAGATATGTGCAACATGGGAGACAAGGCCATGAATACATGGAAATGGGGTGAGCAGGGCATGGCCACTGGGGCGGGTAGCTATGCTGAGCTACACCCTGTAAAAACAGGGCAACCAAGCTCTCCACTTGCAGTAAGAACACTAAATGTTACTAAAACACATTTTAAAAAAGAGAGAGATTTCACGTTCATATTCCATTGACTGGGCAATTTCTCATACACTGGTAAAGAGTGCAGTATGTTAACAAATACAAGTTTCCCCATGAATAAAAAGGGTTCAACTAAGCAATTACATGAGTCAGACCTATTACCATCAACCAACCAAGATGTGGTTACTCAAGTACCTACTACGCTCTGGGTGCTTATATACCCCCAGAAGTCCTACTATACCATCAGGGTAGCAAATACACACACAGAAGAGTGAATAAAAAACCTAATATTCTTACGAACAGAGCATAGGTCTCACCAACATTTTGCCCCAGCCAGCTCTGGCTCATCTTTGAGTCTGGCTGGAACTGTACTCAATTGTAAATTTGATGAAGGCAGAAACTTCCTTTGCCAAACTCAGATCATGCGAGCCCAGAGCAGCTGCTCAGTAAATATGCTGACTTTGTAAATGAATGAATGTGTCTCAGCTAATCCTTCAGTGTAGTATCTTTAAGAGATTATTTATAGGTCTCAGAGGCATTTGTTTGTCTGGAAGACATGAGCTATCCAGGCTTCCTGGTACATTTGACATTATATTTCCTTAAAAATTACTGGTTCTTCGTGAGTTTGCTTTCTATGAATATGGGTCTATTTCTGTTTTATAAATTGGTTCATTTATAATTTATCTTTTTTTGGATTCCACGTATTTATTGTTGTTCAGTAGCTCAGTGGTGTCCGACTCTTTGCGACCCCATGGACATATATAATTGATGTCAGTGGTGTTTGTCTTTGACTTCACTTAGTATAGTAATTTCTAGATCCAACCATATTGCTACAAATGACATTCTTTCATTTTTTTAAAGAATGCCACTAGATTTAACACTTCTCAGTAAAATCTATAAAATGCATGGGAAATAATATCAACTATAAAATAGATAAGGATATAACTCACCGTGTCTAATTTAATAAGAATATTTGCAAACCAATTAAAACATAATTTATATTTCCAGGTTTAAAAAAAGTGACTGGTTCTTGATTCACCTTCCTCCTCCTAACCTAGCCTTTTTGTTTTCAATGTTTTCTACACTTAACCTCCCTAGTCACCTGTTCTCCCCTCATTTCATCGGCTCAGAACCACACCTGTGCCTTTGAGATTAAAAACCTTTCCTACCACTAACCCCCCTCCAGACCCATCCTTCCAGCTCCACCCTTGACTTGTCCCCCGTCTCTACTTTGGTTTTAATTCCTACGCTTTCAGTGCCCACTCAGCAATAATCTTTGATCAAACCCAGACTAGCTCGGCTCACCACACATGTGTGGCAGAATATAGGTCCCTTCTGTGTAATTCTGGAGCAAGCCAATCGGAGGTATTACTATCACAAGCAGTTCCTTATTCTCAAATGGACTATGATTCAAAAGTCTATTTGTAGTTAGTTATGGGGCACTTAGAATCCATTTTCCCAAAGGAACGATGTTACAAATTGTGGCTGAATCCTAGGGCCTGTTAATACCTATTTAGCCTAGTTGCTAAAATTTATACCACACTCTCTTATTTTAATAAAAAACCAATTACAGAAAGTTACAATAGACTTGGCTGTTACGAGGGGCAGAGGGAATTGGGGCTGGGGTTTCATTGCCTGAAAGATGCGAAACATTCCGAAATTCTTCATTAGAATTTGCCTTTTAGGCGTTGCTATGAAAAAATTACATTTCCAGCTTTTCATACACATTCTCCATTTTCCTTCACAATTAAAAGCACACAAGACTTAAAGCCAAAAGCGGGCAACTCTGAGTGAAGATTGATCCCTGAGTCACACCAGACACTTTTACCCAGAAGTGCTGTGCAATGAACCCTGCACTTCTTATCAGTAAAATCAGTGCTTGCCTCTGCCTTTCTGGGGTTTTAAATATGATTAGATAAATAACACAGACAGTGCTACCCTGTGATCTCAGGAAATGGTTCTCCTCTGCAGATTCATAGATCAGATGTTCATTAGATGGCCCCTGAGCACAGCTGAAGTGCACTCTGCTCAGCCTACAGGCAGATGGGATCTGGAAGGTGGTGCTACTGTTCTGACTTTAGACTTAATAAACAAACCAGGAGAGACGACCATTTCTAGACCCTGGATGCATGACTTCCAGTCTGCAGATAGCAGGAATCTTTCCTCAAAATTAAACAGTGCAACAGCACTGAACTCTGTCCAGACGGGTCACGCTCCCCTTCCCTGACCTTGGCAGGGTCCTAAAGAATGTCTGAAATGGCCCTGCTAGCAGCAGCTGCCTCAGCTCTCATGTTGATGTTCTGTAAATTCCAACACGCTCAGAGCTGACGATGCTGAAAAGCCCAGATGGCTTGAGTTTCAGGGCCGGCAACTCAATCAAATCACACTCAAGAACTTGCACAGCCTTCACGTTCGAGGGTAAACTACCTTCTCCTGAGGGAACTTTGGGCTCACAAGCCTCTTAGGCTCATGGCCATACTATGGCCCAAGGGTTCAAGAGAAGAGGAATCTGTTAGATGTGTAACATTTCAAAGACTTCCTATAACACAAATAATTTCAGGGAAAACGGCTGATATGTCACAGGCATGAAGCAAACATCCTCAAGAGATCACGTGGTCTCTTGCTATTAATACAAATACAAGGTGCTTGTCAGGTATCCTCACATCACCTTTTACCCCATCCCCCACTCCCATCAGGCCCTTCCCTGCACTGGTCATCTCCACCTCCTATAGAATGCCTGCATTTCCGATTTAAAAAAATTAATCTCAGAGTAAACCAACCCAATTTACTAAATTTGAACAAGCACAAAAGCCTATCCAGAGGTTTGTTTGGTTTGGTTTTGTTAATCAGCTTCATTGGGTTATAATTAACACAAAATTGAGCCACTTTAAGTGTACAATTCAATGAGTTTTGCCAAAAGAATACAAAAGGATGTCAAGACATAAAACTAAATGAAAAGGAATAATTCAAGTAGTACACAGGGATATTTTTGTGTAGGGTAATAACAACAGGGCTTCCCTGCTGGCTCAGTGGTAAAGAATTCACCTGTCAGTGCAGGAGACGTGAGTTCGATCCCTGGGCTAGGAAGATCCTCTGGAAATGGAAATGACAACCCACTCCAGTATTCTTGCCTGGGAAATCCCATGGACAGAGGAGCCTGGTGGGCTACAGTCCATAGGGTCAAAAACAGTTGGACACAACTGAGGGACTAAACAACAATAACAATGGAGGACATAGGCCAGCCCCAAGAATCTCTCTACAGGTTGGTCATGTAACCTCTTCTACCATTAAAATACAGATCTCCATCACTCCAACCTGCCCCCACCAGCATTCCACAGGCAATTTCATCCCTTCCTCTGCCAGCCTTTGGCCACTTCTGTTACTACACTTTTCCTTTTCTAGAAAGCCATATAAATAGAAGCAGAGTTTAGTCATTCCTCTCTCACCTATCCATTCAGCCTAATCTTTTGAGATCTGTCCAATATTTATGCACTTACCAACAGCGTATTCCTTTTTGTTTCCAAGTGGTATTCCAATGTATGACTACACCACAGTCATTCACTCACCTGTTATTACACACGGGGATTGTTTCTAGTTTTAGGATATTTTGAATTAATTCTACTATAAATACTTGTATACTAGTCTTTGTGTGGACATACGTTTTTATTTTTCTTTGGTAGATTCCCAAATTGGAATTACTCTGTCTTACCATCTATACAGATACATACAGAACACATACATGTTTACTTTATGAAAACTGAGAATCTTTTCCAAAGTGGTTGTATCATTTTGCCTTCTCACCAGTCCCAGCTGAGCTTTCTAACTACGCCTCATCCTTGTCCACACTGACACCATCCGTCTTCCTAATGTCAGCCATTCTAATGGTAGTGTTAGATTTAGTAGTTTTCATTTGCATTTCTCAAATGACTAACAGTTTGAAATATCTTTGGATGCTTAAAGAATTAAACAGACTTCTATTTGCTGGATTCATGACATGCAATAAAGTGCAGTGGAATAATTCACATAATACATGGGGGACATTATGTAGGGTAATGTGCTCAGATGGTAAAGAATCCACCTGCAACACAGGAGACCCGGGTTTGATCCCTGGGTCAGGAAGATCCCCTTGAGAAGCAAATAGCAACCCACTCCAATATTCTTGCCTGGAGAGTTGGACAGCGAAGCCTGGCGGGTTACAGTCCATGAGGTCACAAAGAGTGGGACATAATTGAGCAACTAACACTGACTGACTAATAACAACCATGTACATAGGCTAGCACCAAGAATCTCTCTTCAGGGCCGGAACACTCTATTTTCTCAGGCTCTTCTTTTCTTTTTACATTTCACATCCACAAAGATCCATGATTTCCTGAGAAGGCAGCCCCAGCAGTGTTAGAAAAGAGATTCAGCAAGTGGGGCGTGTGAAAGAAACCAGTGGCAGCCACTCACCCACAAGTATAAGAAAGTATAAGAAAGAGACCATTTATTCACTGAGGCTTCAGAGCCTAGGAAGTTTGAAAACTATCATCAGTCTCTACTATTTATTGAAAGAAAGTTCGACTAACAATTGTAACACAGTTCACATCACTGAGGTTAAAAAACTCCCTGAAAATATGTACTTCTTTTTACTTCTCAAAGGATATTAAGCAGCAACCCAAATATGCTTATTTTCTTCCAAAAAACTAGATTTTGGTTTTAGCACCAGGAATCCTTTTATAGACTGAACAGATATGTTTCTTGGTAACTGTGTATAGTGAACTTAAAGTCGCTCACTCTTTGCAACCCCATGGACTATACAGTTCATGGAATTCTCCGGACCAGAATACTGGAGTGGGTAACCATTCTTTTCTCCAGGGGATTGTCCCAACCCAGGGATGGAACCCAGGTCTCCCGCATTGCAGGCAGATTCTTTACCAGTTGAGCCACAAGGAAAGCCCAACTGTGTATAATAAGATCTCAGAAATAATGTAGATGCATGAAAAAACATTTGGTACTCGAATTTCAACTATGGATCCTTTTGGCAATGTTGGAGAAAAGAGATAACTTTTTTCTTTAAGAGATGACTTCAAAGCATGACCCTCTCGCAAGAAGAATGTGACATCTGCATTTGTGAGTGATCACTCAGCTGCGTAGAAAATGACCCTCTATAATTCCACGCAACAGTTGCTTCTCACACATCTGTCCAGACTGGGTCTCAGGAAGTAGCTGTCTATTTTGGGGACATGGTGAATCATATTTACAATCATCATAATAGATAAACAACAAGGTCCTACTGTAGAGCACGGGGAACTACATCCAATATCCTGTGATAAACCATATTGGAAAAGAACATGAAAAGAACATATGTATGTGTCACTGAGTCACTTGGCTATACAGCAAAATGTAACAACATTGTAAATCAATTGGACTTCAATAAAATTAAAAGTAAAAAGATAAAGAACTCACACACAAATACAACAGAAAAAAAAGATGTAAGTATCGTCAGATTTATCACTAAAGTACCTCCTGCACTCCAAAATTCCTGGGACTTATCCCCCTCCCCAACCACACACGTACAAAAAAAACCACTCACCAGGAATAATTTTACTCTCCACATAACAACCTCAGTTTAATTGCTTAATTTCCTTACCTTTGCAGATTTACATTTTTAACTTATAACCTATCTATGATATAGTCATTGCACTTAACTATTTCAAAGTTGCCTTGGTTCTTGGAGGAATTATAAAATGCCCAAAGCAAATACAATGGTGACTGAGCTGAGAAATGCAAAAAGAAAAGTATTACAGAAAAAGTTGGTAGAGTATTTCTAATGAACTGTGTGATTAACTACATCAGGTAAACTTTGGCAAAAGAAGACAGTGCTATTAATCTCACATAGGAAACATAACATACCTCAACGAGGACCTACCGTACAACACAGGGAATTATAGTCAATATTTTGTAATAATCTATAAGGGGAAAGGATCTGAAAAAGAATCTAGAAAATATATTCTTCTCTCTCTCTCTCTCTACATACATATATATACATTCTAGATTCTTTTTCAGACTCTTTTCCTTTGTAGATTATTATAAAATATTGAGTATAGTATATATATTAAATTCATAAGTCTAGGTATTTCTGGGCATGTGTATGTGCTTGGAGTGTGCTCAGCCGTGTCCAACGCTACAACCCCATGGACTGTAGCCCGCCAGGCCCCTCTGTCTATGGGATTTCCCAGGCAAGAATACTGGAGTGGGTTACCATTTCCTCCTCCAGGGGATCTTCCCGACCCAGGGATCAAACCTGAGTCTCCTGTGTCTCCTGCATCGCAGGCAGATTCCATACCACTGAGCCACCTGGGAAGCCTGACACGTACACATACAGACATGTATATGTTTGACTGACACGTTGCCGCACAGCTAAAAGTAATGCAACATTGTAAGTCAACTATACTTCAATTAAAAAACAGGTAAAATACCAATTACAAACTAAAGGCCTAAATTGCTCCTCAGTGACAAATGCTAACATCTGTCACGTCCTCACGCAGAGCACATTGCAACTACTACAAAATCATCTTGGTTCTTGAACAACTGATTTGTTGCATGATGAGACCAGATTCTTTAGAAGCACAGGCTGACTTTTAAAATAAACCTTATGGACGCCATGTAAAAAATGATCATAATATTAGCTAATTTCGTGACATTGGAGATTTAAGCTTTTAACGTTACTATTTCGCGGATATGGCCTTTGCACTTCCTACTTCTAAAGGCTTCTGGACTCTGAGAGGAATTATAATGTGTCCAGACTGTGTTTAGACTTGTGTGAGCAACAGAGAGGGTAAAAAAAATTTCTGAAAGAGAAACAGTGAAGGCAGATCATAAAAATGATCTGTGTGTGGCATGTGTGGCAGCTGCAGGCTGTGCAAGAGGGCAGTGAAGAGTGTCACCCACAGGAAGAAGAAGGGACCATGGGCCCTCATTTGGGGGTACTGAGGCAGGGCCACAGAAGGGGGAGGACTGGGCCTGGCTGCCAACAGAGCTGCCACCAGAGCTGCCACCAGAACCACGCACCCCGGCCCGGTTCTGCAGAGTCTGCCCACAGGTCCTCTGCACTTTTCCTCGAATCGGCAGTCGTTGGGAGAAGAATCTGTCACGTGAGAGGCCAGCTGTCCACAAACCCTCAGCTCTGTTAGGAAAACATTTCATGTCTTCGTGGACACTGCTGCACACTTAAAGACTTTGGAAGCAATAGTCTCCGGTCAGAAAAGCCAGGGGTGTACTCCACAGCATACGCATTTGAAAAGTGAAAAAAATAAAACCAAATAAATCAATAAAGAGCATAGGAACGGTCGCGTTTCCACAGGTGAACTCTGCCCTGGACTGATGCCCTCCCCATGGTCTTTTTCTGAGCCTACCCTGTAGAGTATGCTCCAACCTTTCCTGAGCGACAGGAGCGCTTAGGGAAGGGAGCCGTGGGTGGGGAGCGGAAGACCAGCCAAGGGGCTGTGCCAACAGCCACAGAGGGCGAGGCTGGGCTGGGGAAGTGCGGGATTGGAGATTTCTCTGGAGCAGAAGTACCAGGGGGGTTGGTAACAGAGTAAGGCTGTGAGAGGGGCCATCACCTCCAACAATAGCTAGACCATCTTCATGGAGCTGGGGGCGGCTGGAGGGATCGGGGGAGGGCAGGACGGATGGACATGGAGTTTGACTTCTGAGCCTCTTAATTAAACAAGGGGCACTGATCCATCCTTCTCAGATGCAGTTCAAAGCCTAATAAACTCCTCCAAGATGATTTTTAAAGGCTTAATTTATTCCTTGAACAATTATTCCTTCAACAATTTATTCTTTGAGCAAGCCCAAAGACCCACATGGGCTCAAATTCACTAGGTATCTGTGCTACAGCCCAGCAGAAAAGAAACATACCAACACCAGAAATAAGTGTGAAATGATGATATGCAGAAGACCAGAGTGTCCCTAGTGCTTGAAAACTATGTAGAAAATTTTTTAAAAGAGTAGCAGCTCTTCCCTCCAGACCCACATTTAATAGGTTCTAAATCCAGGCTAGATTTGACCTTTACTTTAAATACATTTTCTTACAGAGAAGGGAAGAAAACATTGATTCATCCAAGACTCCTGAACGACCTACTGTTCACATGACTTGAAATAATGTCTGCTTTAAATCAGAATTCTTGAGACACAGAAATAAATATACCAAGAGGGTTCTAATTCTGGGCTTTCACCAACTGATTATTTTCATTCACAACAGAGGACGAACTTGATACGGCCTTTCCAGAAGACACCCCTTGACCACAGAGAGGAACGTGGGGAGGAATTGATCACACCACTGCCAGCCAGGCTCAGGTTGTAGCCAGTCGCGAGATCAACACTTTCAAGAGAACAAATAAGAGATGTGAAATGGAGAAGATTTTGCTTGTGTTAATTCAGCAACATTTGGGGAAGAAGGGAAACCTAGCAGCAAAAAATCTTTCCAGTAAGATCAAAAGCAGTGAAACCAGGGTCACTCAATACCAGTGCTGTTCACCCAGTCAGTGTGAAGCATACAAGCTTCCCGCCCTGAACACAGTCATTAAGATCAATGCCACCAACGAACAGATTAATAAAGCAGTTAATCTGTAATCCTGGCCCTAAGCCTTCCTAGTCTATCCTTCAGCAGTTTTATTTCCTTTCGTGAATGTTGTTTCAACTCTTCATTTTCAACTTTCTTTTTTTTTGGCCACGCTGCTTGGCATGTGGGATCTTGGTTCCCCAACCAAGGATCGAAGCCATGCCCCCTGCAGTGTAAGTGTGGAGTCTTAGCCACTGGACCACGAGGGAAGTCCCCTCAACTGTTCATTTTAAACCACTATCAGAAAATAGTTGGAGAGATAAATACAAATACAATTGATCTTGAACAACATGGGTTTTGAACTGTGTGGGTCTACTTATATGGAGTTTTAAACATTTATAGGGTTTCCAATAAACGTAGTGCTTATATTTTCATTTTATAGATCTTTAAATTAACTAACTGGGGACAAATTTTGATATTGTTAGAGATCACAAAATGTGAAATCAGAAAAAGGAGGGTTTGAGTCTACCCCAAACGTTTCAGCTTTGTGCATTTGAATGAGTCATCCATTCCTTTGTTTTTGAAGCAGAGATAGTAGAATATAGATCTTCAATTACTCAGGGGTAGGTGCCCCTAACCCTGGCTCTAATAACGGGTCAAGGGACAACTGAACAAACTGAATAGAAATCTGCCTGTCTATTGACTTTTGGTTGGGAAGAACTTGAAAATGTGCTTTGGGAGGTCATTTATCTGCACACAAATGTATCTACGTGCAGATAAATGACCTCAGGGCACCAGGCAGGTTATAAAAGTATAGCTGACATTGAGGAGCGGCGGGGTCTGTGGCCAATTACAAGGTGCCACTCACCAGCATGGACAAGATGGTTGGAGGGCATCACTGACTCAATGGACACGAGTTTGAGCAAACTCTGGGAAACTGTGAAGGACAGAGAAGCTTGAGTGCCACAGTCCATGGGGTCACAACTGAGCAACTAAACAAGAGCAGCAGCAAACCCATCGGCACATGGGAATCCTCAGAGCAGGCCCCACAGCCTGAGGACTCTGGGGAAACACATCCTGCAGCTGAGAACTAACCAGGTCCAGCACGCCTCGGGTGTAACGTGATCAGTCGCCCTGCAGAAACCCACCAGTTGATGGCTTTGCCAAGAACTGAGCAGAGGGCACAGGTCTCCTCACCAGCCGTGCACCGCGTGCAGAGAAAAGCATCCCAGTAAAGAAGGGGGAAATGACTCTCATATGATTTTCAAGAGTTTTCGCAACAGATGAAGAGAACTGGGGCCAATTAAAGCAGCAGTACAAGTAAGGAAACCAGTGGCTGGGGAGCGCGCCAGGAGGCCGGGCCACTCTGGCTGGAGGGCGCAGGGGTCCCAGGGTCGGGCTGCGGCCTGGTCACCCCCGCTCAGAACTGCGAGGTGTCTAGGGAGGAGGGGGGATGGAGGGTCCAGTTAACCACAGACCCACGGGGAAGGGGCAAGGCCGACAGGGGACTCCAGAAGCCCCTGCGCCCAGGGTGCCCACATCTTCATGAAAATCACCACGGCACTTCTTCCTGCCACACTGTCCGGGTCACAGAGAACAGCAATCACAAGTTGTCCCCCCCACGTTAGTGTTTCTGCAGCTACAGTTACACACACAGTTACACGCAAAAGCCGACACGCATTCAGCTTGCTTCTATGTGACACGGTTTGCTTCTCAGCGTCAGCCAAGGAACGGAGCATTCCTCTGGGCCTGGACTGTGGTCCAGCATGCTCGCGAGAGACTCAGTCTGTTTTAGTCACACAGACCACGGCCAGTCGTCAACCCACAGCTGTCCCCTCGTCCCCTCTGCTCTGAAAGGTGCATGGAAGGGAACAGGCCCTGAGGTTCCCCTTGTCTCCTGCCGTCTCAGATCACTGTTTTCACACACTTCCAGTTTCTTGAGGACCCAGGTACTCGGTCTTGGTGAGACGAGGAGGAGGGAGGTAAAAAGAGAAGGAATGGAATGGCCAATCTATGGAGGGCAAGCAGGGCCATCCACAGTTCCTACTGGGACCACGTCTCTTCTTCCACTGGGAGAAACCACTGTTTCTGGAGCTACCCTGGAAACTTCAAGAAGGGCTCCCTGCTGCTTCCTTCCCAGCCATGGGGGCTTTGTCAGGAGCCCACGGTGGCCAGGACGGCAGGAATGCACACACGTCAGGCTGGTAACCCAAAGTCACACATTTGTCCATCTCTGGACTAACCACAGCTTGGAAACTTAAAACATGAGTGAGGGGAACACAAATATTTCGTGCTGCATCCAATATGTGATGAAGCTTTCAATATGTCAGCACTTAGTCCTTCTTTGGAAGGACTGATGCTAAAGCTGAAACTCCAATACCTCAGCCACCTGATGCAAAAAACTGACTCAATGGAAAAGACCCTGATGCTGGGAAAGATTGAAGGCGGGAGGAGAAGGGGATGAGAGAGGATGAGGTGGTTGGATGGCATCACCAACTCGATGGACATGAGTTTGAGTAAACTCCAGGAGTTGGTGATGGACAGGGAGGCCTGGCATGCTGCAGTCCATGAGGTCACAAAGAGCCGTACATGACTGAGTGACTTAACTGAACTGAACTTAGGCCAAGCTCACCGTCCAACACAGAAGCTCTCAGAGAATGGACTGAAGACACAGGTTCTCATGTGTCCGGAGTCACAGGACACACAGACAACCAGCCTGCAATGCCTTTGCCACCCTCAGGCCCTGGATCTTGGGACGTCCAGCTGCCTGAACACAGATCTTTCCTTTTATTTTCCAGTTTCTTAACCTTCAAAGACTCTGTTTTCCAGAAAGCCCATCTAGAATTCCCAGTGTTCCTGGAGGCCCTTGTAAAGAATCAGTCACTTTAAAACCAACTGTTTCCATGACTTGCAGTTGCCAAGAGGGAAGCAGGGAGGGTGATGGACTGAGACTTTGGAGTTAGCAGATACAAACCAGCGTATATAAGATGTATAAACAGCAAGGTCCTACTGTATAGTACAGGATACTCTATTCAACAGTCTGTGATAAACCAGGATGGGAAAGAACAAAAGAACGTAAACACGTGTATAACTGAGTCACTCTGCTGCACAGCAGAAAGTAACACAACATTGTAAAATCGACTGCTGTTGTTTGTTGTTCAGTCACTAAGTCGTGTGACTCTGTGATCCCATGGACTGCAGCATGCCAGGCTTCCCTGTTCATCACCATCTCCCGGAGTCTGCTCAAACTCATGTCCATTGAGTCTGTGAAGCCGACTTCAATTAAACAAAAGAAAAATGCCTCCACACAAATTCCCTTCACCCATCAGCCTGCAGTGGTTCGGAGAGTGGGAATTATTCTCCACGTTCTGGGAAGATGAAACAGCCTGAGAGGTTGCCCTCCATTCCCTGTACTTCACCAAGATCTTCCACACTTCTGAAATTGACCTTCCCATTCACACCTTTCCTCAGACCCACCTCCTGCCTGTTGGAACACCACTCATTCCTGAAAAAGGAATGAGATGCCTCATCCATTCCACCCAGTCTCCTGGGAGCTCCAGTCGGTGGGTTTTCCTCACCACCTGATAGTGAGTCATACTCAGTCTGTACAGACAGCAAGACTGCAGAAGGCTTAGAAGCCAGGTTAAGGTATATACACGTGAAGCTTTACAGAACAGGAAACTGCTATGGACGTTAGACCAGCACCACCAATAGAACTTTCTGTGAGGATGTCAGTGTTATTCTGTCTCGTCCATACATGGCCATGGAGCACCTGAAATGGGCTGAAGCAACCAGGGAACTAACTTTTCAACTGTGTTTAATTTAAATACCCACGCACAGCTGGTGGCAATAGGAGTGGGCAGATTTCTAGACTATGGTGATGCCACAACAGAAGACTTTTTATTTTTAAAAAGATGAGTGTGATCCAGCAGGAGGGCAGGTAGTGTGCTGAGGACCCAGTGAGGGAAACTAGCCAGGCGACCCTGGAGGCAATCTGAGCAGACTTCTCTTTCTCTAGAAGGGAGGAGAAAGAGAGGACTCTGTTCCACCACCACGGCACTGGGAAAAGAAAAATGAAAAGAAGACTAGGGGGTTTCCTAAACTCCTTAAAAACACAAAACAACAAAAACCACAAGACTATAGAAGATAAGACATTTTTCCATTTGGGAGCATTGAAAGTGTGTTAGTAGTTCAGTTCAGTTCAGTCGCTCAGTCATGTCCGACTCTTTGCAACCCCATAAATCGCAGCATGCCAGACCTCCCTGTCCATCACCAACTCCCAGAGTTTACTCAAACTCACGTCCATCGAGTCGGTGATGCCATCCAACAATCTCATCCTTTGTCATCCCCTTCTTCTCCTGCCCCCAATCCCTCCCAGCATCAGGGTCTTTTCCAATGAGTCAACTCTTTGCATGAAGTGGCCAAAGTATTGGAGTTTCAGCTTCAGCATCAGTCCTTCCAATGAACACCCAGGACTGATCTCCTTTAGGATGGACTAACTAGATCCAACTGGATCTCCTTGCAGTCCAGGGACTCTCAAGAGTCTTCTCCAACACCACAGCTCAAAAGCATCAATTCTTCGGCATTCAGCTTTCTTCACAGTCCAACTCTCACATCCATACATGACCACTGGAAAAACCACAGCCTTGACTAGATGGACCTTTGTTGGCAAAGTAATGTCTCTGTTTTTTAAAATGCTATCTAGGTTGGTCATAACCTTCCTTCCAAAGAGTAAGCGTTTTTTAATTTCATGGCTGCACTCACCATCTGCAGTGATTTTAGAGCCCCCAAAAATAGAGTCTGACACTGTTTCCACTGTCTCCCCATCTATTTGCCATGAAGTGATGGGACCAGATGCCATGATCTTAGTTTTCTGAATGTTGAGCTTTAAGCCAACTTTTTCACTCTCCTCTTTCACTTTCATCAAGAGGCTTTTTAGTTCCTCTTCACTTTCTGCCATAAGGGTGGTGTCATCTGCATATCTGAGGTTATTGATACTTCTCCCGGCAATCTTGATTCCAGCTTATGCTTCTTCCAGCCCAGTCTTTCTCATGATGTACTCTGCATATAAGTTGAATAAGCAAAGTGACAATATACAGCCTTGATGCACTCCTTTTCCTATTTGGAACCAGTCTGTTGTTTCATGTCCAATTCTCGCTGTTGCTTCCTGACCTGCACATACATTTCTCAAGAAGCAGGTCAGGTGGTCTGGTATTCCCATCTCTTTCAGAATTTTCCACAGTTTATTGTGATTCACACAGTCAAAGGCTTTGGCATAGTCAATAAAGCAGAAGTAGACGTTTCTCTGGAACTCTCTTGCTTTTTCGATGATCCAGCGGATGTTGGCAATTTGATCTCTGGCTCCTCTGCCTTTCCTAAGACCAGCTTGAACATCTAGAAGTTCACAGTTCATGTATTACTGAAGCCTGGCTTGGAGAATTTTGAGCATTACTTTACTAGCATGTGAGATGAGTGCAATTGTGCAGTAGTTTGAGCATTCTTTGGAATTGCCTTTCTTTGGTATTGGAATGAAAACTGACCTTTTCCAGTCCGGTGGCCACTGCTCAGTCAAGTCCAATTCTTTGCAATCCCATGGACTGTAGCCCACCAGGTTCCTCTGTCCATGGGATTCCCCAGGCAAGAACAATGGAGTGGGTTGCCATTTCCTTCTCCAGGGGATCTTCCTGACCCAGGAGTTGAACCCAGGGCTCCTGCATTATAGGCAGATTCTTTACCATAAGACGTTTTTCCATTTGAGAGCCTTAACTTGTCAAATTTGAATTTCCAATTGACTAACTCTACCAGTAAGAGATTTTGAGCCCCTACTAAGTTCATCATTTTATCAAATCAAACACAAAATTATTATTTTCTAGACAGGATATATAAAATGTAAAATAATCATGTAATAGGAATTTCTATATTTTCTTTTCCACTTTGGCAAAATTCAGCCTTTTTATTTTGGCACACAAAAAACAATCTATTTCTGAAGTGTGGGGAGGCTGGGAGAAGGTAGTAGGTTTTATGATATGCTCATGTAAAATCAACTGCTGCCAGGGAAACGGTCAGGATATCCTCAGGTACTGCTCACAGTGGTCTCTAAACCAGATTAGACCTCACTCCCCTGAAATGACTTATTTACCACCTTCCGTCTCACACAAAGGTCTGCACTTTCCTGGTAGAACTCAAAACTTTAGTGGCGAGCTACTGAGGGAAGCAAATGCAGAAAGATCTATGAGAAAAACAACCTAGCTCACCCCTCCCTGGATGCCCGTGAACATTAAGGACATCTGACGATCTCTATGCTTGAGCTCTCAAGTTGGAAACTTACTCCTTAATTTGAAATTTCAATCCCCTGATTTGTACTTCCAATCAGATCATGAGCTTATAACCATTATCTCTCTGTCGGAAGACTTATCCTCCAAGGCACTCTGATTCTTCAAATGAATAAATAACCAAGTAAATAAATAAGTAATGTAATTATAGTAATTGAGTTTATGTAACCTAAATCAAAGAAAGAAAGCACCAACTGGGAGATTTCCATCTAAAAGTGTTCATTTTTTTCATTGAAAATAAACTTATGGTTATCAAAGGGGAAAGTGGGGAGGGACAAATTAGGAGATTGGGGTTTATTTCTTAATTGGAGGATAGTTGCTTTCTGCTGTGCAATATCATGAATCAGTTATAAGTATACACATATCCCCTCCCTCTTGAGCCTCTCTCCCACCCCCCCCCCCACACACACCCCCAGGTCGTCACAGAGCACTGAGCTGAGCTCCCTGTGCTTCCCACTAACAAGCTATGTTACATTTGGTAATGTATATATTTCAATGCTACTCTCTCAATTCATCCCAACCCTTCTTCCCCTGCTGTGTCCACAAGTCTGATCTCTACATTTGTGTCTATTCCTGCCCTGCAAATAGGTTCATCAGTACCAACTTACTAGATTCTATATAAATATATGCATATATATCATAAATATACGACATTTGTTTTTCTCTTTCTGACTTACTTCAATCTGTATAACGGGTTCTAGGTTCATCCACCTCATTACAACTGACTAAATCTGGGATTACCATAAACACACTACACTACGTATAAAGTAATCAACAAGGACCTACTGTACAGCACAGGGAATTCTACTCAATATTCTGGGGAAAGGATCTGAAAAAGAATAGATATACATATATGTATAACTGAATCCTTTTGCTGTATGCTTGAGACTAATACACTACTGTAAATCAACTATATTCCAATATAAAATAAAAAAAATCAAATGTTCTTTTTAGAGCCTCTGCATCACTGATTGGCAGCACTCAGACTTGCTAATTGAAAGTAAGCATACTCAGCTCATGAACTCCAGCAGAGCCCAGGAGAATATTTTCAACACTCTTCCAAACACCTTCACTCTCCAAAACATACTCATCAGAACAAAAGTTAATGTCTGAATCTGCTAAAATCTGTTCACAAGACTGCCTTCTTCCATAATTCTTTCCTACTTCTGGAGGAATGACTTCACATTCTACCAAAAGCACACAAGATATTAGTGAGAAAAGGTTATGTCATCGCATTTCGTAAGATATTAAAATGAGAACCTACTTGATAAAACACATAACCTCCACACAGTCGCCAGCATCTTAAAAATATTGCAGGCATGTACCTGGCCTGCAGTGATTCGGTCTGTCCTGTTCTACAACTCATGTATCCACTAGGCTCGACTTCAACAGTGACCATGTGTACATACGACATGCCTTCTGGAATGGAAGAATGTCAGACGTCTTTAAGCATTTCAGACTGGCAACTGCAGGGCATTTGGTCCTGGAGACAGACAGACAGCTTGGCTCCCACTCAGCCACCTGGCATTTCAGGTCACATGACCCAAATCTTCAGGACAACAGACACAACAGACATGTAACATGCATTGCTGCCATTCCCCAAATTCCGTCCCAGGAGGCCTCCCCTCCACCTCATGGGGACCATGTCCATTTCATCTGTTCACCTACCTTGTAAAGCTTGATGCTAACAAGCAGGTGGACACATTTAGGGGGAGAATCGGCATGAGGGACAAAGGGAGGGAGAAAAAGCAGGTTCACCCCCACCTGGTCCCAGAATAGTTCCACGAATAATAGGAGGAAGGGAAAGAATGAAAGGGTTCGTCCATGGCTCCCTATATTCACTTGATGACTACAGTTTGCTTTCAAACCACTCAGAAACACAACCAGTGAATCTGGTACGTTCAAAAGCCCACCCGTGAGATGATCTTCTTGAGGCAAGTGGAAACAATTTAGACTCGGTTTCAAGCTTCAAGCCTCTCTCACTTCAGCACTGCTCCCAGTTCCATGCTATTTAGAACTACAGTCACACTGCCATTTTGAAAAGGGGGTCAAGTATTATTCTCTCGAGAGCCAAGCAATGGGAAGAAATGTGCCACTGAGGATCCCAGGGTATGGAGATTGTGCCAGAGAATGTGCTTTCTCTCAAAGTCTCAGTCTCATTTTGCTCTCCAAATCTGATAGTAATTTTATACTCTTCAGAGAAAAAAAAAGAATAGGAAACTCCAGTCTGTTACAGGGATTATAAAGCAACAAATACACCACCTACTAGGAGAGGCAGAAACAAGAGGGCCGTCCTGGCAGGGAGCCCATGGTAACCTCCTCCTGCTGAAATATGGGCGCCAACAGGAATCAAAGACATTTAAAAGCTAATTTGTTTCAACCAATTCAGGACCTAATGACTTGATTGGAGGCCTAAAACTGCCTGGAATGGAAAAACCATTATGTGAGGAGTCATGATTTATTAAAAAAAATACCTAATTTGCATACTTTATTCCACACATGGCTGAAAATAAAACAAGCTTCTTAGAATGTGCCCAGGGTCCTCATAGAACTGATACAGTTTCTTGACATCTGGACCCTCCACAGGACCCATGGAAAGGCACTATGACCAGCATGACTGTTCCCTTCACAGAGATCTGGAGACTTCCTTCAGTGCAGAAATGTTACTTTGGGCAGAAAATGGAGCTCCTTTGGATGGTTCGGTTATAACTTAAGACATCAACACCATCCCGAAGGCATCATTCTTCAGGGAAGGTATAGCCATGATGGATTCCGTAGCTGCAGTCACACTTCTGGGTGTTTCCTGCTGAACCACCAAGACTTTAAAACACAAGCTTCAGGAGGACAAAGCAGCACGTGGACTATAAAATTTCCAACCAATGTCCTATACCGTCTTTCACTTGTTCCCTGATCTCACTTTTTGTATTTCTCCTGTCCACTTAAGGGACCAAGGAAAACTAGGACCGCAAAAGCAAATAAATACATCTTTCAAAGTAAGGGGTTCCTTTTCCGTTAGCTCAGTAGCCATTTTCCTTTCTTTTTGTAAACTCCACTGTTGTAAAGTATTCTTTATAAGCCTAAACCATTTTTCCCACTTATGAAGAGCTATCTGGGTAGAGTAGATGGAAGATTCCAACTCCATTTGTGTCTAGAGTAAGAAACCTAGCTTATTGGAGGAACAAGGCAGGGTGAACAGGGAGTGATAAATGCCAATTTGTAAATGTCATGAAATTAAGGTCAATTAGTTAGTAGGGTTGTATGACTCTCAGGATCACATTAGTTACAGTATTTTTTTTACTTCCATTCCTATAATTACATCGATATTATACACAACAGGATTGGAGTAATGAGATTTCATTTCCTCTGTGGTGTACAGACATGAGAGTCATTGCTTTCTAGTTACAGCAATTGGTCTCTGGGAAGTTAAACAAGAATTATTGAATAGAATCCCTTATGAGTTTACAGAAGGCCATCAGCATTCACTGCTAAGAATCTCAACAGACATATGCAAATGGTATGATTTCAAAGTCAGAGCTTTGAGAAAGTAGGAATGCCTCAGTCACCCCTCTAGTCCTCCTCTGCTGGTAGGACAGGGGCAGGGTCACATGGAAAGACAGTGCTAATGTGGGAATTCTGTGATTTTCCATCTAAAATACCATGCTCATTTTCATTCTGAAGATGGAAGCTGGAGAGATTATTTTCAGGGCATGTGGGTATGTGTGTTAGTCCTACAGTCACATCTCACTCTTTGCGACCCCATGGGGTGTAGCCCGCCAAGCTCCTCTGTCCATGGGGTTTTCCAGGCAAGAATACTTGAGTGGGTTGCTGTTTCCTTCTGCAGGGGATCTTCCTGACCCAGGGATCAAACCTGGGTCTTCTGCATTGCAGGCAGACTTTTTACCATCTGAGTCATCAGAGGCTTTCAGGGCATGCTGACCATAAAAGCTACCACAGGAACAAAATTTTTGTCCCTGTCCTGCCTCTTCCATCTCTTCCACAATGCCTTGTATTATTCACATCTCCCAAAGTCCCTGAAACCACCGGAGCTTGTCCCATCCCACTCCCCTCCCACTCTGTAATTGCCTCCTCTTTCCTCTATGACCCAGGCTCTTCCGGTCTTAAATAAGCATGTTCACAGTCTCAAAATGTTTTAATAGCTATCATATGCGAGGGAAATTAGAACAATATATTAGCTCCAAAAGGCAGAACCGGGACCCATTGGTACAGATTTTCACCCCGTCCAAAGGTCAGATGCATCCACACTCACAAAGGAACAAACTGGCCCACGTCTGGCAACTGGAAGAGGCAGCTCCAGAAATGCTGCTGACAAATGAATTTAGAGAACAAAGAAAAGAAACAGCAGCCAGAATAAGTTTGGAGGCAAGGAAACTTTAGGGCCTCTCAAAAAAAAAAAAAAAAGAAAGAAAGAAAGAAAGCACACACGTTAAAAAATATATTCCTTATAGTTTGGGATATGACTTCCCATATCAAATATGTTAGAAAAGAATATCGCCCCATCCCCAAGATCCAGCCCCAAAGAGAAACGGACTAACCTTGTCAAGTGATGCTCTAAGAGGCTAGTACTTACAGAAATGCTTAGGACAATACAGTCAGAAAAGACAAAAAGCCTGACGCATCTGCTCTAGCACATGTATACTCAATGGTGTCTGGCTCTTTGCAATGCCATGGACTGTAGCCTGCCAGACTCCTCTGTCCATGGAATTTTCCAGGCAAGAATACTAGGGTATGTTGCCATTTCCTACTCCAACCTGTTCTACGGTGGCCTGTAAAGACAGGCTGAAACAGAATCAGAATCTCCTTGGGCATCTTGTATTGATGCCCTATAGGAAAAAAAAAAAAAAGCAATCTTCAAACAAGACAAAAGGCATACAAAGAGATAGTCAAAGAAAGAGATAAGAGACAGACAGATTGGCATATACTAACTCCAAGGTGATACCCATCTGAAGCAGATGCTACAGACAGCCTACAAGGTCCTCACTGAACAAAACTGTATCCTGTTCCTCTATCTGTTTCTAGAAGATACAGGCTGAGGTGTGATATATAATAGACAAGTAAATATGAAAGCATGTGTACCAAAAATAACTACAACACAAGACACTGGAACATTAAGAGCAAAAAGTAGTAAAGTAACAAGGAATTTTTTTTAAGTAGATGTTTCTTTTACAAAACTTTCCAATCCCCCACGACTAGCAGATTTGACATCTGAGACAGATGTTGAGGGACAGGTAGATTACAGACCCACGAAAGAGAGAAGGTGAGGGAGGGGAAACATGGGGGAAAGGGAACGACAAGGGGGAGACCCCTAGGCTCTACACCAGCAATGGTGACCAGCTCACTATGAATACAACAGAACAGAATGGGAACTGGTGGGCTGGTAAGACCAGGCTGGGTTAAGGGAGCACTTGAAGGGGAGCCACTAAAGCTGAGGCTTCATTTTGAAGTTAACAGGTGTTTTTTTGTGTTTTTTTTTTTAATTTTTTTAACTGAAGTACAGTTGATTTAGGGAATTCCCTGGTGGCTCTGATGGTAAAGAATTTGCCTGCAATGCAGGAGACCCAGATTTGATCTCTGGGTCAGGAAGATCCCCTGGAGATGGGGATGGTTACCCACTCTGATATTCTTGCCTGGAGAATTCCATGAACAGACAAGCCTAGTGAGTACAATCCATGGGCTACAATCACAAAGTGTCAGACATGACCGAGGGACTAACACTTTCACATTTACAAAGTTGTTAATTTCTGCTGTATGGCAAAGTGACTCAATTACACATCTATATTATTCTTTCATATTCTTTCCCGTTATGGTTTATCACAGGATATTGAGTACAGTTCCTGGTGCTCTACAGAGACATCAGAAGTCCTAGGATGATGTTGATGTTGCCTCTAGCCAGATAACCTAGTTGCAAATCCATCTGAAAGTTTTAGTCCTTTGCCCTAATCTTTCTGAAAGCAAAGTTAAAATGCATGCTCCTTTGCTGCAGCTTGGTGTCAGACTCTCAGAGTTTAACATATATAACAATGAAAAGAGGAAAATACCAATAATATCCACTTTTAAGCCAAAAAATTCAAAGTTATGATAATAAACCCCAATATGTGAGATAGCAAAATTTAACCTTAAATGATTCATTTCAAAACTACTATTTTTAAGATTCGACAATTTAAAAGTTCCAGAGAATCTCTTCCCAGGAAGTTTAAAGCCCATGTCATACCACGCCAGTTTTTGAGAACAGGAAGGCACACCTGCCTTGGTCTGGGTAAACATTCTGCTTACAAGCCTATGATGATCTTCCCAACAGCCAATAAAAGTCAAAGGAAAGAAACACCATTGTTAATCTTAAATTTTCTACCACACATTTCATGACTATGCAAAGCTTAATAATCCAACTGAATTAAAAAACCTAGCCAGCATGGTTACAGGGAAAATTGAACAGCTACATGTAAAATAACAAAATTAAAACATTTTCTAACATCATACACAAAAATAAAGTCAAAATGAATTAAAGACCTAAAACCATAAAAGACCAGAAACCATAAAACTCCTAGAGGCAAAGAAGTAGAATGCAAATTTTTAGACTGTGGCAAACTATTCTGGATCCATCTCCTAAAGCAAGGGGGAAAAAAGCAAAATATAAACTAACAGGACTGAATTAAACTTAAAAGTCTTTGCACAGCGAAGGAAACCATCGACAAAAAAAGACAACCTACTGAATAGGAGAAAATCTTTGCAAATGATATGACCTATAAGGTATTAACATCCAAAATATCTAAACAGCTCATACAACTCAACATCAAAAAACTAAACAACTCCATTTAAAAAATGGGCAGAATACCTAAGCAGACACTTTTCCGAAGAAGACATACAGATGGCCAACAGCACATGAAAAGATGCTCAGCATTGCTGACCATTAGGGAAATGCAAGTCAAAACCACAATGAGATATCAACTCACACTTGTCAGAATGGCTAGCATCAAAAAGAACACAAATGTGGCAGAGAGTGTGGAGAAAAGGAGACCCCTGTATAGTGTTGATGGGAATGTAAATTGGTACAGCCACTGTGGAAAACAATATGGAGGTTTCTAAAAAAAAAACTAAAAGTAGAGCTATCATGTTGTTTTTGTTCAGTTGCTAAGTTGTATCTGACTCTTTGTGACCCCGTGAACTTCAGCATGCCAGGCCTCCCTGTCCCTCACCATCTCCTGGAGTTCACCCGAGTTCATGTCCATTGAACCAATGTTTTATAATAACTATAAAAGGAGTATAACCTTTAAAAATTGTGAATCACTTTATTGTACCAGTCAATCCTAAAGGAAATCAACCCTGAATGTTCATTGGAAAGACTGATGCTGAAGCACCAATACTTTGGCCACCTGATGTGAAGAGCCGACTCACTGGAAAAGACCCTGATGCTGGGAAAGATAGAAGGCAGGCGGAGAAAGGGACAACAGAGGACAAGATGGTTGGATGGCATCACCAACTCAATGGACATGAGTTTGCACAAACTCCAGGAGATGGTGAAGGACAGAGAAGTCTGGCATGCTGCAGTTCGTGGGGTCCCAAAGAGTTGGACATGACTTAGCAACTGAACAACAACATTATATTGCACACATGTAATTTATATAATATTGTACAGCAACTATACATCAATTAAAAAACACTGATGCATCTACATATCAGGATTTTCTTCTACATTATAACAGGATGCTTTTTGTTGTTCAGTCGCTAAGTTGTGTCTGATTCTTTGTGACACCATGAACTGCAGCACACCTGGCTTCCCTGTCCTTCACTATCTCCCAAGGTTTGCTCAGACTCATGTCTCAGAGTTGGTGATGTTACCTAAGCATCTCATCCTCTGCTGTCCCCTTCTTCTCATGCCCTCAAGCTTTCCCAGCATCAGGGTCTTTTCTACAGGCAGATATTCCTGGTTGCATTGAATCACCTTGTAGACACATTAGTTGAATCTTATGAAACCTGCACCTTCAGGAGATTCGGAAGTTCTGGAGTTACTCCAAACTGAGTGATGCGAGCCTTGGCTCTGCCATGCGCTGTGTGCGATCTTGGCTGGGATGCTCTTCCCGCAGCCTCATTCTCCTCCAAAGGCCAGATAGAGGCCACTGTGTCCCTCTTCTGGATGCCAGGGCACATTCACTGGACTGATGGCTGAGGACGCCAGCACAAAGTGCAGGCAGGATGGTTGCTTAGGTGTCCACCTGGCTTCCTACCAGTTACTCTGTGAGTTCTGGGTGATCCTCTGCATTTGGGCTGCTGCCATCTTTTCACTGACAGAGTACTTGGAAATGAGCTAGTATCTGTGTATGAAGGTCTTCTTCTGCATTGTAACAGATGCTACAAGCAAATATTCCCAGTTCCCAGAAGAACCTTCAGCACAGATCTGGGTTTCTATAAACTTTTTCAAGAGCACCTTCTTAGAACCCTCAGCTAATAAATTTAAGGGACATGAGCAGCCTAAAGACAAGTACACACAGGTACCTCAATGTGAGGGCTTCCCTGGTGGTTCAGATAACAAAGAATCTGCCTGCAATGTGGGAGAGCAGAGTTCAATACCTGAGTCAGAAAATTCCTTTGAGAAAGGAACGGCAACCCACTCCAGTATTCTTGTCTGGAGAACTGCATGGACAGAGGAGTCTGGTGCGCTACAATCCACGGGGTCACAATAGAGTCGGATATGACTGAGCAACTAATACTTTGACTTTCACCTCGATGTGTAAGGTTTATCTGTTACCAAGGGATTTTTTTTTTCCCTAGGTTAATCACTAATTCACTTTTAGAACAGTGATTGTAAATTCACACTTCTTAGAATAATTTGTTTCAGCTTGCAATGACTCGCTATTAATTTCCAGTCAGGTTTCTCTCTCAGACAGACCATTTCAAGAACATTCTTATTTTGATACCAAAGGATCTATAATTAGTACGACTCTTTTCTGTTTAATACAATTAAGAAAACAACATTCAACATGCAAAGCTAGAGAAGAACAAAGATCCAGAAGCCCACATAGGGGTGGTGAGCACGTAGGTTCCAATCGGTCACACATTAGGCCTACAGGTACTTTCTTTCTGAAAAATGGGGTGCCATCTTGGGGCACCTACTAAACCTTTTTTTTAATTGAATTTTTACTAACATATAATGCTGTGTTAATTTTTGTTGTACAAAGTGATTCAGTTATACATATATATATTCTTTTTTATATATTTTTCCATTATCATTTATTGTAGGCAACTACCAAATTTTATCAAGGATACAGCCCACAAAAAAACACTTAGCTCTGTGCTGTGAGCTGCCTTTGTGTCCTAGTCAATCTCTGCCCATTCATCACAGCAAGTCACGGAAGCCAACACACACTGCTGATAGTATGCTATCAAGTGCCTGTTTTTGTATTGCAGCATAGACGATTAACAGCGTTGTAAGAGTTTCAGGTGAACAATGAAGGGACTCAACCATACATATACATGTATCCATTCTCTCCCAAACTCCCCTCCCATCCAGGCTGCCACATAACACTGAGCAGAATTCCATGTGCTATACAGTAGGTCCTTGTTGGTTATCAGTCTTAAATACAGCAGTGTGCTCATGTGCCTATTTTAACTCACTTGATAATCCTAAGGCCGGTGTTATGATTACCACCATTTTATAGTAGGGAAAGTCTAGGCATAGAGAGTTTAAGAAACTTGGTCCAGATCACAGTCACCAAGTAGTACAACCAGATTCAGTTTCAGACCATCTGACCTCAGGATTCTTGGGCTAATTGCTACCCTATATTGCCTCAAGTGTGATGGAAACAAGCGTGGTCCAAGTACAGAATCCTCACGTTTCCACTGGTTCTCAGTTCACATCAGTGATTGCATGTGTGTCAACGCCAACCTCACACCAACACTTTGATTAGCATACATCCTTCTTTCTCGTTTAAAATGATGCCTTATTCCCTGGTGGCTCAGCTGGTAAAGAATCCACCTGTAATGCAGGAGACCTGGGTTCGATTCCTGGGATGGGAAGATCCCCTGGAGAAGGGAATGGCTACCCACTCCAGTATTCTGGCCTGGAGAATTCCATGGACTATACAGTTCACGGGGTGGCAAAGAGTCAGACACAACTGAGTGACTTTCACTTTCACTTCTTTTTAAAACATCCTTATACAAACAACAAATTTACTCCTCAGTCCCAAACAATGGGGTGAAGTTTATGTCAGTGCCCATCAGGATGTAAGAAATGGGTGCTAAGTAGAGTCACGTGGTTCATGATTCAGACATTACATCTCACATCTTCTAAATCTTGCTTTACAGAAGTGACATATAGCCTCTCCAGAGCTATGCAAATTGATTTTATCCTGCTTAAGTTTCCCCCTTTTTCCTTCAAGCAGTTTTCACTTGATTTAGTATGTAACTGAAATATCAAGGCTAATAAACAAGAGAAAAGATAATCCTGACTCCACTCAACGATCTACATAATGTGCATGCATGCTAAGTTGCTTCAGTTGTGTCCAACCCTCTGCAACCCTACGGACCATAGCCCACCAGGCTCCTCTGTCCATGGGATTCTCCAGACAAGAATACTAGAGTGAGTTGCCATGCCCTCCTCCAGCAGATCTTCCCGATCTACATAATAACTGTGGTCAAAAACAAAAATTGTTTGTCTATCCTTTTTTTTTTTGTCTATCCTAATGAGGACCAAAAGACCCATTTATATGCCAATAAGCAAAACAATGAACGAATATTATCTGAATCAAGAAAAGTATAAGTAGAATTTCTCATCTTTAATACTATGCATTTATTCAGCTTTGGATCCATCTAGATTAAGTGGTGCAGCAGCAGGTTTTACGGAAATGAAAGAGTAGAAGAGATGGTCCTATAGTCAGTATCTGATAGGTGGGTCAGGTGTGTTCCTGTGTCAGAGAACTTGTGTATCATAATATTCTTGGACTTCAAGGAACTCACAATTCAGTAGAGGATTCTAAATCCGCCCCCCGCCCCCCGCCCACACACACACACATCTCTCTCTCTCAGACCCATGTGCGGGCACACACATCAGTTCTTACTACAGATCTACGGTTAACATGAATTCAGAAACACAGATATCTCATACAATTGTTGTGTATGTGTGTGCTGAGTGTGTGAGTTGTGTCCGGCTCTTTGCAACCCCATGGACTGTAGCCCACCAGGCTCTTCTGTCCATGAGATTCTCCAGGCAAGGATACTGGAGTGGGATGCCATTTCCTTTCCCAGAGGATCTTCCTGACCCAGGGATCGAACCCATGTCTCCTGCACTGGCAGGTGGACTCCTGACCACTGTGCCCCCCTAGGAAGCCCCACAGTTGCTTAGAACAAAGGTAATCATTTTAAAAGCGTCCAGCATGTGATGAGAACTCAACCTGCCATCATCATCCTGCCATCATCATCCACCTGAGAAACATAACAAAATAATATACCTATCGCTGGATCAAAGACTTCACAGAAGCTAAAAGGCATATATAACCATATTGCTTAGTTTACTGTTTTTCCCAATTTGCTGCAAATATGTTAAAGGGATTTTCCTTGAAAATTATCCACCCTGTAGTCATCCCAGCATATTTTAAATTTTTTGTATATTTCCTTACACATCCCCACAGGCTAGTTCAGACAATGGCTCCTCATTTACCACATTCTTTAACCTACCCTTGCCAGTGTGTGGGCTTTAACCAGGTAGGTATGTGAGCTGCCAGAAACCAAGAGTACCTGATAGGCCCTGCTCTCAAGGGTATCTTGAGATAACAAGGGAATACTTCTAGATTTATGACTTGGTTTGTTGCTTCACACCTGAGCATAGTCTATTTTTATTTTCTATGATATTCTCTACAGTTTGACGATTTGTTATCATTAGATAATGTGGGGCACCCTTTGTTTGTTTTAGGTCTATGGTGTGGGATCTAAGTTTCTGGCTCCAAACTGCCATTTTTCTATGCCACCATCACTCCTGAAGAGTTCCAATGTCTTATTTGAGAGTAATTTTTGATAATAAAATAGACTCAACTTGCTAGCTGGCAATTTCTCGACTGCCTTATGGGTTCTTGCTATTTTATGTGTCCCCAGCACCACACTGCTTTAAGGATCAGTGTGTTAACTTGGGCTCTAGTATTTGATGGGTTAAGCCTTCCCCTCAGATTTGTTGCTTCAGAATATATTTGGTTGGCCAAAATGTTCCAGTTTTTAAGTAAGCTATTATGGAAAAATTCGAACAAACTTTTTGGGCAACCCAACACTACTGGCCTCTCTGGCCCATTTATTTTCCGCACGAATTTCAGAATCACAAGATTTCAATGAAGATGATGTATTCGACTTTAGGGGAGAAAGCTCAAGCATGAGGACAGGCACTAAAAGTAATGAAAAGGATTCTTCCATCCCACTTTAATTTTTTAAAAAAGAAATGGATGCTGTCTAGAAAGACTTCTTTAAGTCTAACATTTGGAAGAGTTAAACTTGTCTGAAATAAAGGGCCTGACAGTAAAAGATTGAGTTCCTTTCTGACTGCGTCCTGTTAGCAACAACTGGCTTCAACTGGTTCTAGTTCATTAAAAATAAAAGGGGAAAAAATGGCTAATAGCAAATTCAGGAGGGTGGCTCAGCTCTCAGTAATTCAATTCTAAATGTAATAACATGCTTATTAAAAATGGAAGGTCACTCTTCCAAAAATTTCCCCAAAGGCACAGCTGCCAAATTGACTTCTGATTTCGTCTTTACAACATTATTAATTCAATGACATAATAGAGCTGGCAAGAGAAGGCTCTGCGTTTGCCTCACAGCTGCCAGCGCCTGAGAGAGGACCTTGCCTGTTTCCTAGAAAAGTGACCTGAAAAAATAAAAGTCAGCTTACATTTTTAAAAAAAAAAAAGTTGTCCTGATAAAGGACTGAAAATACTCTGGCTTTTGGGAAAAGCCTACCAAACGGCTTCCCTAATTCCACCACCTCATAGGTTTCGCTTTGTCTTCATGCATCAGCAGCAAAGAGTCCTACAGGCAGTGGTGCCAGAAGGGTCGGTCCAGGGTCCACCCCCCTGGACTGGGTCTACCAGCTAACTGATCTGGGTAAAAGGCAGCATGTCCTGGGAGGTTGTCTACCTTGACCGTTGAAACATACTTGGCATGGAAGTCAGCCTCCAAACCATGACTTGGCAGTGAACGCTAATTAAATGAAACTCGACCACAAGGTGCTTGTTGATCTTAACTTGTCTCAAGTTCCAGACTTGGACAGCAGGTTGAAACCTGCTAGGATCGTAATCAGCACAATCAATAGCTTTTGGAAAGAACATTCTCAACCTGGGTTGCCAAGGGTCATCAGCTCCTCCTGACTGAGAATCGCTGCGTTTGCAGTTCCGCCCCTGAGACATCCTGACTCTCCCAAGTCCTGCAGAGGCCACCCCGCTCCCCCCGGGTCTCACAGCCTGGAGGAGAGACCATGTGTGAAGCAGCTTTTAATGAAATGGGTCATTCATTCAGTTTTTACCATCCATCTCCCTTTATAAACTTTCTCTTATAACGTGTCCTTCTGCCTCTAATGTTTCTCAAGTAATGAAAGTAATGATGTAATAATACCATCCACTCTTACACAGGTGTCCATGCCCTTCACCTGCAGATCACCAGGACGGCCTGTGGGAATCAGGTGGCCAACAGGCAATGGGAACTGGGGTGGGGGTGGGGGGGTGCTCCAGAACAGGTCCAGGAGGGGCTTGTTACAGGTTGAATTCTGACAGCTGATTTGGGGAAAGCTTCACAGCAGGCTCGCATTCTCTCTGGATTGGGGGCTGTCAGAAAGCAGGGGCAATCTGTGATCAGGGATCTTGGTAGTTTTATCAAGAAGATGGAAAGACCCAAGGAAGGCACGATCGTCAAACAGTAAAGCAGAGTAGCCACCCCAGTGGGGGAGAGAGTGTGCATGCCTGTGGCTTGGACGCTGGTAATTCTGTCTATACGGTCAATTTGCAAAGGCACATACATTTTTCAGGTAGTTCAACTTAGGGAATCTAACAAAAGCCCAAGGCAAACAACTGTCTGCTGAAGAAGCCAAGCAGTCACTTCAACCTGCTCTGATGTATTAAGATGACCGTCTGCTATCCACGCCTAGGTCTGGGGGTCCTGCAAGCTCAGGTGTCTCTGTCCGCCCCTAGGCCTCCCCTGATTTTGGGATTCTGAGCCATAAAACTGAAATCCTTTAGCAGATGATGCAATCAGTTGAACACGAAAGAAGAGAAGAACCCAATCCTTGAACCTTGACAAAGGAAACATCACTAAAAGGCAAATGACAAGCATTCCAAGCATTTTACAGGGTGGCGTCGGCTGCATTGGGCCAAGTCTGACTTGTAGCAACTGTTCTACCGAGAAACTGTGGGCGGAGTTACGTATTCACTCAAACAGCGGGTGCCCAGAATAACTCAGGCATCCCACAGTAGACCGGCCAGCCCACAATAACCCTCACTAGTCCACTCCAGGCCACTTCACTCAGAGCTTCCAGTATCGTCACCTGACACCCTCAGTATTCCTGCATTACACGCATAGTAAATGTGTTCTTCCTATTTCAAAGAAAGCCAACAGATGGTTTTAAGCCTGGATCCTAAGATATGATTTACTGGGGCCATGCAGTGCTCCTAAAACATCATTTCCAGCATGCCAAAATCAAGAGATTTTATGTAAAAATCTAAGTTTCTGCTTCTTTTGAAAAATCAGACTCTGGGACGGTGGGCCTGAATTCCTACATGAAACAAATGGTTGGCACCAGTCGGTGGCTGAACCTTTAGAAGGAAAAGGTTCTGCCTGGTGACAGTCCCCACCCAGCCACCACACTCATGAATGTCCCTACCTCACCCCAGGGGCATCTGAGCTTGCGAAATGGATCAAGACCGACCCTATGGGTTCCTCCCAGGACAGTCCATGTCCTCCACCTGCCATGTCCTCCACCTGCCTCTCGTCTATAGACAAATTTTAGTCCAAATAAATTTAATCAGACAAAAATGAGGAAATACAGAAAAAGTAGTTAAAACAAAATAGCAATAGTTTCATCATTAAATAAATGATCTTGCCCTTTGGTTCCCCATCAAGGGCTAGAGACAATTTTCTGAGCTGTGTCCTCTGAGCTGTCTTCTAGATACTAATACCAGGTGGATTAGCTCCGGGTGACTTGATCACAAAGCTGGGATTTTGAATCTTAGAGTCATATTTCATATCCAAGGTCAGAATAACACTTCAGATTAGAGTTTCATTAGAGATACAAATAAAATCAAGTTGGAAGAAATTTCTAAATCTTTAATTTCTAGATCAAAGATGGCTTTTCAGGTCTAAAATAAAGGGAGAAATTACAAACAAAAAATCTGAAGACTGAAGAATAGCAGAGAAAATCATTTACAACAAAGTTGGAAATTGTGTTAAATGATTAATATCTTTCATAAATACATTACTTATAAGAAATGAGAAAAATGATTATGACGGACAACAGTGAAATAGATGTGTACAATTCACCCTTCAGAATGGCTATCAAATAAAGCCCAAGTCTGTTCTTTGAAAAGTCTAACATAGTCCCTGGTAATATTGCTCTAATCAATAAGATCTAAAATAAATCAATAACAAACTGAATTAAAATGAGAGGCACTTCAGTCATAAAGTTAAGAGGATCATAACTATGAATAACTTTAAGCCAATAAATTTGAAAATTGAATGATATGAGCAACTCCCATCCCCTGAAAAACAGTATAGCATAATAACTTTTCCAAGAAAAAGAAAACTAAATAATCTTATAATCATTAAGAAATGGACTCCATATTTTAAATCTTTCCACAAAGAAAATTACAAATGAGCTCTAGCAAACTGTAAAAAAAAAAAAAAAAAAAAGTCATTCCAGCTTTATACAAACCATCAGAGAAAAACACAGAACTTGTCCTGAACTCATTGTGTGTTATGTAACCAATATCACAATCCAACAAGGACAACAGAGAGAAACAAAAATCACAGACAAATTACACTCATATAAAATATGTGAAGTTGCTCAGCCGTGTCCAACTCTTTTCAACCCCATGGGCTGTAGCCTACCAGGCTTCTCTGTCCATGGGATTTTTCAGGCAAGAATACTGGAGTGGGTTGACATTTCCTTCTACACATGTAAATAGAGATATAAAGTTCTAAATAAACATTTGCCAATAGAAGTCAGTAAGAAATAAAAAATGTAATTCATCCTAAGTTGGATATTTCTGGGAATGCAAGAGTGGTTTAATATTGAATAAATGCAAATGTAGCTCAAAAATTAAGTGTACTTCCAGGCTTCCCCAGTGTGGCTCAGTGAATCTGCCTGCCAATGCAGAAGACACAGGTTCAATCCCTGACCTGTGAAGATGGCACATGCTGCGGAGCAGCTAAGCCCAAGCACCATAAATTTTGAGCCTGTGCTCTGGAATCCAGGAGCAGCAACAACTGAAGCCCACACACCCTAGAGCCCGTGCTCCACACCAAGAAGAGCCTCTGCAATGAGAAGCCAGCGCACACAACTACAGAGGCAACCCCGCTCTGCACAACTAGAGAAAACCCTTGCAGAAATGAAGACCCAGCACAGCCAAAAATAAATAAATGAAAAGATATTAGAAAATTAATTGTAGCTCAAAAATTAAAAGATGAAAGATGAAAAATCAAAGATCCTCTGAATGAATATATTAAAAGAATCTAATACAACTCACATTCATTCATCGTAACATGGTAAAGAGTATCTACAGAAAATCTATAATAAGCACCATTCTTAAAGGTAAAACTTGAAAAGAATTCAGACAAGAAAAAAACAAAACCAGCCCCCTGACTACTTTTATTTGGCAATGTGCAGGACGACCCAGTCAATAAGGTAAGTCAAGACAGGGGATAAACCACGAGGACTTGGAAGATGTACCACAATGCCATCCAAAGGGTGTATTATCATTTTCACTAAAAACTAACATTTCATTTTTAATTTTTCATTAAAAACATTTCATTTTCATTAAAAACTAATATTTATATTAGAATATTAGAGTTTAGCAAAGTTCCTAGATCACAAAATAACTTACTAAATAAATTCCATTTAGAAATGCCAGCAATGCATATGTAGCAAATAAAATTTGGAAGAAGTCACTATCTATCACAACATAGAGAAACATAATATACCCAGAAATAAATCTAAAAGTATACAGGAGACCTTTAAGGAGAAATTACAAAATTTCAGCCACAATCGCTCTTTCTCATGGACACGGCTCATAGCCTGGAGTACAGATATTCAGCAGGACACTCTGCACATGATGGCGACCTTCTTTAAGGAGGAACTTAAGCCTCATTTCCCCACCCCCACCCCATGCTTTCTCTCCAATTCATTTCTTCAGCCTTAACCTTCGCCGATCTTAGCCCACTCCTATCCACATCTCCCCTTATTTCCACAGCCCTCTCTAGGTTTATGAGTTTGCACTTTTAAAACATTTTGTTGGTCCCTTTCCCTTGAACTGAGCTTGGTGACCCTGATGATGAGAGCTTGCCTCCCCAGCACAGAGCGAAGCCCCTACCATGTAGTAAAACCTGATAAACACTAGGCAGATAGAGACAGTGCACACACAGCAATGCAAACTCACTTTTCCCCCCAGCTTTGTTTCTGGTACTTTTTTTTAAATTAGAAGGAACATTCCACAGAGCAATTTCAGTAGGTATTTCCATCCTTCTCTTTAAAATTAAAAAAAAAAAAGTGCTTGCTAATGATCAGGTAATTGTGTTTTTTATGATTACAACTTCCAAACCAATGGCTAGCCATGATGGTTAGTGTCAAAGAAGTTAGTCCTCAGGGCCCTAACTCCCCTGGGAGGACTAACTGGTCAGGGACCAGAGTTAAAATTGCAATTCTATGTCAACTTGAAAAGACAAGTGGAAGGAGGCAAGTGGAAGAAAGGTTTGACACAAGTCTTCTTTCCAACATTTTCCATTGAAGACAGAATACAAAAGTACCACCACAGGAAAGTGAAAGAAGTGAAGTCGCTCAGTCGTGTCCAACTCTTTGCGACCCCATGAACTGTAGCCTACACCAGGTTCCTCCCTCCATGGGATTCTCCAGGCAAGAGTACTGGAGTGGGTTGCCATTTCCTTCTCCAGGGGATCTTCCCAACTCAGGGATCGAACCGGGGTCTCCCACATTCCAGGCAAACGCTTTATGAGGCCACCAGGGAAGCCCAATGGACTTATTTTTCATGCCACTACTTGGTACAGGAGGATTTAAAAGAAAACATCAGTTCCAACTTCCTTAGAGAGTCTTAAGAGATTGTTATAGTCATAGTTGAAAAGCCTTAAGATGAACTACTTCTCATTAAAATTTGAATTTTTTCATAGTTTAGATGTGGCTTAAGTTTACGATGTGTTAGAATTTTATTTCTGAACGATCACTTTATAGGCTGGATGAACTGAACACCCACACCCACTAAGAGCGCTTACTGTAGTTTAAAGCAGAATGTGACCATTTTAAAGGTCTAGAGACCTAGTATTTACTTTTTAGAAATTAATATTCATGAGCTCAGTTGATTTGTTGCCTGCTCCATCAGGAGCACAGTTTCCAACTGTAGTAACGGTTCCCAGAGAAAAACCGACAGCTTTTCTGAAGACTTGTTTGGAGACACTGTATCCTAAAACATCTGTAGCTAAAAGCAGAGACAGCACAGGTCTGTGTCAAGCTTGTCTGAGTTAATCCTTTAAGTTCTTACATTTTGGGGTGAAGTTTTGCAGATTTTGAGAGCATTCAAGTTCCTTATTTCTTGATCACGTTTAATATTCAGGTGGTTGTTCCATCAACAAATAATATTTGCAAGGTACTCTTGACTATAATCTTGATTTTGCTGATGCTACGTTACATCCACCTTATCCCACGTTACATCCACCTTATCCCACACCTCATTCCTGCAGTGCACAGTTTGTCCTCCCAGAGACAAACTGACAGCAAGTGACTATTACAGCGTCATTACTGTGATCACATGTCATTTTACTGCTGCTACTGAAAGGGCAAAGTAAGAAATTAATTTTGATGCCAACATCTGAGATTTCTATTGGGCTAGCCAGAAACAGAAAAACCCAAACGAACTTGCTGGCCAACCCAATAAAAAGTCAAAGATGTGATCTTACTCACATGCTGATGCATTTCATATGCTCATTCTCTCCTTCTTCCTCTCCCCCGGCCCCCACCTCCTACCTCTTTCTTTGTGAACCCATGAACTTTAGCCCACCAGGCTCCTCTGTCCATGGGATTCTCCAGGCAAAAACACTGGAGTGGGTTGCCATTCCCTTCTCCAGGGGATCTCCTCGATCCAGGGGTCAAACCCGGTCTCCTGCATTGCAGGTAGGTTCTTACTGACTGAGCCACCAGATAAGCCAACTAGAAAGGAAGACAAAGCTATAATTCAAACCACTCAGACTAATGGTGGATAGTATTCACTCTTCATTCTTTGAAATCACACTACAGGGTGAATCCCCTTAAAAGCAGACTATGAGCAGTGAACATGGAACATACAATGAATACTCCAGGAAGCAATACATGTCTCTACATGCCATTCTAAAGAGAGGTCATTACTTACTTGGTGTGGACACTTGGGGAACCTCAGTCTTGACTCTGTTTGTAAAAACAGAGCACGCTAGTTCAGATCAACCTCAATCTATAAAGGTTATAATAATGGATGTCACCAAGCTCCAGAGAAATAAAACTTCATTTTTCTTTGCCAATGGGAGTAAGTAGAAGCTGGAAGAAACCAATCCCCAGGACCCCCTTTTTCAGTACTTTGGAAATCAGCCAAACAATTTTAGACACTAAATATACTCCCATGACTCAGCATTTTTATGTAAAATTGGTCACCTAGGCATGAAAGCTTTAAACTGCCGGTAGTAAATAAACCGTGAGACTCTGAGAGCATCTTCCAGAGTCCCCTCCCTGCGGAAGTGACAACAACTTGCAGGGTGAGCAGGGCACCCCCATTCCCCTGAGAAGAGAGTTTCCCCCTTGAGCTGGGGACTCAAGAAGGTCCTGCATCACAAAGACACAGATGTCCACACCTCCTCTGAATCTCTAAATGAAAGGTGCTCCCACAGAACTGCCCCTCACAGCCCAGGATCCCACCGTCCATCTACCTCCCACCCACCCTCCCCCATGAGTTACCCCTGTGCTATGACCTTGACGACAGCCTGCAGAAGCCCACCAGGTCAAAGAGAGTGCGAGGTGAAGGACAGGCACCTTAGGGCAAAAACCAGGTGAGCTGTGAATGCACAAAACAGGAAGAAGTAGAGGGATAGTACCCAAGTTGATGGTAGCAACAGTTCTTAAGTGTGCTTTAAAAACACTGTCATCATGTTCCCTGAGCCACTATAAGCCACTATACAGCCTCAGGTGAGACTGTATAATGCCCAGGACAGATACAGCCTTGCTCTCTTCAGCTTGTGAATGAAGTACGACCCACCAGGTTACTCTTCTCCCACATGAGCAGCAAGCTTTTTCTTCGAGAGTCAACGTCATCATCCTCACCCAGCACTGGACAAAATGATGTTGCATAAAGAGTAAGTTTAGGTGATCTCAAAAACATAAGCCTCTTCCTCACATCAACTTAGGACCAAAAATATAAATGTATCCTGGAATGGACCTAAGTACACTAAGTTTAGTTAGAATTATCTCCAGCAGGTAGAATTATCTCTGGTCTTTAAAAATATTCTAAATCTCCCCTGAAGGGAATGGCTACTCACTCCAGTATTCTTGGAGCTTCCCTGGTGGCTCAGATAATAAAGAATCTGCCTGCAATGCAGGAGACCCGGGTTTGATCCCTGGGTCAGGAAGATCTCCTGGAGGAGGAAATAGCAGCCCACTCCAGTAATCTTGCCTGGAGAATCCCATGGACAGAGGAGTCACAGGGTCACAAAGTGTCTGACATGACTGAGTGACGAACACTTTCACTTTCAGAACTGTCTTCGGTCTTTAAAAATATTCTCAATCTATTTAATACACTGCCTGATGAGGCAGCTACCAGTTACATGTGGTAAGTTATACACAAATTCAGGAGAATAAAAAGTTGAGCTCCTTGGGCACACTGGACTAGGGCATGAAGAGCCCAAATGAACATTCCTGCAGGAGGGGACGCTGCTGCTGTAAGTTCTGAAGACCCGTTATTCCCCCTGCAAGGATCACATGTGTTTTTCTCTTACTGAACAATTATTTGGGGAAAGTTACTCACTTGCTGGGTCAGAAACTGAAAAGGAAATTGCTCTTAGCTCCTGTGGTCTCTGAAAACCCACCATCAACAATTCAAGATGCTGTGATTAAGCTCCGATGAGAGAGGCCCTTCACCGTGAAGCCTGCGGTCTCCAGTACAGCCTGTCTCCATACCCAGACTTAATCCCCAGGAAACACTCCCAAGTCATTCCCAAGAGCAGTCACCGCTTGTGCAAGTTAAAATGAAGGAGGAGAAAGAGAACTCGAACAACTTCTCAATAAATGATGCACTGGCCTTTGGTGTGTCTGGAGGATTCGTAAACACCCTGTTCGCCAGCCAATCAGCAAGCTGGAACGCTCAGTCATCACTCCGTTTATCCGATTATCACCAAAATGCACGACTAAGCGGCGGATTTTACGTGTATCAACATAAGGGCTGCCTCCAGATTTTCTGCAGAGTCTTTCCCTCCAGGAAATACCTGGAAGAGCTTTCTGTTCATCAGAGGACACGAGCACTGCTGGCTGAGTGAGCAAAGCAAAGCTCCGGCACTTAAAATTGTTTGCCTGGAGCTAAGCTTCATCCATGAAGGATGAAGGAGGAACACTCCTGTGTGTAAAATGAGGATTACGGCTGGGACACATTGGCCGGAAACTGACGCTGGAAAGTCAGTGTGACCCCAAATAAATGTCGTCAGATAAAGAGGGAGAGGGCAGAGAGTCCTCTGATTGGCCATCTCTACGGAGACCTGCCACTTCTTTTGGACACACGACAGTAACTAGACCTGGCCTGTGGGGCCCACACGGTGGGTTTGAGTTATAAATTGTCCTATGAACACATTATTTCCCACTAATTGTGAGCGAAACTGGAAATGTTTCAAGGCCACAAAATTAAGGCTCTGAACCTCCTAGCTTCAGCTTTATGTGACCATATGGTCTCCATTCACTTAGAAATAAAACCCTGGAAGGCAAGGACTGAAACACCCTACGCCTGGTTTTCCCTCCCAGTTCCCTGCTCAAGGAAGGGGGAAAAAGTGTCTTTAATAGCGTGAGGGTGGTGCAGGTCTATGACAGAATAATAAGAATCGCTTTCTTTGAAAGAAATTGCCAACACAAAGCTTTCAGTTCCATAAATACATCACTCTTTCTAAAGTCGGTGATTTTGTCATAAAATTAAACTGTGGCTGCCACATGAACTGCAATATTATATTCTCCCTTCCCTGCATATCTTAAGTTCTCTCTCAAATATCAAAACAATAAAATTATTACTAAAAACGCTGTGATAAAAAGAGGAACTTCCTCCTACACTTTAAACATTTAACAGCATCAGACAGTGTGGCACAGTCTGTAACCGACTGCCACTGAACCTGGCTGGACGTTCCTGGGCACCGTCCCTCTGGTTGATTGCAATATCCAGGTGGTCAGCCTCTCAGGATCCTTATCATCTTTCCTGTTTACCAACTTTTATCTCTTTCAGTTTTTTCTTTCCTTAATTCTAATTCCTTCAGTCGAATTATACAACAGGCCCTCTAGCCCAGGAGCCACTCACTCTCATTAAGATAATGTCACACAGCTCTGCTTTGATCCTATGTTAACTAATCACACTGCATTTTCAAGTTCTAGAATGTCTAGGATAGCCCTGTCTCCTCCTTGTGTACAAGGGCCCCACGTGACCTGCCAAATGCTTTCCTGCTTCTGGACCTCACCCAGCAAGTCCCTCGGTGGGGGTGGAGTAAGGGTAAATACCCATTTGCTCAGTCCACATGCTCCTCCCCTGGCCCTATGCCAGCATCGCCGGGTCTTGGGCAGAAGGCCAGCTCTTCACGATGGACCCTCTTGAGCATCCTACAGAAAGGTGCCCTCCTTTACCCCCCCAAACCACTCAACACACCAGCCTGTCACCTGCCCTTCAAGGCACTTACACTGTCTTGTTGACTCATTTATCCACCCACCTCCCTCCAACTACATGAGGCGTTCCCTTCAAGCACCTCCATGTCCTTTATAACCTCTTATTCCCTGTCACCTAAAACTACACCCAACAGGTGCTCAATAAATTTATTAAACTGAAGAATTCAACCTCTTTTAATGAGCAGCCAATCATCACCCCTTGAACATGGGTTGGAAGATCAAAACCACTATAGACTTGATCTTTGACTCTAAGATATCTGAAACCTCAACATAGCAAAGACATAGTTTAAGAAAATGGTCAGACGTAGGGAATGGATGTCTGGACACAGGGAGGGCAGGGGAGGGTGAGATGAATTGACAGAGTAGGACTCACGTGTATACACTACCGTGTGTGAAATAGATAGCTAGTGGGAAGCTGCTATATATCACAGGGAGCTCAGCTCGGTGCTCTGTGATGACCTGGAGGGGTAGGGTGGGGGGGTGTGGGAGGGAGATACAAGAGGGAGGGGATATACGTACACGTGTAGCTGATCCCGTATATTGTACAGGAGAAACTAACACAACACTGTAAAGCAATTATCCTCCAATAAAAAATAATAACATTTAAAAATAAAAATAAATTGGAGCCAGGAGAGCCAGTGTCAGCAATTCTGTGTAGTGGTGTGACCATGGCTAAGTCACTTCTGAGCCCAATACACACACGTATGAGAGGGAGACAGAGCTGCCGGGAGAGCTAAATAACAGGAACTGAGTTATATACCAATGTGCACTTTTCGGTTCATAAGTCATTTAATTTCTAGATACTCGATCAACCCAAAAATCAAAGCAAGAGTCAAATAATTCAAGAAAACTCAGCTTTTCCAGACCTATGAAGGAATCAAATCTCCCCTCTGAGGAAGGAGCCCACACCTCACACACAAGTGCCAGGCAGCAAAGCTGTAAGGAGACACCTATCACCTGGCATCTCCAAGACCCTCCTCCCCACTGCTCGAACCCACGGATGGTGGATCCCCCAAGAAAGCATAATTCAGGCATCTCTGAATTGCTGAGGTCTGTGCAGTTTTAAAGACCTGAGGGCTTGTTTAGCAGCCGGAGTTCAATCACTGTAGCAACACAGGTAATTTTGGCCAATCATTTCACACCATGCAGGGAACTTTGGGTGTGAAGAGCCAAGTCTTTTAAGTCCTAGTCACATGATTGCGTTTCAACACCCTTTTCATTAAACAATGTCTTCAAGGACTGCATCTGAGGGACTGATAAAGGAGTTTCTCTCAAAGGGAACTCTACTACACAGTCAGTGGGAATGTAAATTGGTGCAGTCACTATGGAAAATACTATGGAAGATCCTCAAAAAACTAAAAATAGAGCTCCCGTATGATCCCGCAATCCCTTGCTGCTGCTAAGTCACTTCACTCGTGTCCAACTCTGTGCAACCCCATAGACGGCAGCCCACCAGGCTCCCCCGTCCCTGGGATTTTCCAGGCAAGAACACTGGAGTGCGTTGCCATTTCCTTCTCCACCTGGGCGTACACCCAGACAAAATTAAAATTCAAAAAGAAACATGCATCCCTAAGTTTACAGCGGCACTACTGACAACAGCCAAGACATGGAAACAAGCTAAGCATCCACTGACGGATGCAAGGATAAAGAAGATGTGGTACAGATGTACAATGGGATATCACTCAGCCATAAAAAGATGAAACAATGCCATCTGCAGCAACATGGATGGACCTAGAGATTATCACACAAAGTGAGCTCAGAAAGACGAAGAAAATACCATAGGAAATTACATATAAGCAAAACCTAAACTATGACACAAATAAACTTATCTACAAAACGGAAATAGATTCACAGACATAGAGAACAGACTTATGCTTGCCAAGGGAGGGAAGAGAGGTGGGGGAGGGATGGGTTGGGAGTTTGGGAATAGCAGATGCAAACTATTATATATAGGCCAGATAAACAAGGCCCTACTGTACAGGACAGGGAACTATATTCAATGTCTTGTGATAAACCATGGTGGTAAAGTATATGAAAAAGAGTGTGTGTGTATATATATATGCATGTATATACATGTGTATGTGTAACTGAATCACTTTGATTTACAGCAGAAACTAACACAATCTTGTAAATCAAGTATACTTCAAAAAATAATTTTTTAAAAAAATGGAAACAAAAAGAACAAGGTTTTGTCTTCTTAAAGAACACTTTGTCTCTTGATGACTGGATCCCAGTTGAACTCATGTTCAAGTTTAATTTGGGGGCTGAGGGATGCATATTACAATATATTCTTTAAACTTCAATGGCTCATAATTTATAGCAAAGACATTTAATTGGGAATATCTCTAACAGATTTACACACAAATGTTTAAATGAGAAAATCTTGGCAAATCCATTTTTCTCTTACATGATGACTTAGGTCTGTAATGACCCTATAGGAACTCCTATAAACATTTGTTTCAGATTATTTCACCCTTTCCCAAAGTATGGGAGGGGGGAGAAGGGTAGGAAGGGGAGGCAGGACAAGATTCATTGCTTTTCTAGGTTTCAAAATATAATAATGTTATACCTCAACATTACCACTTTTTAAAAAGCTTTCACTGAAGTGTAGTTGATTTACAAAGGTGTGCTCCTTTCGGGTGGACAGCAAAGGGATTCCGTTATACATACATATGCATTTTTTTCATGCTCTTTTCCATTGTGGTTTATCACAGGATATTGAATATAGTTCTTGCGCTCTACAGTAGGACCTTGCTGTTTATCCATCTTATATGTAACAGCTTGCGTCTGCTAACCCCAAACTCCCAATCCTCCCCTCCCCTACCTCCCCTTCTCCTTGGCAACCACGAGTCTGTTCTCTAAGGTCCATGATTCTGTTTGTTTCATGGAGAGGCTCACTTGTGTCATGTTTCAGATTCCACATACAAGGATATCATGTGGGATTTGTCTTTCTCTTTCATCAGTACCCCCACTGCTTTGTGACACCCTCTCTCCTGGCTTCTGCTCACCATCACCCCTCACAAGACTGCTTACGTCACTGGTTCTTTCCATTTCTTTTCTCTCCACTAGGCACTAAACAGGCCAGCTGCCCCAAATCTGCTTAGCTCCACTTACACATCTCATACTTGCCACATAAATTCCTCGAACATCTTGATTTATAAAAATAACACAGGGTCAAGGTGTAATTGAATCATGTCCACAGGGCAAAATTCAAAGCCCACTGTGGATTTTAAAGACAAACTTTGGGGTAAATTTGCTCTAGATTCAGTACAAACTTGTTCTCTACGATTTCTAATTTTGACAATCAATACTTCAAAAGAAACAGATTTTCAAATACCTCGAGGGGAACCCATTGTTATATAAGCAATTGCACCTGCCACCCACCCCCAAATTTCCTCACATATATCAGGACTGGATTTGATAAATATCAGCATTAGCTGGAATGATTAAAAAAATGGACTTTGGGGTCTGACCAAAAAACCTATGAAGATCTCTGTCCATAATGACTCTTGTTAGGAAGAACATAGATTACACTGTAAGGTTTTTTGTTTTTTTTTTCTCTAGAATTCAACCTTTTATTTGAATAAGTATTTTACATCATTTATTCATTGCCATTATGTAGATTTTGATACAAATTCAGAATTAGAAATGACCTAATGGAGTTTCTATAGAAAGGGTGAACAGAAAATGTATTTTGTCCCATGAACTAAATTTATGGTAAGTATTTTCCACATGAATGCAATTTAAAACAAAATGTATGAGCTTACTTAAAGAAAGAATTCCTCTTTTATTGTCTTAAAACTTTGAAACAAAAATAAAACTCCATGTTCCAGTATGTTTCATAATACAGAAATAAGACTGAATGATGGTGAATTTAACTGTATGTGAATTAGATTTTGGTAAAAAAATGAAAGCGAATCAAATAAAACCTAAGACAATTATACTTAAGAGAAAGGAACTGATCTCTCTGTTCTGCAAAATCCCTCAAGAATTTTCAAGATTGACATTTATAAGCATTATCAACCCAAGATAATACTTTGGGAGTTAAACATACTAATTTTAAAAATCCAAGACAAAAAAAAATATAAAAAAATAAAAAATAAAAATCCAAGACAATGGCAAGTAAGCACCAAGTAGCAAAATAGGTTGTGGAAAATAAAAAAGTGAAGTAAACCTATTTAGTCTAGTTCTAATTGAGTCTAATGGCTAATTTGTCATCCAGTGTCTCCACCAACACTCAGCCCAGGGACTAAGAAATCTGATATTTGACACGTAAGTAGGTTTTATACTTACTAATGCACAAAACAAGTTATATTGAGAGCATCTCTCCTGATTATTAAGTAAATATTTCTTGATGCATCTCAAGGTATCTTCTTGTGAACTGGAGAAGAGAGCAGACGTGAGAGTAAGTAGGATAAGAGGCCATCCCTGGGGATGCTGAGCCTAGAGTGGAGGACGCTGGGACCAGTCCCACTAACATAGCAAGAGGAGCAATAAAACAGAGGCCAGACAGCAACACTGATAACCCTTCCACAGGGCCACGCTCAACCCTCACCGTAACCCCCTCAAACCAGCTCCCCGTCACAATGATCATACATTCCTTGAGGATTCTTTCATTTGTTTAGGTCTCTTTTCCCTCTACAGTTTCATGCAATTTTACTGAAATAAAATTAAAATGTCATCACTGGAGCCAAGTCATGGAAGCAACATACATGTTCATTGACAGATGAACGGATAACAAAGATGTGGTGCATATATACAATGAAATATAACTCAGTCATTAAAAAGAATGAAATGATGCCATTTGGATGGAGGCACCTAGAGAGTATCATATGAAGGGAAATCAGAGAAAGACAAATACCATATGATATCACTTATATGTGTGATCTAAAATATGACACAAATGAACTCATATGACAAAACAGAACCAGACTCACATACATAGAAAACAAACTTATGGTTACCAAATGGGAAAGGCAGGAGAGGGACAGATTAGGAGGTCGGTATTAACAGATACAAGCTACTATATATAAAAAAGATAAATGACAAAATCCTACTATATAGCACAAGGAACTATATTCAATATCTCATAATAAACTATAATGGAAAAGAATATAAAAAGGAATATATATATGTAACTGATTGCTTTGGTGTAGAGCAAAAACTAACATCGCTTTGTGAATTAGCTATACTTCAATAAAAAGTAATGTCATCATTGGTTTACTGATTTCCAACTTTCCCCCTTGATGACAGGTACCAAGCAATAGCATTCAGTGTCTACTTGGAACATTTGGTTCCATTATTCTATCTAAAAGGGAGGAAAAAGCTGTTTAGTCTTAAGATTTCTATCAACCATAAAGCAATTTCTGCTTGAAAACTATTTCCAAACAACATGAGTGTTTCCAACTCATATCTATTTCCCACTCTTCAACTTGTATGCTATCATCATGTTATATTTCAAATTGATACTATATCCTCAGGTACTACTGAATACATTCAGTATTAATCTAGGCTTTATCACTTATTTTACACTTTCTTTGCTTTTTAGTCTGTTGTGCAACTTAGGTCTTCCACCCAAGGCCATTTTCTTTCTGTACAAAATACAAACTTCAACTTCTCAGCCCTAGTTCTGTGAGTACTCTGCACCAGACAGGTGAGAAGAACCCAGGTGTCAAGCCCACAGGAAGCCAGGTTCGCCCTGGCTCACTCAGATTCCTAGGCTATGGCCATGAAGGCCTTCAGGACAAGGCTTCTGTTCTTCCTTCAGTTTTATCTGAGAATTCCTCACCTGTCTTCTCTTCAACACGTATAAAAATATTAATTCAACAGCCTTACTTATTTTCAGCAGGAGAGCTGGTTAAGCTTACACCTATCACAACTAGAAACAAGAAATAGCTTCAGTTCTAAAGTTCAAAAAGGAATCTCCTTCCCCACTGCCACCCAAATATCCATCCAAGTTCATACCATCTTTCAGCTCCTACACATTTTCTACAGGACAGTTAACAAGCCCTAGATTCTCAACCTGCTTTTGTGAATATGGCATACTTACATGCTGGCCACTTGCACGTAATTTCCAGACCAGTAATCAATTTCTGTATTGTTTAAATTTGTAATATAAAACATAGGAACACATAAATTAACTAATATAAATAATGTGTCATGAGGCAGAGGGGTTCAGTAGGCTACATGGGTAGAAACAGTTGAATTTTAAACACAAACATGCATCACACCACCAAGTGCTATTTTGCAAAACAGTTAGAAACCCACTCCTTTCTTTATCCATCGTGTATATTTTAAGTCTAGATAATAAGGTTGATGAGGGGAAGGTCACAGAAGCTAAGAGTGAAGAAAGAGGGGTGTTTCTTAAAATCTTCTCACCAGATCACACTCACTTTTTAAAATTTTAAAGTAATGAAGAAAAACCATGGGAAAATATAAGTACTTCAGTAAATTGCATGATTTTAACAAAAATAAATTCAAGAAATCCATACAGAAAACCACAATAAACAACAAAGTTGAAAAAAAAAACACAAAGTTGAGGTAACACCAACAAAGAATCACGTTGGTAAGTAAATATCTTGTCCTTCTCTCGGCACCCAACTTAAGAGTTTTTGTCAGATAAACCAATTTTCAGTTCTATTTGGCCAAACCCTTCAAATAAACACCCACTTACAAAACTAGTCTGTAAATTCTCAATGGAAAGAACTGAAATATTGAAAAGTACTTATAATTCAGATTCAATGGAACATAAAATCCCAGAATTTAAATAAAGATATCAAGGGAATTTCCTGGTGGTCCAGTGGTTAGGACTTGGTGCTTTCACTGCTGAGGCCCAGGTTCAATCCCTAGTCAGGGAATTAAGATCCCACAAGCCACAAGGTGCAGTCAAAAAAATAATAATATATAAAAACAATCAACTTCTAAAACTAAAACCTAATATCTAAGTACTGCAAATGCCACATAAATAACAAGGAAAAGACCTTCAAATTAATCTATTAGACAATGATAAAGAAATTGTACATGGTCATGGAATAATAATCTCTGTACAATTATAGTAAAAAAATTAACTTCAAAATTAATTGAAACTGGTTTTACATTCCACTTGGCATCATAGCTTTTGCTATTTCCATACAAATGCAGCAAGATTTTCAGTCCTACATGAATCTCCTTGTGGAGATTCATCAGTTGAGCCTTGTCTACTACTAAGACTATAATTAAACTGTACAGTAAGCTATTTATACGTCTGAAATAATTTCCTTTTCAAGATACAGCAGGCTTCAGCTTTATTCTGCAAAATCATTGTCAATGACATATTTAATCTCGAGGTTACTGCTTAAATTACATGTGCACCGCCCTCTAAGCCTAGATCCTGGCTGGAGGCTGGCAGCAGCTGCCACACGTGTCAAAGGGTTACTATGATTACCTTCAATAGGAGCCATATGTGCTTGGTTGGCCACAGCAATTTGTCCCCTACAACCTAATTCAATCTATCAGATTTGCTAATTTTTTTTTTAAAGGAACAAAGAGTGATTCCTAGGATTCATGATTCAGAAACAGAAAATAAACGTTCCAGAGGTGGGGGCAGCCTAGAAGTTCTTTCTGGATCCCCAACAGGCAACTTCAGGGACTCAAAGAATCTGATGAGATAAGCTATCCCAAATACTGCTCTTAAAATTTCGGTTTCATTAAGTGGTCACAGAAGAATGGCAACAAAGAAGGATTCGTCTTCATTTATCTGGGGGAAAAGAACTGCTTTAGAAACCATTTACCCACAAAGGAAAAAAAAGACCACCAAAAAGGTATGGAGAGCATGTGGAGTCCACAATCCTTAAGAAGAAAATGACGTTCCACACACTGACAACATAATTCGTCACATAGGCCCCAGAAGTTCTTGTGAGAAATCAGAGTGGGGGAGCACGCTGAAAACTTTCCCCAAGCAGTCAGGAAGCAGTACAAAAAAGACCCACTAAGAGGTGACTGTCAGCCTTCGGCAAAGATAATGGGAAACGGACATCTTTTTGTGCCTATTGTATTACGGACGGAGCATCCACGGAAATGGGGTTTGGAGTCATGGAAACCTGTACACACGCCTGGAGGAGGAGTGTGTGGTGGAACCACCCCAGAGAGAGAGAAGCATCACCTGGGGACACAGTGGGTGTGCACGTTGAGTGGCTGGATTGGTGCAGGGGGCACAGAGATCACACGTGTGCAACGTGTGCAACGTTCTCAGCAGCACTCACCACAACACAAAAATGGAAACTCGGTCCGACACGTCTACCACCAATTTTTCAACGCTGTTCGGCAATGAGCTAAAACTAGACTGATCAGCACGAGTCAGTGTCAAAAACACAGGTGAAAAAATCAAACTGCACAGAGATACATAAAACATGATCCCAAAATTAAAGCTTCAACACCAGGTTTGACATAGCTTATAGATACACGCGTGCATGGCAAAGGAAACCAAAGGTTTTAGACCCTGGATAAAAGAGAACTAATGAATCTTCAATCATCTGTAATGTTCTGTTTCTTTAAAAAGTTATCTAGCAACCCAGGACATCTAGCAATAAAAGGGACTCCTGGCGGGAACATGCTATCTCTCTACTGTAGAGAAAATGAGTCCATCATTGACTGTGAATAATACAGTTATTTGACAGAGGATTTCAGTAGATGCACCTTATCAAGTTAAGTGCATACCTACTCCAGGATTTAAAGTTTGTTGCTGTTGTTGGTTAAAGATAAATACTAAATTTTTTTCTACATCCAATTGGATGACTGTATTATTTTTATCTGTTAATGAGGTAAAGTATATTAACGGCAGATTTTTCTCAAGAAAACACATGCTTACAGCCTTGGAATTAAACCTAACTGTATCATATGTCTGATTTCTTTTGTATTGGATTTGGTTTGTTGATCTTTTATCAAAGAATGTTACCTCTCCGTTCACAGTTGAGACTGATCTGCAATTTTTCTTTACCATTCTGCCCCTATTGCTTTTGATCCAAAGGTTACTTCAAACATCAACCTACACTGAAAAGGATTGACTTTTTTTGGTATTTTTTTGGAAGACTTTTTATAAAATTGGAACTGTTTGTTCTTTTAACTCTTGACAAAACTAGAGTATAATGTATTCTCTTTGGAGGAAAAATCAGAAGTCATGACACTATTCCTTTAACGGTTGTAGGGTTATTCAGGTTTCCTATTTCCTCGAGTCTGAAGTTTTATGTTTTTTCTAGGTAATTACCCATTTCATCTAAGCCTCAAATTTATTTACACAGAGTCATTCATATTATTCTAATCACTGCTGTCTCTACCTGGAGTTATTTCTCTTTTCTCATTCCTAACATTTTTTTTCCCTGACCAACTTTGTGTGTGTTAATCTCATTAGTCTTTTTGAAGAATCCACTTTCAGTTTTGTTGACCTTATCTTGCTCTTTTGCTAACATCTTAAATTGTATGAATAGCTTACTAATTTTAAGTATTTCTTCTTTTATACGATAAGCAGTGATGGTACGAATTTCTCTCTCTGGGAAATTCAAATCCCACAGATTTTGATGCAAAGTATTTTTAAATCATTCTAAGTATTTTCTAATTTCCAATGTGATTTCCTCTCTGACTCTTGAATTATTTATGAGTGTAGTTTTTAAATTTCCAAGAGTACAGATTTTTATGAGTGTGAAAGTCCCTCAGTCGTGTCTGACTCTTTGCGACCCCATGGACTGTAGTTCATGGAATTCTCCAGGCCAGAATACCGGAGTGGGTAGCCTTTTCCTTCTCCAGAGGATCTTCTTAACCCAGGGATCAAACCCAGGTCTCCCACATTGCCAGTGGATTCTTTACCAGCTGAGCCACCAGGGAACTTTTATAATAAACTTTTTTTAAATCACTGATTTGTTGGTGTGGGGCCTTGGATTCACAGAACAAGCCAAATGATAACCAATTCTCTGAAATGTCATGAAGACTTTCTTTATGACTCGTATAGTCAGTTTTGGAAAATACTTAATCATTATTGACCAGAGAGTTATTATGGCCACAAGTGTTAGTGTCTACAAAATCCCCTGGGCAATAAATGTGTTAAGAACATGAGTACAAAGAGACAGATGTATGCATGCAAATGGGGCATGCTCACATCTATGTATGGGTGACCTGTGTGTGTACTATCTACAGCTGCTTTCTCATTAGAGGGGGAGAAAAGAGCAGCTGTGATCTAGAGCCTAAAATATTTACCATCTCATCCTTCGCCAAGACAGTTCATGAACCCCCCTAACTATTTGTACTTAGCATCTTGTCTTACACTTCTCCTTTGTGGCAACTGTCACAATAAAAGCTTAATTAAGTCAATACTAAATGGCTGTTTTCTCAGCTAAAATATAAACCTGAGAGTAGAGATTACACTGTCATTTATTGTTGTGTCTGCAATTCTAGCAATCTGCCTGGCCTACTAAGAACACTCAAATATCTGTTGATTTCATATAAATTCTGAAGTTAAATATGTGTTTTTCTGTTTTCTTATCAGTATCAGTATCCTCTTTTATTTGCTTTTACTTTATCACATCTGAAAAGAGGAAATCTCTATATTTTTAAAATTAGCATTTCTAAACCTGTATTGCTATCACAGAGTTACTCATCAAAAAAGAAACTCAGTGGTTAAATAAGTTTGGTTAACAAAATATTCTATATCACCCTCTGCCTGACTCACAGTGTGATAAGCATATTAAAAATCGCACAAAACTCATGGTAGGGAAACGTACTTAATTATTTATAAATCTGGATCTCCCCCCCCCCCCAAATTAGTCAAAGATTCTACTTCTCTCTTAGTGCTTCTTAACATTTCAAAAAACATTGTTTTAGAAGGTGCAGCAATAGCACACGATGTAACCAGAATGGGGTCAGTTTCCCTCTGATCACGGAGGGCAAAGGAGCAGACAGTCAACAGTTGAGGGTTCATGGACCATTTGTTCTGTTTTGCAATTACTTACATTTACCACTGACAATATGTAAATGACTGTCTTCCAATAAAACTTTATTTACAAAAACAGGTAGTCAAATCCCTATGTTGTATAACAGGAACTAACAGTGCTATAGGTCAATTATATTTCAAAAGCAAACTCATAGAAAAAGATCAGATTTGTGGGTACCAGAAATGGAGGGTCAGGGAGGGGGAAGTGTAGGAAGGTGGTCAGAAGCTACAAACTTCCAGTTGTAAAGTAAATAAGCACTAGGGATGGAATGCACAACATGATAAATATAATTTATTTATTGACTGCTGTAAGTTATATATGAAAGTTTGTTAAGAGTAAATCCTAAGAATTCTCATCACAAGAAATATTTTTTCTACTTAATTTTGTATCTAGGAGATGACATTCACTCAGTGTATTATGGTCATCATTTCATAATGTAGGTAAGTCATTTTGCTGAACACCTTAAACGGATACAGGGTCACGTCTGACTCTTTGCAACTCCATGGACTGTAGCCTGCCAGGCTCCTCTGTCCATGGAATTCTCTAGGCAAGAATGCTGGAGTCAGTAGCCATCCCCTTTCCTGGGGAATCTTCCCGACCTAGGGATTGAACCCATATCTCGTGCATTACAGGCAGATTCTTTATTGTCTGAGCCACCAGGGAAGCCCAACATGTACAGTGCTGTATGTCAATTATGTCTCAATAAAACTGACAGGAAAAAAAAAAAGTGGTAAGCTTAGATTTGGACCAATGGCCAGAAATTGCTGACCCCTGCACAAATGGACTGAAAATGACCTACACTGTCTTCCAATAGAGTAGCCACTAGCCACACGTGTTTGTTTAAATTACTTGAAATTGATAGTTCCTTAATCAAGCTGGTTGCGTTTCAAGTAATTAATAACCACTTATGGCAAGTGACTATTGCCATGAACAGCAGAGAAAAATATTTTAACTTCTCATTAACCCCTTACAGAAAGTTTTCTCTCTCTTTTTTTTTATATATGTTGCTTTACTTTACACTGAAAATTTAAGTTCTGGATAATAAGAGAAAAGAGTACCTCAATAAAATAATGTTCAGACCAAATGAATAAGTTCACATGAACTAAAACACCTTCCATGAGGTTTATGATTCTAATTTAAGTGGAAGAAGCATATGGTTACACCAGGAGAAGGAGACAGTGGTAACTTAAGAATTTCCCCAATGAGAGCAGACAGCTCATCTCTAAGAAAGAAGACTCCTATTCCTACTTATACAGTAAGCTTGGGTTTTTATCTGCCCAGGGATTCTTTTTCTTCAACATGTTCTTGAAACATGCATTTAAGACTGCCCTCATCTTGAAAGACTGAAAAGAAAATGCTCATCCAAACAGAAGAGTGATCAGTGACACCTCTTACTTCTCGTGGTTCACTCAGCACCACACCCCAGGGAGGAAAAGCAGAGACCATTCACATCAACTTATGAGGGGCTTCAGAGGTACAGACACCCCCTGACTCCCGCCCCTGGAATCCTCAATGGGTACACCACATCCTGGCAGTGACAGGAGGATTCACATCCCCAGTTTGCAGGTAGTACATCTCCCCTCTTTACAAGTGTAACTAACCTTAACACCCGCTCGGAGTGCTGACATTTATATATAACGCACTGACCATAGGCACTGCCATGGGTGCCTGCCAGGAACAAGCTCTTGTTAAGTGACCTACAAATGGAACCTCACTGTTGAGCTCCTGGTATCTTATCAAACTGCCAAGCAGACCACTGGTGACCCTCAAATCAGCTCCCAGCCAGGGTCTTACCAGTGGCTTTAGACTGTGAGAGGGCAAATAGGGGTCTCTTCCATTCTCCCTGAGCCTGTGTAACCAACTGTCATATACACAGAGACAACTCCTGACACTTGAAACTAGAAAGGAAATTCTGCAAGTCTCCATAGCAAGCAACACTTGAGCTGACCATCACTCCTTTATGGAGATCCTAACAGGAAGTCAAGCCACACTAAGAGTCAGTTCAGTTCAGTTCAGTTGTTCAGTCGTATCCGACTCTTTGCAACCCTATGAATCGCAGCACGCCAGGCCTCCCTGTCCATCACAAACTCCCGGAGTTTACTCAAACTCATGCCCATCGAGTTGGTGATGCCATCCAGCCATCTCATCCTCTGTCGTCCCCTTCTCCTCCTGCCCCCAGTCCCTCCCAGCATCAAGGTCTTTTCCAATGAGTCAACTCTTTGCTTGAGGTGGCCAAAGTATCGGAGTTTCAGCTTCAGCATCAGTCCTTCCAATGAACACCCAGACTGATCTCCTTTAGGATGGACTGGGACTACTCCATTATAAATGTACAACTCTAGGTGAGTAAAACAAAGCATCATCACGGAGCTCACAAAGCAATGTCCTAAACTCACTATTTTGATGTTTAAAGATACGACTTTATGCCATCCATTCATAAACAAAAACAGAAAACACACCAAGTAGTTTCAGTCGCTTTTCAGTAAAATAAATAAACACTGCTTATCAGCCATACTAGATAAAATAAAGAAAAGGTTTAACACAATTATATCAAATATAAGTTTTGAAAAGCTACTTACGTCCAAAGAATCCTCCTTCAGTAGGATAAGGGCCATGTTCTGTGACACCAACCGGCAGGAATAACCTAGAGTGAAAAAAAGAACAAGATACGTGAATTAACCATCCCCGCCAGGAACGTACCATGTTCAGAGTGACCTGAATTCAGTCCCCCTCCTGCACCTGACTGATGACCATGTTAAGCCTATGGGCTCACACAGAGAAACCGAGCAGAGCTTGCCCCATGCTGCTCAAGAAGGTCTCCATAACTAATGACTGAAATAGCATAAACACTTTTCAGTTTTCTGTGGATCTTCCCTTATCCCTGTTATCCTTGTAGAACAGTAGGATGAGCTCTGGGTTCTCTAGAACAACAGCAAACACTTTAGGAGACAAATGGAACCCCAAAGTCCTCCTCAATCACCATAAAGGCGCCTACTGTGATATTAAGTCCCTCACCTGCTTGGGACTTGCCTGGTGGCTCAGACGGCAAAGAATCTACCTGCTAATGCAGGAGACCTGGGCTCGATCCCTGGGTTGGGAAGATCCCCTGGAGAAAGGGATGGAAACCCACTCCAGTATTCACGCCTGGAGAATCCCATGGACAGAGGAGCCTGGCAGGTTACAGTCCATTGGGTCGCAAAGGGTCGGACACGACTGAGTGACTAACACTTTCACTTTTACTTCAATCTTCACGCAGGTTTCTAAGGAATCCTATGATACACAGAGTTACTTTTCCTGCAGAAGCTCAAAGCAATCCCATTTCAAAAATTAAATGAGCTTTAAAAAAGGTTTGGAAAAAGAGTATCTCAGTGCTAATTCTTAATAATTCCCATTGCATTTTAAACAACAGTACCTCTCCTATGTAGGTTAATTTAAGTCAGGTACTCTCCCACTTTTCCTCCCAGAAGCTGAATATATTTCTATGAAGCTCTTTCCTACTCAGACTTTGAGAGCCTCTTCTGACTCCTCCTTTCAAATCCCCTCGCTCTGGGGAAGAGGAGGAGGTGGGCCTCAGTCAGTTCAGTTCAGTTCAGTCGCTCAGTCATGTCCGACTCTTTGCGACCCCATGAATCGCAGCACACCAGGCCTCCCTGTCCATCACAAACTCCTGGAGTTTACTCAAACTCATACCCATAGAGTCGGTGATGCCATCCAGCCATCTCATCCTCTGTTGTCCCCTTCTCCTCCTGCCCCCAATCCCTCCCAGCATCAGGGTCTTTTCCAATGAGTCAACTCTTCACATGAGGTGGCCAAAGTACTGGAGTTTCAGCTTCAGCATCAGTCCTTCCAATGAACACCCAGGACTGATCTCCTTTAGGATGGACTGGTTGGATCTCCTTGCAGTCCAAGGGACTCTCAAGAGTCTTCTCCAACACCACAGTTCAAAAGCATCAATTTTTTGGTGCTCAGCTTTCTTCACAGTCCAACTCTCACATCCATACATGACCACTGGAAAAACCACAGCCTTGACCAGACGGACCTTTATTGGCAAAGTAACGTCTCTGTTTTTTAATATGCTATCTAGGTTGGTCATAACTTTCCTTCAAGGAGTAAGCGTCTTTTAATTTCATGACTGCAGTCACCATCTGCAGTGATTTTGGAGCCCCCAAAAATGAAGTCTGACACTGTTTCCACTGTCTCCCCATCTATTTCCCATGAGGTGATGAGACCAGATTCCATGATCTTAGTTTTCTGAATGTTAAGCTTTAAGCCAACTTTTTCACTCTCCTCTTTCACTTTCATCAAGAGGATTAGCCAATCCCAAGTCCAAGGGTGTTTATAGGGGCCCTGGGCTTTCTTTCAAATCACCCTGCTCAAGAGAGCTGGCAACAACATGCATTCACCACCAACCCCTACTCAACTGATCTCACTGAGAAAAGGCAAGAAGAGAGTCCTCCCACCTAGAAAAGTGGCCCTTACAGCAATAATGGACCACTGACCACAGAAACAGGGAACAAGTTATCAGCATGAAGGACATCACCCTTCATGCAAGGACGCAGGTGACAATCACATGAAGGGCCTTAACCCATGCTGTTCCCTGGGCAACAGGGGCCAGGGCTGTCCTCCACAGAAGAGCCAAAATAACCCTTCCCACAGATGCTGTATTTATTAGTAAGGACGACAGGCATTTAACGGATGAACAAGTCACAGAGCTACTGTGCATATGTGCTCAATTCTACCTGGCAGGCTCTCTTTTCATCCTCAGGAAGCACTACTAAAAGGCACAAAATAGAACTCAAGACAGACTAAAATTAAAATGAGAAAAATCTTGGGTTTTTTTTTTGGGGGGGGTAGTGATAAATGTTTTTGTTTATTTTGGAATATATGAAGTATAATCTTCACAAATGATGGTCATTTGACAAGAATATTTAGCAGCCATCTCAGAACACAAATTTTCAAGCATGAAACTATGGCTTTTTATCCAATGGTAATTTTTTTAAGAATACCATCAAGAATACCTAGTCCAGGCAGTTAATAACAGTTATCTCAAGGGAATTAGACTATTTGGCTGGTTACAACCGCCACATATTATTAATGTTTTTAAAGTGAAAACAACTAAGTCAAAAATAACAGGACCACACAAGCAAACACCTGTTAAACCCTCTAAGAGGGGGAGAGGGGAAAAAAAAGGAGGAAACAGCACCATTTTCTATGCATTTCCAAACTTGTTCAAGTCTGTATTTTAACAATAGTGATGTGTAGAAATGAGTTTCCCAGGATGCCATTAAAAGTTCTACAGAGCAGGATAGAAATAATTGAACTTTCTTTCCCCCAAATTTTACAAATGTATTCTTCCTTCCTGTAAATTCTTAGATGAAGTATAGAAAGGAGGTCAAGATTTTATTTTCATTGACAAACAGGGATATTGAAACTTTAATCATTTTTCTTCCCTTGCCCCAGAAACTTCCAGCAACTCCACACAACAGAGACTGCTACAAATTTAGTATAACTCACGTGAAAGGATTTGCTGGTAGTTTTTGATATGAACAACAGCTGCAGAGCAAGCTGTAATCTTTAAGCCATCGCCTGCCGCTTGATTTTACATTTTGCAATTTAAGTCAAACGCCACTTGACAACTGAAGCTGCATAAAGATATTATGGAAAAGCTCAAAGTATTTTTCTATCCGTTGCAGGGAGAGGGTAATAAATAAAACCACTGACACGTTCATGAATTTAAATACACAGAACTCAAGACTTCTGAGAAGAAACAGGTTTTTTTGTTTTTTTTTTAATTTGGAAAACGTAGCAAGATTTTGCCTAAAGAATTATCACACAGAACACTTGCTCTAGACAGACCATGGAAGTTTAACACAGTTAAATGTGACTTAGCTAATGTGGCAAATTAAATTATGTCAATCCAAGTTTGCTGTGCTTGAGTTCTAATGTTTTTGGATAAAATGAGATCAACTTTTGGAGAAGAGCCAGGTATGAAATGTCAATCTACTCTTGTAAATTGAGGTCTATTTCTTTAATCTCACAATCTAACAAGACGACCGTAAAATGACTGAGGCGGGGACCTCTGGGATTTCACTCTTTACTAGAGCTGAAGTTAACAGTACACCACAAAAGTGTTGAGTCTTTCTGCTACCTGAGTAGAATCAAAGCAATCAAAATATTACAGCATCTATGGTACTTAGAGCAGGACCTGACTTTAATAAAACCATCATTCACACTAGAAAATATGACCAAACCAAACCTCTGGGAACTCACTATCAGTGCCTTTTTTTTGAGGTAAGCATATATTGTCAAAGAGAGCTCAACACAGATTTCTTCAGAGACACTTTTGGAAGGTTTGTGTTCATGCTAACTCACTTCAGACGTGTCCAACTCTTAGTGGTGCTATGGACTCTAGCCCACAGGCTCCTCTGTCCATGGGGATTCTCCAGGCAAGAATACTGGAGTGGGTTGCCATTTCCTACTCCACAGGATCTTCTCGACCCAGGGATTGAACCCATGTCTCTTACATTTCCTGCATTGGCAGGTGGGTTCTTCACCACTGCGCCACCTGGGAAGCCCTCTGGAAGGGTAAGGAATGACTGATTCCTACTAACCATAAACCTGGGATTCACCAAACTACCTGACAGAGGGATTCACCTTGGTCCAAATCCTCAGCAAGTGTGCTGTTGGTTCTAAATGATATCAGGTAGAATCTGGTCACTCGATGTTCGAGTGTGAGCATGTGGAACATAGCTCCAGACGTCAAAAATAGGTGATGACAGATGGAACTCAATCTCCTCAAGACTGGGTCAAGGCTCAAGAATCCTTCCCCATCAGAGAGCCAGAATGTTGAAGGCTTGTCCACAGAACCACACCCAGGCACCCTTCTCGCCAGATCCTCAGATGCCTCTCAGAAAGGCTTCAACCGTACCTCACCATGAATCCTGCAAACCCTGCCATCGTTGACCTGTGCTATGTTCATTCTTTGTCTGAAACAAATTCTTGAGGTTCAAGTTTTAAACCAATCTCACCCACAGAGCCTCCCTTGGTCTTTCTTTTTTTTTAAATTAATTAATTTTTTTATTGAATGATAATTGTTTACAGAATTTTGCTGTTTTCTGTCAAACCTCAACATGAATCAGTTGTAGGCATACATATATCCTCTCCCTTTTGAAACTCCCTCCCCATCCCACCCCCTAGGTTGATACAGAGCCCCTGTTTGAGTTTCCTGAGCCATACAGCAAATTCCCGCTGGCTGTCTATTTTACATATGGTAATGTGAGTTTCCATGTTATTATTTCCATACATCTCACCCTCTCCTCCCCTCTCCCCATGTCCATAAGTCTATTCTCTATGCCTGTTTCTCCACTGTTGCCCTGTAAATAAATTCTTCAGAACCATTTTTCCTAGATGCCATATATAAAAAATATGGAATGCATCATGAATTTGCATGTCATCATTGCACGGGGGCCATGCTAATCTTCTCTGTATTGTTCCAATTTTAGTGGATGTGCTGCTGAAGCGAGCATTCCCTTGGTCTTTCTGACGCACATCTTTCCTTCTGGGAAGTGACTATCACATGTCAAGCTCACACGCTCAGACTCTCAGGCTAGGTGTGGCCCAGGCTAGGTAACCTGGTATCTCTGTGCCTCAGTTTCAACTTTAAAAGGGGATAATGTCGATCTCAAAGGGATGTAAGACTTACAGAAAGGACTTAGCTAGCATATGCCAACTGCCATGCGCACATTCACTGAGTAACTACTATGAATGCCAGCCATGCTCAGCACCTACACTGCATGACAGGTACTTTCTCATCTATCTCATTCCTGAGTTGGTCTAATAATTCACTCAGGCCCCAAGTTGGGAATCTAAGGTCCCCAGTCTACAGGGGAGCAACTGGCAACTACAGAGCTGCAGGTCATCAAGAAACCATGCACCTGACTCTTCTGTGAGCGTCACTGGGGCCGGGGCCGCGCTCCCCCAGCACCGCCCGACAACCAGACTCATCCTCCTGCCAGTGGGCAAGTCCACGTTCATGGGTTTCAGAAATTAAACTTGCAAAAGACTACAGAAGTGGTTTCAAGGTATCAAATGACACCAAAATGGGGGGGGGGGGGGTCTGAATTCCAGCTCAGATGGTTCACAATGAAAGCTGCTCCCAGCATGATGACTTTAAGATGGAATATGTATTCGGAGTTTGTCCTCACTTATGCTGCCTCCATTAAAAGAAAATTATAGATTCTGAAAACCTCACATCTACTTTCTTACTACGTAATAGATGCTTCATCCAGCCATAATAGGAAATGACAACTAAATGATTCACAAAGGCTACAGCTGAAATTTCACTTTAGAATAGCTGATGCTAAATTTTTAGGCTAAGAAAGAGAATTGCCAGTTCCCGGAAACACAGCTCACTAGTGTGTTTCAAGCACGGCACTGCAGAGTCCTGGCATTGTGCCAGTGCCAAAGGACCTCCGAGTCACAGGCGGGATGACTGTGCCTGCCTAATATTCATAAGCTCACATGAGACAAATATCCTGGAATTTAATTTGACTACATGTATTTATCTTCATACAAACTAAAAGGTATGCTTTAAATAAGTTTTCAAACTCTGATAGACAGATGGGTGGACAGGTGGTAGATAAATGACAAGAGATAGACAGAGCAAATACTAAAGACAGCCAATAGCACCAAACACCAAATGTCACCTCTAAAGGGAAACATTGCCAGTTAAAACCATAAGGGTTAACAGTCATAAGACATTCCAACTTTAGAGGCAGTGAAATATGAAAATGATGTGTGTCTTAGAATGCATGAAATAAACTACCTTCTCCAGGGTTTTCAAAGTCAAATTTTGGAGAAGCATGCTCATGAAAGCTGTGTGAATCTGTTTAAAATGCTTCCTGCACCAGGACTCATGGCCCCAAGATCCGGCACTAACTAGCTTGGTCATTAAGTAGCGTGAGACCTTGTAGACTCTGATGTCTCCCGCTTCCAGGGCTGTAAGACTGCTGGTGTGTGAAAACCAAAGACAGGGTAGAGAAAGGACCCCCAGCACAGCACCTGGCTCTCAGGACTCTTCTCCTTACTCCAGCTAGAAGGAGAACTGCTAGACACTTGATCTGCTTCCCAAGTACCTTCTGGGTACCCTAACATACACATAGGATGCACTCAAACATACAAAATATCCAGTCCATATTGTGGGAAACAGATGGATAACAGCTCATATCACAGAATGTTTGAGGAACATGGGACTAGAACAGAGGCTGACAATTGTCCTCGACCTAGAGCATGACCTCAGGCTGCTCACAGCCGTTGCCTATGGTCTGATGTGGACAAGTCTAACATTAAGTCTAGACGTCTGCACTGCATCCTCTACAGGCTCAACGGATGCCCTAATTCAGTGGTATATACATGGTGGAATACTACTCAGCCATAAACAAGAAATAAAGCCATCTTCAGCAACACTCATCAAGTCATTTGGACTCAAATTCCCTTTCTTCAATTTTCATTTCTGCAATACTCAGCAACCAAAGAGGTTGTCAACTCATACAGGGAAGGGAAAGATGCAAGCCTCTTAGAAAAACATATCAATTGGTAAAAATCATTAAAATGGCTATAACTATATAAAATAGTAACACATATTTAAACTTAATGAAAATATGCTTAGTCTCTGAGACTAAATTTTTGTGAAAAAATAAGAATATCAAGAATAATATCAAAAATAATAAGAAAATCAAGCTGTCATCAACTCTTGAATTCTCTAGGTTTTATGAATGTATACTCAGTCGCTCAGTTGTGTCTGACTCTTTGACTCCATGGACTGTGGCCTACCAGGCTCCTCTGTCCATGGGGTTTTCCAGGCAAGAATACTAGAGTTGGTTGCCATTTCCTACTCCAGGGGATCTTTCCAACCCAGGGATCAAACCAGCCTCTGCTGTGTCTCCTGCACTGAGGCAGATTTTTTGCCGCTGAGCCACCGGGGAAGCCCTATAAGTGTGTCTAAATACTTTTCAGGAAGGTGTCATAGTTTTAATATTTATAACAGGCAGATAATGTTCATAAAGAGGATGCTAATTTGGTTTCAGTAAACTTTTCTCGACCTTGTGAATGAAGAATTCTATAAAACACCATCTGTCAGTGTGTCTGAGGAGCCCATGGACACTTCTACAAGCCTTTAAAAACACAAGACAAAAATCAGCATCAGGCAATTATTTTTTAAATGAATTACCTATATTAATAGCAGTTTCTTGTTTGTCACCTGTCAACACCCATATTTTAATCTCAGCCTTCAACAGAGTTGCTATGGTTTCTGGCACGCCTGCCTGAAGTCGATCTTCTATGGCGGTGGCTCCAAGTAGTAGTAGATTCTGGATTGAAAAATAGCTTCAATTAAAGATGGGGAAACACAGGAGAGTGGCATGAATGACAAAACTCCTCACAAACGAAAGGCAGTCAAAATGTTCTGAAGTAATTACCTTATTTCCTCTACATGAAACCTTTGTTTGCAGATAATTAATGATAGACGCGTGTGGCATTTCAAAACCATCCACAAGGCTAGAGCCCCCCACTCCCACACACACATGCAGGCCAGCACTCATCATCTACTTCTGGGTACCCGGGCATCCTGAGATAGAGACCCTCTGGCAGCCGAGCACTTGGGCAGGTCACCTTGGGGACACTCACAGGACTGAGCCCTCCCTCTCGCTTCACTGACAAGCCAAGTACAGTGGTCCAGCTAATGCCTGAGAAGAAATGACTCAGTGACCAGCAAGCCAACGATGTCCTGAGTGCCCACCGCTAGCATGGGGCCACATGGGTACTGTGTCTATTTAATTGCTTTATGATTCACAAAGTAAATATTGGAATCTTCAGGGAATCAGGGTAAATGGACACACGAATTCAGCTCCATCTGCACCCAAATTTCATTAAAATGACAAACAAGGGGGAAAAAAGCAAAGGTGAATTAAAATAAATAAATAAATAAAGGAATGAGAAAAGCAAGCAAGCAATGACTTTGAAGCTACTGAAACTGGAAAACGGACGGACCAACAGTTGCTGACATGAAACAAAAGGTTGAAATCCGGCTCCCGGATTTCAGGGGATCAGCCTGTAGAAAGCTAATTCACATCTTGGGAGAATGAAATAACAACAAAATCTACACCAGCAACGTGAAGCAGCAAAGGCAGAGCTCAAACCATGTTGGGATAGTAAGTGTGAGAACAGTAGGTATGTCCAACCAGCCTAGGCATTCTATCGGCCCAGGAAACTCAATAGGGTCAACTAATCTCATTAAGCCTCATCTCAGGCCAGCCCAGAAAGTCATCGATGCTGTTTTTACCCAGATACTTAAGACACGAATGTTTGGCAGAGGGTGGCTAGACCTTTCCAGTAGCCCATAAAAACTGATGGTTTCTTAAAGAAGAGAAACAATTAAAAACTAATGATGACTTTTTACTTGGTTTTTAGTTTTTCCAAAGTGTATCTTTCTTCACCGATGTACCTCATTGATTTAATGAACTCGTTTTACGAAAAGTTTCAAATAATCAGGTAACTGTTATGTAAGGATAATATGTCATAAAGTAAGTTATCAGGCTGCCAATTTTTGTGTTCAATAAATTGCAATTTCTTAGTGAGAAAAACAAAAAGAGCTAATGGTGAATTAAGACACTCATAAGACAGAGGACATCACTGTGCAAATATACCAAAAGGCGTCCTGCTCACAGACTGTCTGCCCGCTGGGTGTCACTGGGCAATAACAACCCCGCCACGTGTGGTTACCTTCTCGATGATCTCGTAGCACTCCTCCAGCCGCTGAGCACGATCCTTCAGGATGGTGCTGGCTTCCTGGTAGACTTGGAGCCACTCCTCGTAATCCCGCTCACTGAGGTCGGCGTAAGCCACACACAGAGTCCGCAAACCTGCAAGACAGCCCCGGCGTCTCTCAGTGAGGCCAGGTGCTGGCGACAGACCAGCGGGGGGCTTACTCCTGGGGGACACCGTTGGTGACCCCACCAGCGAGTGCAAGATTGAGACAGACGACCGGCTCTGACTCCATGTTCACACACTCAAAAGGAGAATTTAAAAGCAGTTCTATTTTATTTTTTTATTTTATTTTATTTTTTATTTATTTATTTTTTTTTAATTTTTTTTTAATTTTATTAGTTGGAGGCCAATTACTTCACAACATTTCAGTGGGTTTTGTCATACATTGATATGAATCAGCCATAGAGTTACACGTATTCCCCATCCCGATCCCCCCTCCCACCCCCCCCTCCACCCGACTCCTCTGGGTCCTCCCAGTGCACCAGGCCCGCGCACTCGTCTCATGCATCTCACCCGGGCTAGTGATCTGTTTCACCATAGATAATATACATGCTGTTCTTTTGAAACATCCCACCCTCACCTTCTCCCACAGAGTTCAAAAGTCTGTTCTGTGCATCTGTGTCTCTTTTTCTGTTTTAAAGCAGTTCTATTTTAATATAAACCAGCTCTTCTACAGATGCTGACTGGAGAGAAGAAGCCATAAGAGTGAGCCCTCAGCTGCAGAGCAGGACAAGAGCTGGGTATGACCCACGCCCAGGAGCCAGGGCCAGGGAGCAGGAGCGCCTGTCAGACAGCAACAGAGGCCCAGCACGCTACCACGTGAAAGACACGGGCTTCAATCAGCCAGGCTGTGCGTGTGCGTGGGCATGTGTCCCTGTGTGGGAGTGTGTTTCCATGTGTGCGTGTGTGTTCCCGTGTGTGCATGTGTCCCTGTGTGAGACTGTGTTCCCACATGTGTGTGTGTGTTCCCTTGTGTGCATGTGTCCCTGTGTGGGAGTGTGTTTCCATGTGTGCGTGTGTGTTCCCTTATGTGCATGTGTCCCTGTGTGAGACTGTGTTCCCACATGTGTGTGTGTGTTCCCTTGTGTGCATGTGTCCCTGTGTGGGAGTGTGTTTCCATGTGTGTGTGTGTTCCCATGTGTGCATGTGTGTTCCAGGTGTGCATGTGTGTTCTCATGTGTGTTCCCCTATGTCCCCATGTGTGTATGTGTCCCTGTGTGCATGTGTATTCCCTTGTGTGCATGTGTCCCTGTGTGGGAGTGTGTTTCCATGTGTGTGTGTGTTCCCATGTGTGCATGTGTGTCCCCAGGTGTGCATGTGTATTCCCAGGTGCGCATGTGTGTTCCCTTGTGTGCATGTGTCCCTGTGTGGGAGTGTGTTTCCATGTGTGTGTGTGTTCCCATGTGTGCATGTGTGTTCCAGGTGTGCATGTGTGTTCTCATGTGTGTTCCCCTATGTCCCCATGTGTGTATGTGTCCCTGTGTGCATGTGTCCCTGTGTGGGAGTGCACTCCCAGGTGTGCATGTGTGTTTCCATGTGTGTTCCCATGTGTTCATGTGTCCTTGTGCGAGAGTGTGCTCCCACGTGTGCATGTGTGTTCCCAGGTGTGCATGTGTGTTCCCATGTGTGTTCCTCTATGTCCCCGTGTGTGTGTGTCCCTGCATGCATGTGTGTTCCCATATGTGCATGTGTCCCTGAGTGGGACTGTGTTCCCACATGTACATGTGTGTTTCCATGTGTGCTCCCCTACATCGCCGTGTGTGCAGGTGTGTGCATATGTGTGCACAGACGTGGATACACATGCCCACGGGAGCCCAGGGAGATGAGGAAGCAGAGGCCGGCACTCACGCAGGGGCCCAGGTCTCATTACACCCATGTGCAGGGGAGCCGGACATCAGTCTGTCTAAAGCCCTGCAGAGAACTCCTTTCCTGTTCTCTGTGGGTTCAGTGGGTTATTCTCACGGGAAGTCAAGGGTCATAAGGAAAACAACAAGGGGAGTTTTCCCAGAAAGGGACTATGAACTAGAAGACGATTCTGTGCAGCATCAGGTGTGAACCTGCCTCACCCGCGTCCCCCGGGTTAAAAGTTGGGGGGTTCCCGTGTAGGTCACAGAGCACAGCTGGTCTGGGGCCTCAACTCTTGTCACTGGCAGCAGCACAGAACACCAGAGGTGGGGACGGGGTTGGCACGAAACCACCATCCGCCTGTGAAGCAAGCCAAGCGCCGCCCAGAGATGACACGTGAATGCGAAGGCTCACCGGAGTGGCCCTGAAAGCACGGCTCTGCTGGCAGAAATAACATTTCAAACTCCACTCACCTTCTGTGGCAAAGTACTCCAGGTGGCAGAGAGTCTCCTCCATGTATTTTGAATCTTTTGAAAGTCTCTCAAAAATCACGTTATCCTATAAAACAGGGAAACGCTGTAATTAGCACACCCTTAGGCCAGCTGACCCTTCAGTGCCACAAGCCCAGCTCTGACTTCCTGGTTTCGATCCAGTACACGCCTGAGTGGGGAAGGGGAAGGACAGCTCTGGGCTGGATGCAGTCATGAGCTGTGGAAAGCAAATCGGCTGTGGGTCCACAAATCGGGGAGGACCCCGAGTGTCAGGAGGATACATAATCAGGGAGACAAAGGGGCCCATGTTCACCCAGGTTTGTGAAGCTCACAGTGGAGTTTATAATACCCTCTGCAGAAGTGGCAAGCATAAACACACAGCCTACACTGTTCAAGTGCAGGGCCTCTTCCTAGCGCTGCTGGACTCCCACCTGGGGGCAGGCACAACCTGCCCAGCACAGAATCCAATTCAGCTGAGAACACACAGTATAGAGAGTTCATCACCCAGGGATTATTCACGACCTACAAGTAGGGCTGGAGGACTGCAGGCTACAGATCATGCAGCAAATATGTTACAAATGGCACAGTGTTAGGCATCTCCCAAATATTTAAGAAATCTAGTTTGGTTTGGGGGGAGGCAAGTTGGAAAAAAATTAAATCCTATAATACTTTGGGCACCTGATGCAAAGAGCCAGCTCATTAGAAAAGATCCTGATGCCGGGAAAGACTGAGGGCAAGAGCAGAAGGGAACACAGAGGATAAGATGGTTGGATGGCATCACTGACTCAAGTGATCACCGACAAACTCACTTGAGTTTGATCAGACTCTGGGAGATGGTGAAGAACAGGGAAGCCTGGTGCACTGCAAACCTAACATAATCTGGACCTTAATGAAGTCACATAGGATGCCTTTAGAGTTCACACACATTGCCCACTTTTAAAAACTCTGGTTACAGTGTCCTCAAATACTTCTTCCCACAATTGGTAAAGATCAGTAAGATTTTCAACACATCATTGATCCTAGTTTTATTTCATATTTCCTGACACAGACTCAAGAACTGAGCTTAATAAAGCTTTCCTTCAACACATAAGACCACAGCGTTACAGAATGTAGTTTTGTGAGTTAGGCTCATAAACAACAGCATCTTTCCTTAAAGATTTAGATTCAATGACCAGGAGGCAGAAAGGACAAAAAGCCTGATGTAGGAAGTAACCATAGGGGACCAGACATGATGATGGGCCACAGATGGACACTGCCTCAAGCCTGCCACACAGCCTCTGTGGTGAATAAAAACCACAAATACTGAGGGCAACTACTAAAGAAAAAAGACACATCAGAGTCCTTAAAAGATTAAGTCACTTCAGTCTTGTCTGACTCTGTGAGAGCCCATCGACTGTTGCCCCCCCTCCAGCCTCCTCTGTCCATGGGATTCTCTGGGCAAGAATGCTGGAGTGGGTTGCCATGCCCTTCTCCAGGGAAACTTCCTGACCCAGGGTCTGAACCCACATCTCTTACATCTCCTGCATTGGCAGGGGGCTTCTTTACCACCTGGGAAACCCTAAAAGATCATAGGTCAACACAAATGATTGCATCTGTCACAGTCACAACGCAAGGGTGGAAAACGGCAATCAGAATTCCCACACCAAGGATTCTGGAGGACACAGCCAGCTACTGTTTCTGAAACCAACCACTGACTGTCCTGGCCACGCTGGCTTGAGCCCCCGTCACAGTCAGAGGGCTTGTACCTCTCATTGAGCTTCGGCAGCCTTTCAACCTGGGTGACCATGAGGGGTGCTGAGAATGGCAGGTAAGGGAGAAGCAGGAGTCCCCCACCATGCAAACACCAGCCAGTACTTACAGCCCCTTTACAGTAGAGTCGAAGCTGTCCTGAAGGAGTTCGCACTATCACAGACATTCTCTTTCTGTCGCTATAAGGGTAAAGACACAAAGGAAAAAAACTGTCATTGCTGTTTTACAGGATCACATCCTGTGGTTAAACAGCAAGCAGCCCAAGAGGTGGTCTGGCTGCCCCAATCTCCATCTTCCCTACCTTCCTCCTCCAAGTCGAAATTGGTGTGCCTCCTACCCTCTTATTTACATATAAGGGACATAAACCTATTCTTTTCCCTACCAGGGAGACTCACTAGCACAGCTCTTGATGTGGCAGGACAGACAGAAATGGAAACCTTGAGTGCCTCCTCTGTGCATCTAATTTTCTTCTGATGATACTCTGTCCATGTACTCTTATTGCACAGCTCAAAAATATCCAGTCACATGCCAAGTAACAAAGGGGAAGATTGAATACAAATCCACTTCACTCAAAAGCATTTCATCCTGCCTTCTTTTGACTGGAGTGGAAAGAGATGATAGATTCTGAGAATCTTGTGATTTAGCACTGAGGTTCCTCCATGGCTCCTCCCCAGCACCCCCGACCCCCAGTACGTTCCTCCTTGCACATCTTCCATCAGGACCCGCCCTCTCCCTCTGATTCTTCTTCTTGCTGATCAGTATATATAGAGAGAATTTAAGAAAAGAAAAATATACCTGGAGAATTCCAGAACGTTCAGGATTCCAAATGTCTGTTCCTGTCCCATCTAGAGGGGAAAAAAAAGCTCTTACCTGAAGTGCGAAGAATTAACATCTCAAAACAACCGACTCCCCACTCACAAACCTCTCTACACACACCTGCCCCCCTCCCCTCCCCTCCTCCATCCTCATTCTCTCCATCTATTCCCGGTCAGACGACTTCCAACCTGTACAGGTCCCCGCAGTTAGTCTGGCAGGGTCACAGCGCCCCCTTCTGGTGGAAGCTTCTAATTTCCTCCACCAGGAGTGGCCAGCTAGTAACAAGAGTCACTTCCAAGACACACAAAGGACAAGAGCTACACAGGTCCATCCCAAACCTGGGGCCAGTTAGGCTCACGAATCCAGAATTTTTCACATTTCGTAGAAGTATATACACACAACTACATCCCACTACCTTCCCGGGGGACTGGGACTGCACCCCATTATACAACACATGGGTTTTCTGCAGTATTAGTCGCTCAGTCATGTCCAACTCTTTGTGACCCCGTGGACTGTAGCCTGTGCAGCAAGACATGTGGCTAGCTGAGAGTCACACAGAACAGACGCAGCCCCGTGGCAGTCCCATTAGGTTTTGCTACCAAATGTCCACACTCCAAATTCAGGGGAATTCTGAAAACAACTTGGAATATGATATTTTGTAAGTTTTGCATGTAAGTAAAAGAATGGGCTGCTGCCAGGTCAGGAACAACACGGATTTATTACACCAGATGGACATGCACTTCACATGCATCCATGAGATCCGAGGATGCAGAAAGCTAAGAGCTGTAAAAAGCCATGAGTCATCCCCAAACCGAGGGTGGGGATCATTAGAGGACTTGCCCACAGACCCTCACCCACCAAGACAGTGAGTGTGGCCCCTCTCGGCTCATTACAGAAAACACCCATCCCACCCACCCGTGTCCCTACGCCACCCCAAGACCCCTATCCGACCTCATTCCTGATTTAAACCTTTTCTTATCCCCAAATTTTCCCTCTAGCTCCTTGAGAGGGAAACTCAGAAAAAAATCAAACTCCTTGATCTTAAGGGGGGAAAAAACCCATATCAAAAAAAAAAAAAAAAATTTAAGTGCCAACACCATCCTCTGCCAGCCCCAGAGACCAGAGTCAGAGACCAAGGGCTTCAGAGAGACAGACACAGACCCGCCCCTGAGGATGGGGTTGGGGCGGGGGATGGATAGGGAATTAATCCCAACAACCACAGACCCAGTATCAGGCCTCCCACGTTCTCTCCTGCACGTTATTCCACATCAGCGGGTGGAAGACCATGGGTAGTGCCTTTGAGAGAGAAAGGTGATAGAAATGCAAAAACACAACCCTGAGCCAACAACATAAAAACACACCACACTGAGCCAGCAGAACCACACAACCTGTCAATTCTCAACACGCCTAGTTTCTCAGACAACCAGCTCTCCTAATTACAACAGATGTATTATATCTAACAGACAGCCTTCCAGAAAGCAGGTGACCAGGAGCATCCGGCGGTGCCCGGGGCTGTCACTTACGGCCTCGATGATGACAGAGTAGGGCGTTCTGGCTGTGAAGACAAAGCCCAGCTTCCGGGCCCCTTTGACCAAAGCGGCTTCGTCTGTCAATAAGAACAGAGGAGGCATTGACTCGTCTCTGGGAAGGATCGCATTCTGTTCAGCAAGTGTTATTTTTCACACGAAAAAGACCCACACCAGCGGCAGACACCTGGTCTTCCGTGCAGTAAAGACTGAGGACCTAGAAAGTGCCCACTCGCTCCTCACCCCCTGCTAGGGCCCCGAGAGGAGCACCTCCCTCAGAGGAGAAGCCGTGGGCCTGGAACTAGTCCCCCAGGACACTCTGCAGCCAGCGGGAGCCCGGAGGCACACGGCGGGGCTTGGCAGGGCCGGCAACAGCACCGCAAACGCCCAGGGGCCGGGGAAGGGGGCAACGAGCACCGTGGCCGCGGGGTCTCACCTGGGGAGGAGGCCTGGTAGACAATGCTGTCCCCATCCCTCTCGGGGACCACGGTGTGGCACACAGCCAGCAGGGTCAGGAACTCCTGGATGCAGGGTGCCGTGGGCTGCAAACGGAGCCGAGGTCAGTGGCTGTCAGGACGCCCCTGACCTACTTCAGGGTCGGGCTCAAGGGACCTCCTGCTTAGAATCCAGGGGTCCCCTCCTGCTCCCCCCAGAATAGAGGTCAGGAGCCCCGGTGTGGACTCCAGGCACCCTTCCATTCACACCTGCTCACCATCCAGCCCATCTCCTGCGGTTCACAACCCCCTACTCCTGGTACCCAGCAAGGTGTTTGGTGTGAACTAAGCCCTTAAACTATTTGTAAACGAATGAGTCTTATTGGCCAGTTTGCTGTTTGACAGTTTAAATCCTTTGCTGCTGTCACCTGTACTTCCTTCTTACCCTTCACCATCCCAATGTGAACAGACCATTGCAGCCATCCATCTGTGTTATCACTCTCAACCTAACACACAGTGAGGACGCTTGAGTCCTTTATCAGAAAGCAAGTCCTCACAGGTGCTCGTTTCTTTAACATCTTTAATTAACACTCCCCTCCTCCACAGAAGGTTCTTCTGAGATGCCACTTTTCTGCTTAGAGGACCTCTAGCCAAGTAGCACCATCTACCTCTGAAACCAAAATCCAGGAAAGGACAGTATCAACGTCTGTGATCCTGACACAGAGCACAGTCTTCAGCAGCATCCTCTGTGCAGCCTGGACCACCTGGTCAGCATCTCTGGGGCTGAAGCAGGACGGCTGCATCCCAACCCGGGAGCATGGGTGCCTTCCATGCTCACATCTCAGAACACTGCTGGGAAAGTTCTAGCATCAACAAATAGGCACTAACTGAAATATGGTATAGCAGACTTCTTTGCTGAAAATTCAGAGAACGTTTTAAGTATATCTATCTCTTTACAAAATTTGGGAAAGATAGTTTTAATGTTGCTCGAGTTTACCTAATTTTAAAACTGAATTTTTTTTTAGAAAAGTCATATTAGGTTTAATTTATACTGGTTAAACTGGTTGTAAAATGCTCTGATCACTGAAAAAGTGAGTATTTTTCAGGATAGCCTTTAGAACAAAAATGCGTTTACATGGACCAGCAGTAAATCCTGGTTTGCCACAATAGTTCAGAATGTGACATTACAGTTAAGACTCCAACAGATTAAGATTCTGACTCTCATTTCTCCATCTGTTTGCTGGGTAACTTTTGGCCAAGTCAAGTTTTCTATGCAACTCCCCATCATCTCTCTGAGCTGACTCAGGTGCTAAAGGAAATATACTTCAAATGTCTAGCACATAAGTAGGATGCTATAAATCCTGCATATTATATTTTGTTTCCTAAATGATCCTAACCAAAAGATACTGTAATTACTTTTCAAAATACATGACCTCTTAGATTCACAACTATGAAGAAACAGTCTTGCAGAAATCTTACAAAACAACAGAAATCTGAAATGTTAGCGAATTCTACAATCAGATTCATCTTGATGTGCTTACTTTATAACTTCACTACATACTTAATTGGGCTTCAAATTAAGTTACGCAAAGTGTTCTTCACAAACTGATCATTTTCCTAAAGTACTAACACCACAGAAGTGAAGCCACATCTCTTCCCCAAGTTCCAAAACAGCAACTTTCAAGATGCTACATACATACATGAATGCAAGTGCATCATAAAATGTTTAATGTCCCAGAAATGAATGATGTCCCTTACATGATGATCCTCAATGTTCTTCAAGAGCCTGGGGTCATCAAAGTCGCAGGAATCACTAGGTGGAGGAGGAATCCGGCTGAGAAGAGAATAGGAGATATTACTCAGCTCCAAAGTTCCTTTAACTCAAATCTAGGAAAAATCTGTCTTCAGAAAGAACCACACATAAAAAACCTATAAATTTATATTAAACTTTAAAAGATTTGAAATATTGTGTATTATTTCAAACCTCCAGACAGTAAATCTCACACCTGACTATAAACAAAATAAGGATGGTCCCTGACTTACATTGTTTTGACTTAATAATTTTTTAGTCGTGCAAAACTGATAAGCATTCAGTAGAAACCATCTTTCAATCTTTGAATTTTGATCTCTCCACAGGCTGGCAACACATGGCACATTCCTCTCTCATGATTCTGGGCAGTGAGTGTAGCCCCACCATTACACGGGTGAACAACTAAAACACAACCGTGCTGGACCCAGACAGCCACACAACAGATGAATTAACCAACAAAATGTGGTGTATATATATGGAATATTACTCAGCCTTCCAAAGGAATGAAATTCTGATACATGCTACAACATGTATGTTACAACCTTAAAGATATTATGCTGGGAAGCGGGAAGTGAGCAGGACGTATCAGACCGATAGCTGGGTATTTTTGTTAAAAGCCCTGTAGCACGATTGGACTTTTAAAACCATGCTCATGTTTCATTTTTATTCTGGTTCTCTCTTGAAATAACATGCAACTTTTATTTACAAAATAATCAGGTGAGAAATGCTAATATAAAATTGTTCCAAAGCCTTTCCCACTAAAGTATAAAGAACTGTTAAAATATACTTACGAGAAATCATCTGAGGATGGTTCCCTTGTCAGTTCTGGAAAATGACTGCCAGAGAGAGAAACAGCATAGTTACAGAGCTGTGATAAAAAACACAGGTGTTCACACAAAGTACAAGCTCCGGCATAGATCATACATTAGGCTACTAAACAAGTCTTAGTAAATTTAAGAAAACTGAACTAGCAAGCATCTTTTCCTATCACAAGATATGAAACTGAAACTCAATTACCCCCCCAAAAATGGAAGATTCACAAATATGTGATCATTAAACAACATGTGACTGAACAACCAATGGATCAATGAAGAAATCAAACATGAAATTCAAAAATACCTAGAGACAAATGAAAATACTAAAACTTGCAGAATGCAGCAAAAGCAATTCTGAGAAGTTTATAGCAATAAATGCCTACCTCAAGAAACAAAAATCTCAAACAACTTTATACCGAAAATAACTAGAAAAGGAACAAATAAAACTCAAAGTTGGAAGGAAATAAAGATTAGAGCAAAAATAGATGAAATAGAGACTCAAAAGTCAATAGAAAAAAAAAAAATCAATGAAATTAAAAGTTGCTTCTTTGAAAAGATCAAGTTAAGAAACCTTTAGCTAGACTCACCAAGAAAGAGAGGACTCAGTCAGAAATGAAAAAGAAGACATTACAACTGACACTACAGAAATAAAAGTATCACAAAAGACAACTGTGAACAATTAGATGGTAACCAATTTGACAACCCAGAAGAAACAGATAAATGCCTAGTAACATATAACCTAAACAGAAAATCTGAGTGCACCCATTACTGCTAAAGAAACTGAATCAATAATTTAAAAACTCCCAACAAAAGTCTGGAACCAGAAGGCTTCACTAGTGAATTCTACCAAACATTCAAAGAAGAATTAATACCAACCATTTTCAAAAATAGAAGAGGGAACACTTCCAAACTCATTTTACAAGGTCAGTATTACCCTGATACCGAATGAAAAAGAACATCACAAGAAAATTACAGGCCAATATCCCTTAATAACAGACACAAAAATCCTCAATAAAGTATTAGCAAACCATATTCAACAATACATTAAAAGGGTCATACACAATGATCAAGTGGGATTTATTCTAAGGATGGAAGATCAGTTTAGTATCTGCAAATCAATATGACAACACCATTCACTTTACCAAAATGAAGAATAAAATCATATAATTGCCTCAATGAAAGAAAGTGAAAGTGAAGGTTGTTCAGTCATGTCTGACTCTTTGTGAACCCATGGACTATACACAGTCCATGGAATTCTTCAGGCCAGAATACTGGAGTGGGTACCCTTTCCCTTCTCCAGGGGACCTTCCCAATCCAAGGATCAAACCCAGGTCTCCCACAATGCAGCTGGATTTTTTACCAGCTGAGCCACAAGGGAAGCCCAGGAATACTAGAGTGGGTAGCCTATCCCTTCTCCAGTGGATCTTCCCAACCCAGGAATCAAGCTGGGGTTTCCTGCATTGCAGGTAGATTCTTTACAAACTGAGCTATGAGGGAAGCCCCAATAGATATGCCTCAACAGATGCAGAAAAAAGCATTTGATAAAATTCAAAATTCACATATAATGAAAAAAACTCTCAGCAAAATGGGTATAGAAGGAATGTACCCCAGTATAATAAAGTCCATATAATATATGACAAATCCAAGGCTAATATCATACTCAACAGTGAAAAGCTGAAAGCTTTTCCTCTAAGATCAGGAATAAAACAAAGATGCCCACTCTTATTATTTTTTTTCTCAACATAGTATTAGAAGTCCTGGCCACAGCAATTAGGCAAGAAAAAGAAGTAAAAGGTATCCAAATAGAAAAGGAAGAAACAAAACTGTCACTATTTATAGATGATATGATTTTATATATAGAAAACTCTAAAAGATTCCACCAAAAATCTGCTAGAACTAACAAATTCAGTGAAGTTGCAAGATACAAAATCAGTATACAGAAGTCTGCTGCATTTCTATACATTAGTAAAGAACTATCAGAAGGAGAAATTAAGAACACAATTCCACTTATACTTGCATCAAAAAGAAGAAAATACCTAGGAATAAATTCAACCAAAGGAATGAAAGATCATATACTGAAAAGTGTAATACATTACTGAAAGAAATTCAGCAACACAAATGAATGGAAAGACATTCTGTGCTCATGGATTGGAAGAATTAATGTTGAAATGTCTATACTACCCAAAGAAATCCACAGACCCAATGCAATCCATATCAAAATTCCAAAGGCATTTTTCACAGAAATAAAATAATTCTAAAATTTATACAAACTCACAAAACCTTGAGAAATAAGAACATAGCCAAATGCATTATGCTCCTTTTAAAAAAGGAAAGTGTTGAGATCAAAACATGAAGTAGAGATGTATACTTACTAGATTGGAAATATAAAGTTACATATTCCTTGAGATTTCTCATAGGTTAGTATTTATAGAAATAACCATGTTTTAACTGTTCTAAATTGGGACTCATTCAGTTTTAAATATCTTTAGTAGTAATTATGAAACCAAATCCCTTATAAACACCCTTTCAAAGTATCAGAAAGTCAAGGTATTTGACTAAGTGGCTAAAAATAAACTTCTTCTGATGAAGAATACAAATAAAATTCAGTAAGTTATAAAGACACTCACCCATAGGTTACCCCAGCAATGCTACACTTTTTGAAATTCATGATATTGCATGTAAGAGTTCCTGTTTTGTCAGAAAATAGATATTTTACCTAAATCAAAGAGAAAAATATATGCCAAGAATGTAATAACATGCAAAGACACATAAGTGAAGTCTTTTATTCTACATGTTTCAAAATCTGTGTTAGTTTTCAAAGGTAAATTTCCTTAGGCAAGCAAAACATATTTTATAATTAAATATATGTTATATATGATAACTATATATTATAAAACCAATATATTTTAAAGCTTAAGACCACAATTTTGGACTCCAAGTGTGTGGAAACATACAAAAGAGATTTTAGTAACAGCCCTGAATCCATTTAATATCAGTAAGCACTAAATTTCGCCACAAGGCATCTCAATGACACTTACACAGAATTCATTCTTGTGTTTAATACATCAAGACAACAAACTCAGACTGTGGCAACCACACAATAATTGTTTTTAAAACTGCATCCCTTGGTTGTACTAAGTAAGCATGTCCTGAAATAGCACAGAACACTAAGCTTTTCAGTCACCCTCATAGTGAGGTTGCCTAAAGGCAGCATGGCACTGCAACAGATTAATGTAACTTTCTAAGGCACAGAGTTCTATAGATTTAATGTGCTAAGCTCTCAATATACAAAGGTGAAAAGAGGGATTCCTGTGAAAGTCAATAAGCAAACCATTTGGATATGATTAACTGAGTGCACAAGAGATGAGCCCAAATGCACGTGTGCTATTGCGCTCTGTCCTCCTGGGTGGATGCTCCGATGGGGGAAAGGGCAAAGAACTCAGGACCACAAGAGAAGGGAGTCCAGGTCAGCCTCTGCATCGTGCACGTTGGAAAAGTTACCTCAGCCTTCTAGGACTCAACGTCCACGTCCACAAGGGTTTGGCCAGAAGATAAGTAACATTACTCCATGTCTAACTTTCTGGGAAATTACATCATAGATTAGTGAGGGGGCATAATTAACAGAACTATCTCCAGTAAAGTTCCAGTTTCTCAGTGACTTTCTAAAGAGGGGTCATGACTGCGGCTGGATGTGAGATGGATTCCAGGAATTCCCAAGAATCGTGCTAGGGAAGTCACACTGCACTGTTTTTATACAAGACAGATTAATAACAAGAATTGTGTACTCTAGACTTTTCCTAACTGATACAATATAAGCAAATACTAAGATTAGTTTTAAAGTGCCTTCAAGTAATGATTATTAATGATCCTAAAGAAGTCAAATTAGTACACAGAAATATGAAATCAGTACACTATTAAAGTAATGGATGTTTAACCATAAACAAGTTTTTATATAAGCTTTATATAAGACTAGGGGTATAAAAAGTTCAGTAGAATCAGCCTTTCAAAAAGCAATATCTCTTCCTGTTTCTTTTTTAAAAGTTAAAAGACGATATCAAAATATTTTAAAATGACAATTTTATAATAAGGAATTAAGATTTTTCTCTTCTGCCTATTGGATTTTGACTTGTCTTTTCAGTTCCAACTCAGAACTACTTCCCCATGCAAACTTTTCCTATTCCCACTTAGGATGAACTATCTCATTGTGGGGGCTGGAGGACATTGGATCCTTCATTTGGGTCCAGTTCAACAGCATCTGAGAACAAAGGCACGCTAACCATTATGCTAAAGTAATGAAGGCAGGCAAAGATGACCAAAGACCTCGTCTCCACCCCCTTGAACAGGCTCAGAAATCCCAGGATGGAAATAGACGCATATAGCTGTCACTCTTTTTTACTGTATTTATGTTTGGAGAGATTGTTGCAGAAACATTGAAGAGAGGTAAATTAACTCTGCTGGAAGACTGCAGCAGGGTTCAAAGAGAAGGCCGGTTTAGTCTGATACACACTGCACTCACTTCATGGGGTTGTTGGGAGAATTATAAAAGATAAGTAAATAAAATGAAATTATAATCTGTAATTATAGTGTATTCAACAGACCTAGACTTTGTGAGTGATTTCAACTCACAATGAGGACATAATGCAAAATGTAACTCAGTAAAAAGGCAATAGGGGTTTGGGGCTGATGGTGGAAAAGAAACTGGGTCCCTGAAATATTACAGAGATGAAATCTGGAACATGTGAGAGATTTTATGGATTTTTGTCCTTCACATTAGCCCCCACATAAAGTCCCTTGGACAGCAAGGAAATCAAACCAGTCAACCCTAAAGGAAATCAACACTGAATATTCGCTGGAAGAACTGATGATGAAACTGAAGCTCCAATACTTTGGCCACCTGATCCGATGAGCCAACTCGTTGGGAAAGACCTTGATGCTGAGAAAGACTAAGAGCAAAAGAAGAAGGGGGCAACAGAGGATGAGATGTTTAGACAGTATCACTGACTCAATGGACATGAGTTTGAACAAACTCTGGAAGACAGTGAAGGACAGGGAAGCCTAGCGTGCTGCAGTCCGTGGGGTCGCAAAGAGTCAGACACAACTTAGCAACTGAACAACAACCCAACATCCAAGCATCTTAACCATCATCTTCCCTTTATTTGCTCCTGATTAACAATCTTGCATACAAAGTGACCTTGCACTATATTTTTTGTACTGAATGTGTTGCAGGTGATAAGATCTTCTAGGTGATAAGATCTATCCATGCCTCAAAAAGCAAGTCAAGATCAATTAACAGTTGTATTGAATAATACCTCCAAATACTACAGAGCTCTTCAGACATCAAAACCACCTTTATGGAGAATTACTTTTGCACAATCTCTCCACAGTTCTTCCAACACTTGTCTGCCCCCGTGCTCACATCACTGTCCCAAAGTCCCCAAGAGGCTCTCACCTGGCCAAGCTCTTCATTAAGGTTTGACGTCCTGGCCATGGCAGGGGTGTCATTTCCTAGATAATACATATCTGTGTCCTGAGAGAGAGAAAAGAGTGAGAGGACTTCAGCAAATATCCACCATCCATCGTTCATTTAGATTAAGAAGAAGATCAAAACAGGTAATTCAAATAAATGCTAATTTTTAATTTAGTGGTGAAAATACAGGGTCTGTTTATGTACAGAAACACTGAGATACAGGGGAAAACATGGTATTTATTTATATCTAGAAGATTTGGCTTCCAGATGATCATTTCCTAACCTAGACTAACTCATACTTCTGAGCTTAGCTAACACCTCATTCAAAGGCTTGTTGTGAAGCGCAAATAAAAATGCCCATGAAAAAAAAATGCACATGAAAGTGTCTGGTCATCAAATACCAGCTGCTGAGGTCCAGAGCTTCACAACCATGGCGGGGTCCTTGAAAATTCCACCTGGACTCTTGCAACAGAACCCAAGTTCACTGTCACTGTGAATTTTGATATAAAGAGCACTTAAGCAGACACACCTAAGAGAGCTTTCCTTCTGCACTGGGGAGACTCTAAAGCATGAGCAGCTGCAGCCATTCATCCCCACGCACTGGAAGACAGGGACCTGCTTGCCTTCCTCTCCATTATCCCACTGATGCTCCTGAGAGCACCTGCCTGGTTCACGGCCCAGGACACTGAGGCACTAGGTGACTAGTCCCCAACACCACTGGCTCAGGGACAACCTTGCCCAGTCTCTGGGCAGTGAAATCCCAGACCGAACCATAAATCAATGACGCTCTTCCTTTTCTGGAGGCCCAGTTTCATCACTAAGGCTCCGACAGGATATTAGCAAGTGACACGTCCCCAGCAGTTCTGCTTCCAGCCCCGTGTGATACTCACCCAGTTTATGAAGAGGGCTTGTGTGTACTTCACAACCTCGAGAGTCACCAGCAGACTGATGGGAATCAGATTGTTGTAGAGGATGATGAATGTCAACAGGTTGTATCCAAAATTGTCTGAGGTCGCGTCTGCAGAAGAAAACCACAATATGTGCATAACTTAGTCTCCGTTTATTTAGAGATTCAAGTTCAAATAGTTACTGAGCACCTGCTCTGTGCCATGAACTGTGGATACACAAGGCTCTGATGACACAATTCCTTCCAATAAAGAACTAGCTTCCAATAGGAGGCTTTGGGGGAAGGGGGTGAGCAGAAGTAAGCATCTGCCAAGGTGATCACATAGCAGGAGATATTGATTAAAGGGGAGTTCACAGGCATGCAGACACCACAGCAGCAGGGGTTTAATGGGAAAGCACAGTCACAGTCACTCAAAACCATCCAGAAGAACAGAGGCTAAAGACAAGTTCTGGAGGATGGCGAGAAGGCAGCTAACTGAAAAGGATGCAGAAAAGAGGACAGGTGTCTGAGACGGTTGTAGGAATACCTACAATCTCACTAAGGTAGGAGTGCATTGGGGACACCCCAGAGAATTGGTCAAACTGGGGCAACTGTGAACAGCGAAACAGGTGTAGACCGGGAGGCAGACACGAAGCTTTGAGCCTATTTATAGAAGACAAGAGAAAGAATGTCTCAATGGAACACGGTCCCTAAAGGAAGAATCTGAAGCAGAATCGGCTAAGGCAGGAGGAGGAGTCAGGAGAGGAGAGGGAGCTACGGGGTCTCTGAGTGTCCAAGAGGAAAGTTCTCTGAAATCAAAGCTCTGACCCTGATGGCACAAATGTGAAGTCTGATGGCTTTCACTGGAGCTACTCAGACTTCAACCTAAGGATAACAAGGCACAAAGCGCTGAAGGAACCAAAAATAAGTAAAGTATTCACTGTAAACCATGCAGCTAGTACTGGAGTTTGACGTCAGCTGAGCAATTAAAATGACAGTTTCCACAAAGTTTGTATATCAGTACAGTGTCACTGTTGTTTATGTACCTAAACCATGATATGCTGCAACTAATACATATACAAATTCATCTATCTTCACGTTTGAAGCTAAACATACAACATGGTTGAAATCCATGTTTCAAGAACCAAAATCAAGGAATTTTGACCCAACCTACAAATGGAAGTCCCAGTGCCTTTTTCCATCTGTAAAGTGGCAACAAGAGTCCTCCTGGGCAGTTCAAAATGTGTGAGCTTTCTATACGAGATAACTAGGAAAGGGGAAAAAAATGTTTTCATCAGTTTAACTAAAATATAAAGAAAGGTGGGAATAATAATTATCCCAAGAAAATACTTCAAAGTTTAATATTCAAAGGTACTACTCAACTTATCATTTATTTTGTCATTAAATTTTACTTATTTTTCTGGAATTACTGTGGAAGGAGATTAGCAAATCTTCTCTCAAAACAAGAAGCCATAAAACTAGACAAAACTATCAAAACAAGCATTCAAAGGGCTGAGAAACCAATCATAGAGCACACAAAAAATTAAAAAGCATGAATTCAAGAATAACTGCTCAATCTCAATGAGTGGGAGACTTTGGCATTTAAGCCAAAGTCTGTTTTTCCCTTCTCTCCCCCAGATCCACGTTGCTTAAGTTCTGCTCTGGGTGGTAGGTGGAGAGGGCCCTGAGGACTGGCGACTCTCATCCCCCCACCCCAGCCCAGTTGCATAAATTCTATCCCAGGGTGGGACAGACTCTCAGAACAGGAACAGCCTGAGGGATCCGACAGTATCTGAAGCAGAGCACAAAACTGCCATGCCCAGGGCACTGTGAAAAAACAACAGACATCCCTGATCAAGGAAGACCAATCTCTCCAATACTCGTGGGGGCAAACAAACCAGCAGACTAGACAGAAATTAAACAGGCAGATCCGCGGAAAGATGGCCAAGGAAAACTAGCTAAGATTATACCCAGCCCTGGTGGTCCAGAGGGCAGGTCCATGTGCAAGGCTCCACCTGCTCAGGAGACTGGACTAGTCCTTGTGAGCCTCTAGTCCCTGATTGAATGTGGGGTCGATTTTAAACTTCCCATCAGTGAGGCCAACTCCGAAGCCACACACAGATCAAACAACTGGCCCCTCACTGGCTCAAGGGAAGGTCAGGACAACCTCTGACCACCCACTGGCTGACTTCTAAGCTATGCTGACCCCCTAGAAGTCCAAGATAAAAATCTGGGATGACTTGTTGCTATTCAGTCTGCCTTACAAGAAATAACAAAGGAAATTCTCCAGGACAACAGGAAGTGACACCAAACAGCAATTCAATGCACATAAAGAAACAAGGGCAACAAAGGTAATTACATAGTACTTATAAAAGAATATAGTTACATATGTTCTATACTTTCACATGGATTTTTTTCAGTGGTAAAAGATTATAAAATTGCACGATGGACATATCTAGATGTAACATGGCAGTGGTGGTTTAGTTGCTCAGTCATGTCCAACTCTTTGTGACCCCATGGACTATAGCCTACCCATCCCCTCTATCTATGGGATTCTTCAGTCAAGAACACTGGAGTGGCTTGCCATTTCCTTCTCCAGGGGATCTTTCCAACCCAGGGATTGAACCCATGTCTCTTGCACTGCAAGCAGTCTCCTGCAGAGCAGGCGAATTTTTTTTTTTTACTGACTGAGCCACTAGGGAAGCCCTGATGTAAAATACATGTCAGCAAAAAGAAGTCAGGAAACAAGGTATGTGAAGCAAAGACATGACAAGTTGGTAACTCAGATACACGGGGAGAAATGAAAAGAACTGGGAATAAGAGTAAATAAGTAAGTTAAAGTGAAACAACTCTATAAATACACTCGTTTTTGTTTTTTTTTTTCTTTTTGCTTCTTTAAGAGACATAAAATTACGTAGGCAGTAAATACAACATTGTATTATGGGCTTGATAACAAAGACGGATGTGATAGACGTGGTAATAACAACACAAAGTCAGGGAGAAAATGGACCAAAACTGGAGTAAAGTTTCTGTATTTTATTGGAATTGAGCTAGTATTAATCTGAAGTCGATGCTGAGGAATTAAGACATATGCCGTAAGCCCTAAAGCAACCACTAAGAAAATAACTCCAAACTAACAATCAAAAAGGAATCATCTGGGATTTTCCTGGCGGTTCGGTGGTTAAGAATCTGCCTGCCAGTGCGGGGGACATGTGTCTGATTGCACTAGCCTCAGGGCAACTGAGCCCATGTGCCGCAACTTCAGGGCCCACGCACCAAAAGTACTGAAGCCCTCAGGCTCTGGAGCCCGTGCGCCTTCTCATGACAGTGAGGAGCCCGCGGACCACAACTAGGGAGGAGCCCCCACTTGCCACAACTAGAGAAAGCAGGCAGGCAGCAGTGAAGACCCAGGGCAGTCAAAACATAAGTAATTTTAAGGAATAATCATCTGAATATACAACAATCCCCAGATGAGTCCACCTTCACTTTATCACGAGACTCCTGTCCTTCCGGTTCTTCAAAGATGGGCTTTGTGTACAACAGCCCAAGGGTGAGGAAGAAGGAAGGATGGCACGTACTTGGAAGGATGGACCCTGTCCACAAGCAGCCCGCCCAGCACGTACCCATCTTCTTGATGTACCAGTTCTTCCCTCCTTGAGAGCCGTTCCAGTACAGGGCCCCCACTGAGCTCACCAGGGCCATGACCAGGAGTATGCCAAACAGCACCAGGATCTGCACGTTGGTTACCTTCTCCACGTTCGACCTCTTGAGAGGGGCTTTGGTGGAATTCTGCACAGGAGCATTTAAAATCAATAAGGGTCACAGAACACACTCAGGGGCCAAGAGGAGGGGGAAAAGGAGGCAAGTTAACCAAATTCAACAAGTAAAAAAGACTATGTTTTCTTTTAAAGAAATTTTAAAGTAGTACCTTTAATCAATCAACATCTAGTTTTACATAAAGAACACAGAAGACACACTCTAAAAATCATCGCAACTTTATGGGATTCAATCTGTATTTCTTATGACTACATTTTAACAAAAAATTAGCTACTTGAGTGATCTTAGACATGGCAGGTTCTACATCATTTACATCCAGTTTTAAAGAAATCAAGATGTTGCTAAAGAGAAACAAAGATTCTACATCAGGAAAATCTAGAAGCTTCAAAAGAATAACATAGCTCTGTAATTAATACATGATGAGCTATTTTTTAAGCTCAGTAGCTCAAATTTAAATTGGGGCAGTGCGGGGGTGGGGAAGACATACACAAACACACACATCAATAATGCAAAATAGAACAGTAGGTGTCAAAAAGAAATGGATAGACGAAGAGTTCATTTGGAAAGCAGTGAACAAGGAACAAAGAAGAGTCAAGAAAGCTTGAGGGGCCAGGAGAATTCTGAACAGAGTCCTAAGGTCCTAATCACAGACAGAATACGGGCAGGAAGCAACGACAAAAGCAGAAAGACAGTGCAGCTGCCTGTAAATGCTCATGGGCTGCTTTCTCAGTGCTGGTGGGGAAACCAGCCCAGCTACACAGTAAGCGAGTGAGTCCAGAAAGCTTCATTAAGACCAGATTTGAGGACCACTGCACATCACCTTTGGAACCACATATTCTCTGCAGTGGAAAAGTCAACACAACTGTTTGCACTGGACAGGTATTCATTCAAAGTCATTTTTTAAAAATCTCTGAAGGAAGCTGTGGGGAACAGAATAACGTTCCTCCTCAGGATGACCTGGACCATGAATATGTCACTTTAAAAGCAAAGGGGCTTTTCTGGTCTGACTTAGGGAGATTAACCTGAATTCTCCAAATGGGCCCAATTTAATTACTTAGGTTTTCAAAAGCAGAAAAGGAAGAAATCCTTTCCCAGCTATGGTCAGAGGGAGATATGACTACAGACAAATGGCCAAGATGCAGTGTTGATGCTCCGAAGATGGATGTTATTGTTGTTTAGTCACTCAGTCATGTCTGACTCTTTATGACCCCATGGACTATAGCCTGCCAGGCTCCTCTGTCCATGGGATTTCCCAGCAAGAATACTGGAGTGGGTTGCCATGCCCTCCTCCAGGGGATCTTCCCAGCCCAGGGATCAAACCTGAGGCTCCCGCTTTGGCAGGCAGATTCTTTGCCACTGAGCCATCAGGGAAATCCCTAAGATGGACGGGCTTAGTCCCTCAGTCTGTCTAACTCTTTGCAACCCCGTGGTCTGTAACCCACCAGGCTCCTCTGTCCATGGGATTCTCCAGGCAAGAATACTGGAGTGGGTTGCCATCCAAGAAATTCAGGCAGCCTCTAGGAGGCTGGGAAAGGCAAGAAAGGAGCCTCCTCTGGAACCTCCCAGAAAGTTCTAAAGAGGAAGGCTGCCGGCCAACACCACGATGTGGATGAGACCCTCATCAGACCTCTGCCCTACAGAACGTCATGTAAGAGCTTCATGTAGTCGTAAGCCAAGGCATTTGTGCGATTTGTTGTAGAAGCGACGGGAAACCGACACCGCAGCACAGCAGAGGTGACAACCCTTCCTGGAGGAGAACAGAGCAGAAGCCAGAAGAGGAGAGCGGGGGCGAGGTGGCGGGAGCTCCACTCCACAGTCTCCTCCCACGAGTCCTGAGCCTTGTCCCTCACAGGCGACACTGACTCGCAAGATCAGGTGATCGGGATGCCTGCAGGGCACTGACTGGCCATAAAAACGGCATCAACTCGAGTCCACTCTCTCCCTCCCTCTTCCCAATCTATCTGACCCCAACAGAGCTAGGATGAAAATGTCCCTGAAAATAAGACCACAAAGTCACAACGTGAAAACAAAATCGAGATAAAAACGAGAGGCGACTCATTCCTACATTCCATAGAGAATCTGAGACCACAGGAGGCTGAAACTTATCTGAATTCTATCCCCAAAACCAAGACTGCTGTTACTCTGACTTTCTGTGAGGCTGGGGAGTCTAGGAGTTGTAAAGCTGGTGATTTTGTAGTCTTATAAGAATCTAAACAGCATAGCACCGTTTCCTTCATGTATACTCTTTTCTCCATTTCACCTTCAGTTCAGTTCAGTTTTTTAGTTGTGTCCGACTCTTTGTGACCCCATGGACTGCAGCACGCCAGGCTTCCCTGTCCATCACCAACTCCCAAAGCTTGTTCAAACTCATGTCCATTGAGTTGGTGATGCCATCCAACCATTTCATCCTGTCGTCTCCTCCTCCTGCCTTCAATCTTTGCCAGCATCAGGGTCTTTTCCAGTGAGTCATTCTTCACATCAGGTAGCCAAAGTATTGGAGTTTCAGCTTCAGCATCAGTCCTTCCAATGAATATTCAGGACTGATTTCCTTTAGGATGGACTGGTCTGATCTCCTTGCTGTCCAAGGGACTCTCAAGAGTCTTCTCCAACACCACGGTTCAAAAGCATCAATTCTTCAGCACTTAGCTTCCTTTACAGTCCAACTCTCACATCCATACATGACTAATGGGAAAACCATAGCTTTGACTAGATGGACCTTTGTTGGCAAAGTAATGTCTCTGCTTCTTAATATGCTGTCTAGGTTTGTCAAAGTTTTCCTTCCAAGGAGCAAGCATCTTTTAATTTCATGGCTGCAGTCACCATCTGCAGTGATTTTGGAGCTTCACTTTAGTTTCACTTTATAGTTCACTAAATTATTCATCCTTTGAAGATTTTTTAAAAAATTTCCTCTGGAATCTAAATGGAAATCCATCAGTAAAGGTCAACTTATCAAATATCATATCAAAGTTGATAGGGTCAACACATCACCTTTGGCCTCATGGCAAGATCCAGAAGACCCATTTTAAGACTGCCTACCCCAACCTTTTAAAAGTTATTTTTAGGAAAAAAATTTACAATAAACATTATTTCTATGACTCTGTAAGTTTACTAATTTCTGATCTTTCCCAGTGTTTGAATCCCAGTCAGTTAACTGGGTTAAGAGAAGTTGTGTTTCATTAAACACAAGAGCAAAACCCCAAAACTTCCAGTTTCAGCCCACACACTTAGGGGATACAAGGTCTACCTGCTCATCCCCCTTCCCTAAGCATTTCTCCTTGTAGTGATGAACCTGTAATAATGCAAGTAGGAATCTGATATAAGTTTCTCTCCAAAATTCTCAGAAAATACTGCTACTTCTGAGTGATGGAGTTCTAGAGAGAAACAGGCCAAAATGTTAGATTTTGCAAAATCTTAAATCAGGCCTGAACTTTAGGCCTGATTTGATTTGATTTCCTTTGTTTGATTCCCTTCTCTTTTTTTTTTTTCATTTTTTTTCCATTTATTTTTATTAGCTGGAGGCTAATTACTTTAAAATATTGTAGTGGTTTTTGTCATACATTGACATGAATCAGCCATGGATTTACACGTATTCCCCATCTTGATTCCCTTCTAAGAAAGTAGTCAGCAGGGTACTAGTCAGAACAAGGAGCCAGACTGCCTAGGTTCAAATCCCAGCTCTCTTTTACTGGGAATATAACTTTGGTGACTTACTTAGGTTCTGTGCCTGTGTCCTCATCTAGAAAATGGGAACAACAATTAGTATTTTCTTCATAGCACCGCTGTGAGGAATCAGTGAGTTCATAAATGCAAGTTCCTTGGAACAATGCATGGGGCACTATTTGCTGTTATTAATGTGACGGTATCTCTTTCCCATTCAGTCAATCAACAGAAACATCAGACACTGAAATATTTTTACCAGTAAGTACTCTCAACATGAAGTGAGGGAACTTTGAAGAGTGGAAGACATTGAGGTGAGAGTTGAAAAAACAGAAAGAAGAACCCTAAAGCAACAGTGTTTCCTCTCTGCGGTCAAGCAGCGCAAGTACAGACGGGAAATATTATTTCACAAACAGGATGGCTTCCAGCTACGTGTGTTATATTATATTCCTTTTAAAAGCTCATTATTTTTACTTGTTGTTTTAGCCCTAAAGGCACAGCAACCCTAGCACAGCTGTTCTGGGGCTTTCCATTATTCTGCACTGGAGCAGTCAACGTGTAAGAAGCCTTACAAAGAGGCTTACCACATGCAGAGGCAAGCAAGGTGCCCAGCTCACTCAGGGGACACAGACCTCATGAGTTCACTGAGTGTACCTTGTTCACCGAAGGGAGGACAGAACCATTCTTGAGTGTCACTTGAGTATCTCTTATGCCTTAGTTACAAAGCTGTATCACCAACACATGATCTAGAGAAACAGCGTGCTTAGTCGCTCAGTCGTGTATGACTCTTTGTGATGCCACAGACTATATAGCCAGCCAGGCTCCTTTGCCCATGGGACTTTTTCAGGCAAGAACACTGGAGTGGGTTGCCATTTCCTTCTCCAGGGGATCTTCCCCACCCAGGGATAGAACCCGCATCTCCAGAGTCTCCTACATTGCAGGTGGATTCTTTACCCACTGAGCCATCGGGGAAGTCCAAGATTTCCATAGAGAAACAGTACTGCACCCTGAAAAAAGAACCACTCAGGGTACAAGGAATCTTAGAGAGCAGTCACATTTGTAAAATGCACAACCTGAAAACTAGTCTCAGGGCCCTGCCCAAATACTGAGCGGGTGCCTCGTGCTCTGTCACTTCATCATAAAGACGGAGGTAAAGTGTGGCCGGCGGGGCTCCCAGCTCTGGCCGCTGGCTGCTGACGCTAGGCTGGGGCAGGGTGAGGACCCTCCCAGGTGGCAGGGCGCTAAGCTATTCATGGAGATCAGGTCTTCCACATAGCCACTCAGAACCCACACACTTCACGTGTTCTGATCAGCGCTGGTGGACAGGTGAGGACCTACAGGAAGGCTGGAGCAGGTGCATCCCAGGTAAGCCCAAGTCTTCATCCACTCAAGAGCTACCTCTCAGCTCTCACCAGCTCCTCTCTCTGTGAGCGGCCACAGACCCTTCCCGCCCAGTGCAGCCTCTGCAGCAACCCGCCTGCCTCTAAGACCAGGACTGCCCTAGGCCCCTAGGCCCTCCTCCTTGCCCCTGCCTCACCCACCCCTTCCCGGGAGGTCCCCTTGGCAGAGGGGTCTTCGTGCAGACTCCCATGCTGCAGAAGACAGTGTTGCTAAACGTATACTCAGGACCCGCTAATACTCTGACACTTTATTCCTCCAGTGCTGCATTTAAAACCCACATGTAACATTCCTGCATTGGCTGCACTGCCTTCTGCCCCTTCCCCCTCAAGTCCACCAACTCTCCCCTCCCCCCAACTCCCTGAAGACTCGAGCCACCTTCAGCGTCCTCTCTACCTGGCCCTCATCCTACGGTCACCAAATGCTGTGGTCCCTGTGTCGTCCATCACTCCTCAATGGCCTCCGACAGCTTTCCTTTAGCATCCTACCCTCCGGGGATCAGGCCTGGGTCTCCACTCCACAAACCCTCTTCCCCAGAAGGTCAAAGCCAAGCGCCCTGCACAGAGGCCTGTCACTCATCAATCTTCCTCCACTTCAGTGAGTTTCAGCCCTTCTAACCCCCGACCTTCCTCTCCTGTCTGCATTGCAGTGACAAGCTGGTGTAGACACTGGGCTATATCACCCCATTGGTCCTAATCAATAGCTAACTCTCTCCTTCTATATCATTTAACCTTCAGGAGTAGAGCAACACAACAGTCTCTGTTCTTTAATTCAACGTCTAAAATGTGCTTCTTGGTATCTGGTCAACTGACACCTCCTAACCTGGGCTGGTTGGCCTTCCATATGGACTGTGTGTGTGTGTGTGCCTGCTCAGTCATGTCCAACTCTATGTGACCCCATGGACTGTACTCCAGGCTCCTCTACCCATGGAATTTTCCAGGCAAGAATACTGGAGTGGGTTGCCATCTCCTACTCCAAGGAATCTTCCCAACTCAGGGACTGAATCCTCATCTCTTGTGTCTCCTGCACTGACAGGTGGATGCTTTACCACTGAGCCACCTGGAAAGTCCCCATGGACCCATGACCCTCAACAATGACCTGCATCACACAATCATCTCTCCACTCTGTAATCCCCATCACTCCTCAGTCTATCTAACTCTCTGGGGGGCGGGGGGTGGGGGGCAAGACAGGGCCTTTCACTATTGTATCCACACAGCCTGGCACAAGACATGGTGCATGGTGGCCACTAAACACGTTTAAATCAAGAAACATCACCAAATATGTGCCTCGGAGGTTATACAAAAGGGCAGACAAGTTGAAAAGTCAATCTTGATGAATAACAACCATGAGGCCAGTAAGATGCCAAGTGACAGCAAAGCAATGTAAGAAAGAACATGGAGGGACACTGGTTTACGCAGGATTTCAAAGTCACCTGGCAAAATGTGTCATAAAAGAATTACAGGCTATAAACTCACAAATAATCTTTAAAAAATGAACAGGGAGAAAGAACAAAACCATTTTAGTACTTTTTCTCTTTGGTATAGGATACAAAGAACAAACATGATTTCAAAACTAACTGATTTTCAACTGCCTACAATTCAGTTAAATAAGACAATTTCCTATAAAATCTTAATCAATCTTGTGAGAAGGAGAGGTAGAAAGAAAAATAAAGAAGTTAGAACAAATCCCCCCCTCCTTGAATTTGAAGACAAAACACACGAGGACTGATTGTCCCATTAGATCCAGAAAATAAAGACGGTTGATATTTCAGGCAAGAGGTAACAAATACCTGATACAATAAAAGAAAACCAGGAGAAACCACCTGGGAACCAAAATAAAGGCCCTTCCTTTCCAAATTTAGGTTCACAGACAAAACTCGAGCCTCTTAAAGGCAACATCTGCATTTTACACCCTCTACTCCATTAAAAAAAAAAAAAAACAGGAAAAAAGACTAAAATCGGCATTGTTTCTCAGCACAGAAATGTTTTACCTGCATGAGCTTGGTGTCATGTCCAGTGTAAACAACTATGCCAAAGCCCCACTGAGTGTTTCTAAGCTGTGTGCCTCTCAATAAGATCTGGTCCGGCCCAAGGGCAACGGGGCTAAAAACAAGAAACAACATTTATATTCAATGAGAGTTCCAAAAAAATGAGCATGAGTTTCCCCCTTAAACAAAAACCCACAATAAATGAAATGTTTTCTTTAGTCACATTTGGACTATTTCACTGGGACACAGTAGCCATAAAGGTTACCACTGGCTTAATCTACCCTGAAAGAGACCCACACAGAAAGGCTGACCTCATCCATTCATCAACACAGAAAATGTTTCTTTTTTTTTTTCCTTTAAAACATTAAGAGGAAATATTGTCTCTTATAACTCTATTAGGAAACTCAATATCCAAAAAGGAACTTGCTAAGATAACCAGAAGTTTATTCATTTGGGAAAGTCAGTTTGTAGATTATAAGAAAAAAAAAAAAACCACCAAAGCTATACTAACAGATCTGTCAAAGATGACTTCATTAAATAAAAGCCTTAGTTAAAATTTAGAAATTTAAAAAGATAGTCTACAGAATTGCTCTGTGGACTGCGTGAAACCGAGAAAGCTATCGCACTTAGAGTTGTCAGAGTTATCTTAGGTAGATTCCCACAGCTGGGTCCTTCCCTTTGGGTCTGTTCAAATATGAAGGTGGGGAGCGCTAGTAAGAGGCATGATGATGAAAGATGAGCAGAGGAGAGACACTGCACCCCAACGTAATGACAAAAAAATGACTCAAATGATAAAACAAGTGCCAAGAGGACAAGGATGACAGAATATAGACAACAGGGCAGTGAACATTCTAATGGAAGGATAGTTGTTCCTTTCATTTAACTTGCTAAAAGCATAGACTACTTAGAAGAAAGCAAAAAGATAAAAGGATGTTTCTCTAATAGCTGTTAGCCTTTATACACTTCAGACACCTCTCTTCTGCTTTTCTGCACAATTTCATGCACTCCAAAACAACTAGTCTTTTACCTGATGGGTAATACACACAGATAGACACACCAGGCCAGTTTTGTGAACCTCATTTCAGACCCTTGTGACACTTTCTTGCCAGAAATCAGGTCTTTCCTTAAATTTCAGGGAAGGCTTAAATTGATTAAAATGGTGTTTCAAAAAAAGCTCAACATGGAGAAATCTGTTTTAAAACATTATGAAGCCAGAAGACAAACTGATATTTCCCAAAGCTCCTATATATAATTCTTAAGTCACGTTAAAGATTAAAATAAAACCCACTAAGACAAGAGGAAGCAGTACCTTTTCCCATCCAAGTTCAAGTTCCCGGTGAAGTCGTAGAGGTGGCGGTTGGGCCCTTCGCACTCTATGGTCCCAGACAACTTCATCAGCACCTCCCTCGTCTGCATGTCCGCAGTGTGACTCAAACCCTGAAACGTTCAACCCCAAGAGGAAACTGAACACAACCTTCCAGGCTTAGGAACGACACGCAGCACCCCTACTGTTAATCCAAAGGGAAGCCTGAATCAACTAAAGTGGAATAGTTTTGGGACAGGGGGCTCCTCAAACGTATCAACCCCTCAGGATGGATCATAGGTGGCTTTGGCCACAGCAACCGAATAGAAAAGGTTCAAAAAAATTCAACAAGGCAGGAAGTCAAGACTCTACTACTATGCTGACACATTCATACTAAAGTCATAATTTGTTGTTCAGTCACTAAGTCCTGTCTGACTCTTTGAGACCCCATAGACGGCAGTACATCAGGCTTTCCTGCCCTTCACTATCTCCCAGAGTTTGCTCAAACTCATGTCCATTGAGTCGGTGATACTATCCAACCATCTCATCCTCTGTCGTCCCCTTTCCCTCCAGCCTTCAGTCTTGCCCAGCATCAAGGTCTTTTCCACTGAGTCAGCTTTTCGCATCAGGTGGCCAAGTACTGGAGCTTCCATATGATAATTAGCACACCAAAACACCTTACAGAAAGCATCCTTCATTAGCGGTATCCTGACAAGACCATAAACACAGAATAAAGTGCCCCTTTAATACACTGTGATGTCTAATGCCCTGTAACTCTTCTCTAATGAGAAAAATAAAATGTCTATGCCAAATATCTAACACAGAAATGAAAACTATGTGGACAGGAGCATCAAATTCAGCTTGGTACCGCAGAAAACTGAAGTATCAAAATGAATCATTGTTCACTGAAACTTAAAACTTTTCTACCAAAGACTAATCTCCATTCAAGAATTAAAATATATGGTAAGAATAGCTTTATGTAAGGCATGGGCATTTTGTACACTGGAAATCTAATATACTACTCTCTAGAATTAGAATCTCCATGAAAACAGCAAAGTCCAGTGAGGCACCCAGAGCCCATCTGGGTCCTCTATCCACGGCACTTGCTGCCCACGGCCTCTCCCAGGATCCCTTTCCTCCCACCCAACCAGGTAGAAAGTCCAGGAAGATATAAATCAAGACATGGCTCCCTGTGTGGCCTGCGCTCTGAGGAAGCCCACTTGCTTTAATTTTGTCATCACTCCCAAGGAATCCCTCCCCTGATCGTGCTCTTCCCATGGATCCCATCAGGGTAAAGGCATAACCTTTTGTGACAGAACATTTTGTTCCCACTGGAAACAGCACCGACAGTTAACCTGTGGGAAGCACCTTTACAATCTGGGCTCTGTGACGATGCGGGTGGTAAAGGGTCACGTTACCTGACGTATTTTAAGGTTCGTCTCCCCGTCCAGATTGGCTGTTTCAACGTAGCACATTGCCTGAGGTTCACTAAGGAGAGAGAAAAAACAAAACAGCCAAGTTGAACAAGGTCCACTCCGGCACTTCATGGCTGACAGAGCCTCCACCACAGAAACTCTGCTGATGGACCCTCACAGGGGTGTCAGAATCGACCACCGCGGGAGCAGTGACTGGCTGGGCAGACAGACAGACACTCCAGTCCAGTGATCCGCCCACAAAGACCCCACACAACAGCGCCTGACCCCACGTGGGCAGAAGTAATGGAGGATGAACAGAAGCACAAGATGTCCCAGCTAAGACCGGCCCAGTGGGCTCAGGTGACCTTGAAAGTCGGAGGCCTGTCGGGAGCCGCTGGGACGCATCCAGGCCGTGACAAGGTCACGAGACGAGAGAGGAACCTGCAAGGCAGCTCTTCCCCTCGAGGTCGCCCCGGGGACCCAGTTCGTCCCCTTTCTCTTTCTGTCTTACTGTTGTGCTTTCTTCTAAATCTTGGAAATGTAATATGTAGTAACCAGGCCTCCCCGGAACAGCCCAAGCCTATCAGGAATTCTCCCCCAAAGCCTAGACCCACCATGCCTCCAGGTCATTGACAGCCTTATGAGCAACCAGGAATGAAAGGTTTATTTAGATATCTCACAGATCCTCCTCGTTGGACAAATAGATATGAAAGGATGATATGTAGCCATGGATTTGGTCAGTGTAGTTTTCCACAGTATAGAAATGCTCATGATTGCTTCGGCCCAGGACATGACCATAAACACCGTACAAGTGAAAAAGAAAAAGGCCACAGGCATAGTTTGGCTGCTTGCTTAGAAGATCATAATATTCTAGGTTAGAAAAGAGTAGAGGCATTTAGATTCAGAGGTAGATGTACGATAGGTTAATGTTCTTTGGTCAAGAGGGTTTTCATTGTTGCTATTTCAGTGTTGCTATTTGTCTACTGTTTCCATTCCCTTAATAAACATAAAATATTATGGGTATTTTTGTAGAATTAGAAATATGTAGCATAGGATTTCAATAGTATAGAAGATTTATATTAACCAGTCTCACTGCCATTACCTCACTATTAATAGAGGTATTTTTGCTGTTTTAGAGGTGTTTTGTGGTCACCACATCGTAGACTGAGGTTTTGTGGTCTCAAGTAAAGAAAAATGTCAGGGTTATTCTCAGAAATGTCAAACATGTTTTTTGTAACCCTTCCCATGTATTGTTTTATTGTCCAAAGAATTCATATTATATCTGGAATCTATGGAACATTGTTTTTGTCAGAGTGAAAAATGTTAGGCCATTGAGGCAAGAAGACTATGTACAGGACATTCAAGGTAAAAACCTGTAATCGGGATTGTTCCAGATGAAGTCATTGGGAAAGATATGAGGGAAAATGTTGATGGGAGTATGAAACCAACATCTGATGTAACATGGGGTGATGGTAAGGAGGAGGCAAGAAAAATAATTCTATATAATCTGAGCTGTTAAAAAACAAAGTAGACGAGTTCTTGCATTGCAACCAGAGCTCGTGCACTTCTTCTTGCTGACACCACTCATCCCTTAGGTATTCCTGGACCTGCCAGGGCTGGACTCCAGCAGAGGCCGACTTGCCCTTGACCACAAGAGCTGCCTGGGTCAGGCCTGCACACACGGCATCTGAAGATCATGGCCGGAGGAGCTGAGAAACCAAGGCAGGGGTTGCAGGCCTTTTCTTTCTACAGTTTTTACTATGTCTACAGGCAACTTTTTAATCAAAACACCTAATTTCAAGGACCGAAAAAATTCAAAGAGGAAACGTAAGCGTGGCAGAGACTACGCCCCGACTTCGGATATTCAGGTCCAGGCAGCAGAGTTCAGGGTTAAGAGAACAGATGCTATGACCACCGGCCACGTACAGTCTCCTGTGCTGCTCTCCCTGGTGGGGTGGGCTCTGTAAGCTGTCCCTTGTCCCCTCTGCATCCCTTGTTTTCTCATGGACCAAGTAGGGATGTCTAGGGCTGGTGGGAAGATTAGATGGGATAACGGGCTCAGCAGGTGGCTTGGCACAAATGCCAATGAGCACATGGGAAACACTGACGTCTGCTCAGACATGCTGCCTTCAAACCAGGCTTTCTGAGGGTCACAGACAGCCCTCATAACCCAAACTATCAAGTGATCAACGTTTTACTATTTCTGAGAGTTCCTTGATTACTGATCATTAGGGACAAACATGAGCCCTGCCCCGGGGTATACAGTGCTCTTCCCTCTCTACAGGCCTGGGGTGCTTTTACTAAGCTTTTTATCTCAAGGGGAAAATCCGTGTTAAGGCTTAAAATCTGACAAAATGAGTGATTCGGCCCCATAAAAGAAAGTCTGTCTGCGCTCAAATCACACACACCCAGTATGACAGCTAATTCCCAGCAGCACATCAGTACGGCATCTAGTTTAACCTTGAGCTCAAGTTCAAGTGTATTCTTATCCTGATTTGGGCTTTTCTTCTCTGACAGATGTTTCTATGTATCATCCAGGGGAAAGTCAAGGACTGAGATGTCTATCACTTATGCCCCTTGGTGATGACACCTCTGTGGCACAAATTACCTAGGAAACAAGGCAATGATGCTTGGACAGAAAGAGGGCAAAATATGGACCACCTGCAAGTCACATGGACGCTGAGAAATGCCTGTGGTCGCTGAACCTCTAGTGAAGAGAAGCCTGGATTCTGGGGAAGGCTGCTGGGCTGGACCCTCCATCAGAGCTGGTCCTCAAGTTTCAGAGACTCCGTGACCTGGACGCTACTCAACACATCCCTCCACTGCTCTGAAATGTTTCCCTACCAGTAAGGAACAGCACAGAACAGCCATGAGATGAAAACGAGTCAAAAAACAGGAAAGTTCAGGAAAAAGGACAAGGTGAAGGCAGGACAACGCAAAGGAGTAAAAGAGGAGGAGCCTGGGGAGTGGTGACCCAGAGGCGGGCGGAAGGCGACCGGAGTCCTCTCCAGGCACCTGGCGACACCCTACTGTTCTCAACACCGACTCCGAAGCTGTGCCCTCGAGCCCACCTGACCTGGAGGAGAGCAGGACCACGTCTGCTGGAAGGTACTGCCCGTTGACGACCTTGACGATGTCTCCCACGGCCACCTAGAACCCGGGGACAAGGACACAGACGCATGAGAGACAAGAAAGCACAAAGCAGTTAAACATTTGGAAGAGAAATTACTGTGTAACTGTGCCATGATGCTTAAGGCAGAGAATCTCAAATTCTTTTCCTTGACAAGAGTAAAAACATTTCAATACAGACGAATGGTAATACTGCCTTTTTACAATGATGCTGAATGCAGGAGCAGGAGAAGAGAGATGAGTCAAAACGATCAAGGTCTCACTTTCTCACAACTATTCATCCACTTCCAAACACACGCATGTCCATCCCCACGGCTGTGGACAGCTGGGCGAGTGGCTAAGGGCACAGATCTAGAGCCTGCCTGGATCAATCCCCCTTCCCCAGGGATACTCCTTCCCTGTGCGTGTAAACAGTTGACATTTATATCCAATTTAAAGGCAAAAGAAAGCAAATAATTAAAGGAGATCCCATAATGAAGTCAAAGATGACACACACCTATTTTGACAACCAGCACAAGCAAAAGTACTTACGAAAACTGAAAATGTTTTCTTAATGTAAAAACATTTTATGTGAATAGTTTAATTACACAGAAGAAAATCAGAAGCAATTAGTTAAGGGAAAAACTAGAAAGGAAAATTACTCATGTTTTCACAAGCAAAAAGGCCATGAATTTTTTTTTTTTTTTAGTTCAAAGTGGGAGGACAGGGAAATTATGGCTTTCCCTTGTCTTTGCTAATGGGGTAGAAATGCTTCTTAGATTTAAAAAAAAAAGTACTAAGAAGTCATTTATATATGAGAAACTGCTTACTTGGAATTTCATTTGAAAATAGTTTTCTATCTGGTGTTCTTATGTGTGGTTGTCCCTTACGTGTGTAGAGGAAGGTTTCTTAAGGAGGGAAAGGGCCCCCCATCAGTCCCTGAATCCCCTCTTGCCTCACAGGGCTGCTCCCAGTTCTGAATAAGCGCAGAGGAAGGTCCCACCAAAGAGCCAGAGTCACAGAGACGCCCCTGAAGCTGCTGCTGCAGCTGAAGAACCAGAACAGCCAACTCCAGCTTACAAGTCTCAGGCTCGAGTCACGTTCCTTGGGGACCCACGAGGCAGCCAGCTCCCCGCGCCTGACCCACCACCCCCCGCACATCACCCCAACCTCTCATCACCTGTCCTCTCACACCTTCTCATCCTCGCTCTGAGCAGCTCTGCGGATGCACTGGCTCTCCACCCACCTCTAATTTTGCCCAGTTAGCTCTTCACTGCAGCATCTGTGAAGCAAGCTTTTCCTGACCTGAACCGGTGGGTCCAGACCACGTGTCCCTCCCTGACGGCCCCGGGCATCTGAAGCAGGCCTCACCCCAGGGCTCAGTGTCCACACAGCATCCTGTTTACCTACCCATCACTTCCACTACACCTGTGATTCTGGAGTGGGATCCCCGGACCAACAGCATCAACCTCACCGAGGAACTCTTAAAAATGCAAATTCTGAGGCCCCAGCCTGGAGTTGCTGGATCAAAGGGTCTGAGAGAGGGGTCCAGGACATCACTGGACCAGCACGCCAGGCAACTGGGGTGCTAGCTGAAGCCTGACCACTTAAAACCCCTCCAAGGGCAGGGGCTAGGCTTAATTCTTATCTGCATTTCAGCACCTAAGACTGCCTCTGGTCCATGCTCTTCATGCTTCATGCTAAGTCGCTTCAGTCATATCTGACTCTGTGCAACCCCATGGACTGCAGCCCACCAGGCTCCTCTGTCCATGGGATTCTCCAGGTAAGAATACTGGAGTGGGTTGCCATGCCCTCCTCCAGGTGATCTTCCCTACCCAGGGATCAAACCCATGTCTGTTACATCTAACCTGCATTGGCAGGCAGGTTCTTTACCCCTAGCACCACCTGGGAAGTCTGGTCCATGCTAAGAGATTCAATTAAATAAGCACAATGCATTTTTAACTGAAATAAAAATGCATGTGGCAAAGCATATAACAGGTATTTGTTTTGTTTTTTCTCCTCTCTCAGCAAACGTGTGTGGGAAACAGTAACGAGATTTAGGAATCTGAATCCGTCCGCTCCTAGGTCCAAAATTCTGAGCTAATCGCTCCAATTTCAAGCAGTGTCAGGAGATCCCAAATTCAAATAATTCTCCACTCTGGCCAGGATGACTGCCTTTCCCGAGAGCAGGTGGGGAGTGGCAGCAGGGACTTTGGGGACAGAAAAGCCATTCCTCAGTGCCTGGAAGGTTTTCGAGTTTCTCTAGTACTGGGAGCATTGCCACCCTCTGTGGAGGCAAGAATTTCCAACCACTTGACGGAGGACCATCCCACTTCCTAATGAGATCCAAGTGAGATCAGTTAGTATTTACAGGACAGGAGCTCTGGGTGTCTATCAGGTTAAGGGGCTATCAGGTAACTCTACCAGGGGCTTAATGATCGCCAGCAACAAAGTTAAAAGAAAATAACTACAATGAAGTTTGCATTACCACATCTCAGGCATCCTGGAGACTCACAAGGTTATAGAGACATTTTGAAACATTGCTTATTAAATGTTTAGCAAGAGAAACTATTATAAGTCACCCTTCTAAAACACAATCTTCTGAAATGAAGATAGTCAGCTTTGCATCTTAGAATCATGAGTCACACTCCAAGAACATCTTGTGACCCTTAAGCTCCAGTCACAACAGACACTCCCCGAAAAAGCCAACTTTAGTAGACATGAAATACCCAGATGGCACAGCAGATCCTTTCTCAGTCTTCTATTTCTCACTAGCAACAACCAAATCACCAGGCCGTTCTCAAGCCCTGCCAACCCCAACCTCCAGGCGTGTGGATGCAAAGCCTTCTTGCTCTTGTAAAGCTAAAAGCATCAACAACTCTCAGCCTTAGGACCAACACAAGATGAATCCAAACCCTGACTCCATCACTTCAAATTTAGGGCTAATCAGTCCCAAACCCTTTCCACCAAAAATGTCAGAAGTGAGAATCTCAAAAGTCAAAAAAAAAAAAAAAAAAAAAAAAACTTAAAAAAATTGAACTGACACTAAGATAGCAACAGAAGACCAGAGGAAAATGTTTCTTGAACTGGGTTTAGAAACTAGAAAATGCTGTGAATTTTCAGAAACATCCATCAAGAGCAATGAATTTCCCAGCTCTGAGCCGACATGGGGGAACACCTAGAAGATCCAGGAACAAAGGATACACACACCCGTTCTAGGGAAGTCTCAGGGGAAAACCACCCTGCCACACTTACCTGAAATGGACATGGCTTGTGTCTTAACACAAACTGTATTCCAAAATCTACAGTAACAATTAATTACAAGCCTCCAAGCCAGTACTTTCTGGCATATCTGCCATCACAATATTGCAAAGTAATTATCCTCCAATTAAAATATATAAAATTTAAAAAGTAAAATCAGTCTTTACCTCTTTCCACACAATGGTTTGCCACATACCATTCCTTAACACTGAAAAAGAAAGACAAAAATAATGTATTGGTTAATACTGATGATAATCAGAATAAAATCAGCTTTCCAAACTCCAAAAGGCTGCTTTTAAAATTCCACTGATTAATTCCAATACACCATATCCTTAGACATAAAGGTATAACACCACCACTCCCCAAAACAGAGCCCCATGAAGATACTTACATACCATATATATAGCAATGCACACACATAAATACATGTGTATGGAAGGAAGTTACATCTATGCATATTTAGCCCACATGAAGTAAAGGACATCACCGTGCTGCTACAAGATTTTACCAAAGCACACATGCAGCCCCTAATAACACAGAGCTACTGTTCTAGAAATGCTAGAAGAAGCAGACAGAGGTAGGGAGCAATTGCAAAGCCAGAGTATGAATGCTTTGACTTTTTACGGACACAAAGTATGTCTCGCTCCTGAAAACTACCATCTTTTCTTAAATTTTACACAAATCCTTTTCAAATCTTAACTACCAGGACTCACCTTCTGTCATTTTGCTATTTTTAATGTATTTTATAGATTACTTCCCTCGATTTATCTCAACACCGTTAACTACCAATTTAAAATTCCTTAAATGCAAGTCTTGTTCTTAAGTTTTCTAGCAGAAAAAGTGAGTCAGCCTGGAATCTTACCTATGGTTTTCTTTTTGTTAACTGCATTGTCTGCCTTATGTCGCTTCTGTTACAGAAAGGAAAAAAGATGTTAGTTTCAAAAGTTTCAAATGAATAACTGAAACAGCGAACAATAAGACTGGGCAAAAACAGGACAAAGAAGGCAACTGGCAGGGACACTAATGTCCTAAAATTCAGTTCGATGGACAAGGTCACTCACTAAATTCAGAGGCTAACACAGTAACAATAAATGAGGTTTAAATGCCTATATTTTGGCTATAGCAAGGAACAAGAACTTTGAAGTATAAAACTTCTACTCCTAGATTATTTTAGATTGAACAAAAAGCATTATTCTACATGATTACCAACAAACAACGGAGTTCATTTTATTAATAAAGAACTTTATGAATAAAGCACTTTGGCTTTGATTTATATTGCATTGATTCATTTATCTATTTCCAGAAAAAATGTGTGTGCACGTATGAGAGAGAGGGGGAGACAGACAGAGAGGAAGGGGAGAAGAGAGAACCTGAAAAGAAGACAGAAAACAGAGGAGAGTGTGGGCCAGTGAACTTGGAGACACTGACAGAAGGATGAGAGGGAGAAGAATCTTGCAAAAATAACCTCAGTGCTGCTACCCTAGACAACCTGACATCAGTCAACACAGACTGAACTACTTCTGTCCCACTGTATGGGTATTTCAGACATTGTGTGTGCACATTTTCTTCCCCAAAATACCATCACAAGCCTTGAGAGGCTGGTTAGCCTACAGACCAATTTTTCTGCCTGAAAGACTCCAAAGCAACAAGCAAGTTGTAAGTTACAGTCAATACAGTGTTGTTATTATCCGAAAGCAAAAACTTACAAAATCTTCTACAATCTCTTTGATGCCTGCGATGGTTAAAATAATGATCAATGGCACCAGGGTGGTGTATCTTCCTGTTGGAGATACATCTGGAATTTGCTGTAAGATAAAGAGGCCACAAGTAGGGACTGGGCACATTACAATCCTCTCCACGAAAAAGAAAATACAGCACTCACTCCTCACTCTTCTGTAGTTCTGTTCCATTTCTGTTGCAAAGTGATTACCTTATTTTAAAAACTAGCTAAATGTGTTACATGTCTTTAAAATTTTACCCGACATCTCTGTGTTTGGAACAAAAACAGGGTTAAAGTGGGACCCCACAATCATATTTCAATGCCTCTTTTCACAACTGCAATTCCCTTAAGCAAACACCTACAGAACTCTACCTTTATGCAAATATCGAATTCATGCAAACAGTGACTGGATGAAGGAAGCAAATTTCATCAAGTATGATAATACTTTCTCAGTTAAGTGACCTTTCAGCAAGAGCTTATTTTGCATGCAATTAAAGGTATGAATTTTAAATAAACGTCACCTGTAATAAGGCAATGAAGAGGAAGAAGGCATTGGCAGCTCTCCTGATCTGCTCGTACAAGAATCGAGGTAGAAACGTCACCACGCTGTACTTGGCCGTACTGTGAGGGCAAGGGACAACACTGCTATCAGGTATAGACAGAAATTCTACACAATGAAAACAAAGATTCCAAAATTACAGGAGTAACTGTAAGAACAAAATATTTCAAAACTCAGGATAAGAAGAACATTGCTGTGCTGGCCTGCTCCTACAAAGCTTCATTGGGTAAAAAGACACCTTTCCTAAGAAAATCTTCTGATGTGATCTTGGCTTTCAAACTTTGATGGATATGTGTTTGATTATTGCCACACGGTGTAAGCAGGGACATGAACCCACCTTCTGGGAGCCTCGGGCTGTGAACAGAGTGAGCGTGCAAATGATGTTTTTAAAGATAAAGACGTGTCAAAGATCACAAAACAGAAAGAGGCACGCGTTCCCAACACAGTAAGATATGAACACAGAGAGGTGAAGCATCAACTGAGAAACTCACCATCAAGGGAGAATTATCACCCTGGGATTCGTGATGTACTAGAAGTCTCATCACACAGTCGCTGATTCAATGTAGAAAGTCAGCTCTGCCGAACATGGTAACAGGTGCATGGTTGGCCGTTTAATGTACCTCTCTGGGCACTCACCACAGACACTTTACCCCACTTCCACACACCCTTCAGTCAGCCACGTTCGTTCACATTCCAGCTTCCATGGCCAATGTTCTGCGTTTCCATGCGGCATCTCCAGGACTAACTGGTCCTGCCCATCTTACCCTTCCATGAAGTCTGGTCCAATTCGAAGGCTCTTCCCTCAAGTCACAGTGTGGTGTTTACACCTCTGTTACACAGTCTCTGCTTTGCTTTGTATTATATTTATCTACTCCCAGAATAGACTCTGGGAATAATAAGATTATTTTCTTTATTAAAAAAAAAAAGAAATAACAGACCCAAAATGGAGTCACTAGTGCTCAGCCCACATCTCCAAACCAAGACTCAATGCCAGATCTAACAGATGAGTTTCAGCCTCTCTCAGGAATGTATTCTCAACCAGTCTGGAGTCACCTGCTGAGCACTCAGGAGTAATCTGCCTGACAGACCCCCATGCTGTCCCCCCAAAGGAAGGTGACCTTGTCCCCAACAACCTATTATTTGCTAGTAGCCTCTTTGCCTGCTCCTATCTGCTTATAAAAGTCTTCCATTTTGCACAGCTCTTCAGAGCTCCTTTCTGTCTGCTCAATGGAATGCTGCCCAACTCATGAATCATTGAATAAAGCCAATAAGATCTTTAAAATTTACTCAGTTGAATTTTTTTTAACAACTTTGACTTCGTATATTCCTGGCATGTAGCAGATAATCAATGAACCATGAAATAATGAAAAGGCCTGAACTAGAGATCTGAGGGATAAAATTAACCATGCCTCCTTTAGCTGCTCAAAGGCTCATCCATAAAAGTACCTGCCTGAGTCCTAGCTCATCTTCTGAAGCCAACTCTTATCTGAGATACAGTCTCGAGAGATTTTTAGGTTTAAAATACACTGATGCTGAAGCCACAACTCCAATACTTTGGCCACCTGATGCGAAGAACTGACTCATTAGAAAAGACCGTGATGCTGGGAAAGATTGAAAGCAGGAGGAGAAAGGAACAACAGAGGATAAGATGGTTGGATGGCATCACTGACTTGATGGACATGAGTTTGAGCAAGTTCCGGGAGTTGGTGATGGACAGGGAAGCCTGGCATTCTGCAATCCATGGGGTCACCAAGAGTCGGACACGACTGAACTGAACTGAAAATACACCTCAGTTAGAAGCACCAGACAGAAGAGCCAAGGGCTCAGAAGACAGGCCACCTGAGGCACAGGTCCTTAAGACCGTGTCCTTAAAGACCTGACAGTGACCAAACCTGGGAGGACTGAAGGAAACATGAAAGCAGACAACTCAAACAGCACAGCAGCCAGAGGCCATCTGATGGAGCTGAGCAGCGGCTCCATGGGCCATCTGTGGCCACTGCCTCAGGGAAGACCTAGGACCACAGCCTGGGGTTTCACTATACGGTGATTACCATCATCCTTGAGTTATCTTTAGCCTTCTTCTGCGTAAGTTGCTGTGATATTGTCCTTCATCACAAGAAACATGTATTTGGTTTTCATCCCAGTTTCTGGCACAGAGCTCCCAAAACCCTGGGGACTGCCACAGTGTTGAGAGAGAGAGATAAAGGTATCTTTTGTTACCTCAATGAGGTGACTCATGGAAAGCCCCTAGGATGCTGGCTGGTTCCCAGAGGAACCAACCACATGATCAGAGGGTTGGAAATTTCAGTCCTGCCCCCTCCTAAGAAAAAAGAGGGACTGGAGATTGATTTCAATCACCAACAGCCAATGATTCACTCAACTGTGTGTTTGCAATGAAGCCTCCGTAAGAACCCAGAAGGACAGGCTTTGGAGAGCTGGAGGCCCGAGGGAAGATCTGATGTAGCTATTCAAGTCTGTAGACCATCTGCTCGCAGAATTCCTTCTTCCTCAGTGAGGTGACTCTTTGTTCATTAATGCTGTCAGCTGATCTGACAAGGTCCACCTACATTACCGTGGGTAATCTGCCTTATTCAAAGCCCATCAATTTAAATGTAAACCTCATCCAAAAGGCACCTTGAAAGAAACATCTAGAGGCATGTTTGGCCAGATATCCAGGTGCCATGGCCCAGCCAAAATGACATGGAAGATTAACCATCGCATGTATATCCTGATTCAGTGGGACTTCCCTGGTGGCTCAGACGGTTAAGAATCTGCCTGCAATGCAGGCGACACAGGTTCCATCCCTGGGTCAGGCAGATTTGCTGGAGAAAGGAATGGCAACCCACTCCAGTATTCTTGCCTGGAGAATTCCATGGACAGAGGAGCCTGGTGGGTTACGGTCCGTGGGGTCACAGAGAGTCAGACATGACTGAGCAACTAACTTCCTGATTCAGTGGGTCTGGCATGGGTCTCAGATTTTGCATTTCTAACAAGTTCCCAGGTGAGACCAGAGCTGCTGGTCTGAGGACCACAGTTTGAGTGGCAGCTACCCCTGAGGAGGTAGATGTATTCAAATCTCACATTTAAGTTCAGTCCAGCTGAACATTACATGATGTAATGGGATGGGAGATCTTTACCATCACTGCCCCGGGTAAAGAACACGTACAGGATGACCGGGGTGAAGGAAGAGTTTCCCAACAGAAGAGTTTGTCCACTGGGTGAGCTCAATGACCCCACAACGTTCCCCCTCAGTCTGCAGGCAGCAGCACCCCTGAGAACCTGGCCCAGCATCGGCTGCCAGCGAATCTCAGGCACTGAGCGAGTCTGCAGGGCCTGGGGCATGGGGAGAAATGACCAGGAGAAAACAGAACCGTGCCCTGTCATTCAGTCCATCTAAACACCTGTCAAACCAGTGTTTCCTGAAATCGGGTGGCATGAAGAATGACCAGGGGCTTGACAAAAATCCACCCATGCATCCACAGGTATGTCCCGAGCCTCATCCATGTACCAGGCACTGGGCCGGGCACTGTGGGAAACCAGAGGGTCGCAAAAGCATAGTCTCAAGGGAATTACATTCTAGAGGAAAGTGAGATTTAAAAACCAATGCATGGCAGGATAGATGATGATGAATACCATGGAGGGAAACAGACCAGGGATGGAAGGCAGGGGAAGAGGTTGCTTTCAATGGTGATAAGCGACCATGTCGCTGAGAAGGTGACCTGTGCGCAAAGGCCTCTCTGGGGATGTGGCTCAGCAGGGCAGGAACTTGGCTACATGTGCGGTGGATACACGCCTTGCGGAAACTCTTACAATGTGGCAAGTGTGGGAAACAACCCATCAGAAAATAGGGCCTGGAGAAATGTGGGTCAGGGGCTCCCCATCCATCACAAGTCACAAGCACTTACAGAATCTGACATCCAGAAGGCAGCCCCAGGACCAACCCTGAAATGATGTCTGAGTGTGAATTTTCAGCTGGGAGAAAAATTCAAGTTGATTTCCAAAGGCAAATCTAAAAATTCAACAGCTGCTCAAAGTTCAACTTCCCTGAATAACAAGCCTCCAGAAACCCAGGAACCAAACTAGCTTACACTCTACGTGTGAACAGTAAACACACACTGGGGTGTTTTCCTTCTCTCCACAAATAAATTTCTTGCATGAGCCTAATGTACCCGAGCTGTTCGATGTTTACTGGAAAAGTAGGAGCCTGTTTAAACCCCTTCACGCCTTTGAGCTGGCCAGGGGCTCTAACACCCTGTTCTGGTACCCTCCACTCTCCCCAGTTCCCTGCAGGAGACCTTCCACCTTTCTGCTCTCACATACTCAATGAGAAAGAAGTTCTGAATTACTGGTGGAAGAAGACATGTCCTCAGTCATTCATGTCCTCATAAACAGCTTCATTCATTTACCCCTTCATTCATTTATTCCATTTATTCCATGGAATAGTCCATGCGATGTTCCAGGCCAGAATACCGGAGCACGTAGCCATTTCCCTCTCCAGGGGGTCTTCTCCACCCAGGGATCGACCCCAGGTCTCCCTCACTGCAGGCAGATTCTTTACCAGATGAACCACCAGGGAAGCCCAGTAATACTGGAGTGGGTAGCCTATCCCTTCTCCAGCAGATCTCCCAACCCAGGAATCAAACCAGGGTCTCCCGCATTATAGGCAGATTCTTTACCAGCTGAGCTATCAGGAAAGCCCTATTTACCCCTTAAGAGTCCATTATTCTCTAACCCAGATCACTCTATGCAAAGCCCCCAGGAGACCCCCTGCCATTCTCATTGACACCTGATCTCACCACACACCTAGGACTCACCCAGGAGGACATGCCAATGGATGGCCAGGCCCACCGTCCTCTCCCAGGCTGGGACTCCTGGTGTGTTGTCAACCATCCCTCCCAAATTATATTCTGGAAATCTCAAATGCAAAAATCCCTCTAAATCACCAGTGCCCATCCACATGAGTATAAGACCACTAGAAAGTTTTATCTCATTTTATTAAACTACTAAAATTTTACCAGTTGCACATCAGAGGTTAATTAACTCATTTCAAAATGTTGACATGTTTATTTTCAACACTTCTCTGATTTTTTGGTCTATAGCTGGGAAACAAGTGCTAAATACTGCCTGGCCTCATTGCCTGGACCAGAATGTAGTCATGAGACCAGCAGGGCTATTAGTGCTATAATTATTTATAGCCTTTATTATAGATCATGCCAGCTGAAAGATCAGCCTAATCTTTATAACACACATTCAATGAGAAAAATGGGCTGAATTTTAATCAGCTTATAAATAAACCTTTGAAAGTTAGATAGCCTCATAATTCCTATTAAACAGCATGAGAGTCTTGTTCCTTTCACATTCCTAATTTGGTTTTCTTTACTCAATACATTATTCAATGAATAGCTTTGGCCATAAAGCAATTTATTTTGCATAGAAACATGGGTTGAGAAGAAGATAACAAAGAGAAGATAGCATCTTGAGCATGGTAGCTGCTGCCAAGCAAGTCTTTCAGTGCAGAAAACTCTTAGGTAAGCATTCTCAAAGGTTGGACGTTAGATGCTGATGGCTAGCATCTTTAAACGCAGCACCGTGAAAGAGTAGGTTAGATTCATCTGCTTTACAAGAAAGCGTGTGAACTTTATGATATAAAATCAAATGGAAAGAAGTTCTGAGACTCATTCAATTTTGCATCACAAATCTCCAAGGATCCTCTTCCATGAGAAGTCTCATCTTCAGTTAAAAAAAAAAAAACAGCAGATACTTATGAAACTATCTGTCTTGAAGGCAGGTAAGCACAGAAGCGGTCACAGTTGAGGCCCAATCCTACCACTGGGCCACAGAAAGAAAGCAATATGGGTCAGTCCACTGAATTACAACACCCTTGGCCCTTTGCTCAGAATTCAGTATATTCTTTCCAAACCCAGGGCAACAAGCCCTCTCAGAAGGGAAGGATTAAGGCTGCCCTAGATGTCAAACAAGGTGTGACCTGACTCTGACATTGAGTTATAAAGAGAAGCATCCAAGTCCACCGTGCACGTCTCTGCCTCAGTCAAGGAGGCAGTGGCGCTGCGGTCGCAAGGGGAGGGCACGTGACTAGTCCAAGAGGTCACTCCCCAGTGGGCAGAGTCTGTGAGCTCCAACAGTAAGTGACAGCTACCTGGAGACCAGGGGGAGGCGGAATCAGGGTGCAGGGCTCACACAGAAACCTCACCCAGGGCTGGTGTAAAGCAAGTCTGTCTGTCCTTTATCATTGTGTGGACGTGTGTGTGCACGTGTGTGCATGCACGTACTCAGTCAGGTCCAACTCTTGGTGACCCCATGGATGTAGCCCTCCAGGCTCCTCTCTCCATGGGATTCTCCAGGCAAGAATACTGGAGTGGGTTGCCATGCCCTCCTCCAGGGGATCTTCCTGACCCAGGGATCGAACCTGCACTTCTTGCATCTCCTATATTGCAGGTAGATTCTTTACTGAGCCACCTGAAGCTCTAGTTTATTTTTGTCAATTTCTCACATAATTGCCAAACTTAATCCAAATGTTCAATTTTAGTGACAGATTTCCTTTTGGGTTCTGTGCAATTTCTTACATGCAGGATGAGCTAAGGATACAACTGGACTTTCCAGAAATGAATACAACCATGGAGGTGACTGCCTGAAATTTAACACAGAGACATGAGGGGTGTCAAGTCTCCACGAGTGGATTCGAGAGCAACAACGGCCCAGTCTCAAGGGGACCTGGCTTCTGACACCCAACTGTGAAATGGATACACACATGTTATACTTCTGCTTACTCAGGCACCATTAAAATAGTAGGAAAGAATGCCATGTGTTTAAAATTGAGGAATGAAATTATTAGCTAAGGCGATTTTTTTCCCCCTGAAATAGACTCCTTTCTGCTTCTGGCAAAAAATGACATCTATTCACCTCTAAGATGCCTTCTGAAAATGAGCTGTGGTTTGAGAGGGATCTACAAAGGTCTGTCTAGTCAAGGTTATGGTTCTTCCAGTGGTCATGTATGGATGTGAGAGTTGGACTACAAGGAAAACTGAGCACTGAAGAATTGATGCTTTTGAACTGTGGTGTTGGAGAAGACTCTTGAGAGTCCCTTGGACAGCAAGGCGATCCAACCAGTCCATCCCAAAGGAGATCAGTCCTGGGTGTTCATTGAAAGGACTGATGTTGAAGCTGAAACTCCAATACTTTGGCCACCTGATGCGAAGAGTTGACTCATTGGACAAGACCCTGATGCTGGGAGGGATTGGGGGCAGGAGGAGAAGGGGACGACAGAGGATGAGATGGCTGAATGGCATCGCTGACTCGATGGACATGGGTTTGAGTAGACTCCAGGAGTTGATGATGGATAGGGAGGCCTGTCGTGCTGCAATTCATGGGGTCACAAAGAGTTGGACACGACTGAGTGACTAAACTGAACTGAACTGAACTGAACAGAGGGACTGTGGCCTCCCAGTCCCAAAGAGGATCAACCCAGAGAGAACACACCAAGAAAGACTGCAATTTCAATGAGGCAAAAATTAAAGAGAATATTAAAAGGAGCGAAGAAAAGGCAACTTAAATTACATACAAGGCAACTCCCATAAGGTGATCGGGTCTTTTCAGCAGAAACTTTGCAGGCCCGAAGGGAGTGACACAATATACTTCAAGGGATGAAAGGGTAAAACCTACAACCAAGACTATTCAATCCAACAAGGCTGAATTCAGATTTGATTAAGAAATCAGAAGTTTTACAGACAAGCAAAACCATGGAGAGTTCAGCACCAAACTAACTTTATAAAAAATTGTAAAAGGAACATTTCTAAGCAGAAAAGGCCACAACTAGAAATATGAAAGTCACCAAAGAAAAAATTATTAGTAAAGGTAAATATGAAGCTGAAGTGCCAATACTTTGGCCACCTGATGCAAAGAGCCAACTCACTGGAAAAGACCCTGATGCTGGAGAAGATTGAAGGCGGGAGGAGAAGGGGACAACAGAGGATGAGATGGTTGGATGGCATCACTGACTCAATGGGCATGAATTTGAGCAAACTCCGGGAGATAGTGAAGGACAAGGAAGTCTGGTGTGCTGCAGTCCATGGGGTCACAAAGAGTCAGACTTGACTGAACAACTGAACAACCACAAAAGGAAAGTACACAGTAAAGGTAATGAATCAGTCATATATAAAGCTAGTAGGAAGGTTAAAAACATTAGTAGTGATGTCTATATCCATAATAATTATTAAGGAATACACAGAAAAGATGTAAAATATGTTGTCAAAACAGTTCACCTTAAACAGTATTATATACATCAGTTATATCTCAGTACAGATAGAAGAAAAAATAAAAACACTTTAAAAATAAGGTACAGTGAGAGGCTGCAAAATATAAATATATAATGTTCTGATGGAAAAATAAGAATTGATATGTAAAAAAAAATCCAGTAGAAAAATAACACAGGAAAAGTAAGTTGTATTAGAAAAGAGACAAACATGATACACTACTTCATTAATTCATCCCAAAGCAAATGAGTTAAACATCCATCTACAAGAGAATTCAGAGAGATTTCTCCTAAACCTAGTTTAGAAACACGGTGGAAACCACCAAAAGAATTAAAAACAGTGGTTGCCTTTGGTGAAGTAAAATCAGAATGGGAGAGATGAGGCTGGAGGTACTGATTTTCATGCTAAGCTTCTATAGCATTTGAACTTTTAACTACCTTCATGTATGATTTTATAAATAAATATTTTAAATAAGAATAGTACCGAGATGTAACTGTCAAGGGAACTATCGGTTCTTCTGTTTTAAGCTAATTTCAGGAATGGCCGCATATAAGGAGTTGCTTATTAGAACATGAAATCAGGCTGAAGACCTAAGTTATTCACATACTACCTCCCAGCACAAAACAATCTATTGACACTCATCTCTGACAATGATTGCTATGGTCACTCTCTTCTGCCAGCAGCTTCTGGGCCTCTGGTGAGGGATAACAGGAAGGGAGTTTTAAAGATCAATCCAAGAAGAAGATATAACAATTATAAATATATATGCACCCAACATAGGAGCACCGCAATATGTACGGCAAACACTAACGAGTATGAAAGAGGAAATTAATAGTAACACAATAATAGTGGGAGACTTTAATACCCCACTCACAACCATGGATAGATCAACTAAACAGAAAATCAACAAGGAAACACAAACCTTAAATGATACAATGGACCAGCTAGACCTAATTGATATCTATAGGACATTTCACCCCAAAACAATCAACTTCACCTTTTTCTCAAGTGCACACGGAACCTTCTCCAGAATAGATCACATCCTGGGCCATAAATCTGGTCTTGGAAAATTCAAAAAAATTGAAATCATTCCAGTCATCTTTTCTGACCACAGTGCAGTAAGATTAGATCTCAATTACAGGAAAAAAATTGTTAAAAATTCTAACATATGGAGGCTAAATAACACGCTTCTGAATAACCAACAAATCATAGAAGAAATCAAAAAAGAAATCAAAGTATGTATAGAAATAAATGAAAATGAAAACACAACAACCCAAAACCTATGGGACACTGTAAAAGCAGTGCTAAAGGGAAGGTTCATAGCATTACAGGCACACATCAAGAAACAAGAAAAAAGCCAAATAAATAACCTAACTCTACACCTAAAGCAATTAGAGAAGGAAGAAATGAAGAACCCCAGGGTTAGCAGAAGGAAAGAAATCTTAAAAATTAGGGCAGAAATAAATGCGAAAGAAACTAAAGAGACCATAGCAAAAATCAACAAAGCTAAAAGCTGGTTTTTTGAAAAAATAAACAAAATTGACAAACCATTAGCAAGACTCATTAAGAAACAAAGAGAGAAGAACCAAATTAACAAAATAAGAAATGAAAAGGGTGAGATCACAACAGACAACACTGAAATACAAAGGATCATAAGAGACTACTACCAGCAGCTCTATGCCAATAAAATGGACAACTTGGATGAAATGGACAAATTCTTAGAAAAGTATAACTTTCCAAAACTGAACCAGGAAGAAATAGAAGATCTTAACAGAGTCATCACAAGCAAGGAAATCGAAACTGTAATCAGAAATCTTCCAGCAAACAAAAGCCCAGGACCAGATGGCTTCACAGCTGAATTCTACCAAAAATTTAGAGAAGAGCTAACACCTATCTTACTCAAACTCTTCCAGAAAATTGCAGAAGAAGGTAAACTTCCAAACTCATTCTATGAGGCCACCATCACCCTAATTCCAAAACCAGACAAAGATGCCACAAAAAAAGAAAACTACAGGCCAATATCACTGATGAACATAGATGCAAAAATCCTTAACAAAATTCTAGCAAACAGAATCCAACAACATATTAAAAAAATCATACACCATGACCAAGTGGGGTTTATCCCAGGAATGCAAGGATTCTTTAATATCCGCAAATCAATCAACGTAATACACCACATTAACAAATTGAAAGATAAAAACCATATGATTATCTCAATAGATGCAGAGAAAGCCTTTGACAAAATTCAACACTCATTTATGATTAAAACTCTCCAGAAAGCAGGAATAGAAGGAACATACCTCAACATAATAAAAGCTATATATGACAAACCCACAGCAAGCATCACCCTCAATGGTGAAAAATTGAAAGCATTTCCTCTGAAATCAGGAACAAGACAAGGATGCCCACTCTCACCACTACTATTCAACATAGTGTTGGAAGTTTTGGCCACAGCAATCAGAGCAGAAAAAGACATAAAAGGAATCCAGATAGGAAAAGAAGAAGTGAAACTCTCGCTGTTTGCAGATGACATGATCCTCTACATAGAAAACCCTAAAGACTCTTCCAGAAAATTACTAGAGCTAATCAATGAATATAGTAAAGTTGCAGGATATAAAATTAACACACAGAAATCCCTTGCATTCCTATACACTAACAATGAAAAAACAGAAAGAGAAATTAAGGAAACAATACCATTCACCATTGCAACAAAAAGAATAAAATACTTAGGAGTATATCTACCTAAAGAAACAAAAGACCTATACATAGAAAACTATAAAACACTGATGAAAGAAATCAAAGAGGACACAAACAGTTGGAGAAACATACCGTGTTCATGGATTGGAAGAATCAATATTGTCAAAATGGCTATTCTACCCAAAGCAATCTATAGATTCAATGCAATCCCTATCAAGCTACCAACGGTATTTTTCACAGAACTAGAACAAATAATTTCACAATTTGTATGGAAATACAAAAAACCTCGAATAGCCAAAGTAATCTTGAGAAAGAAGAATGGAACTGGAGGAATCAACCTGCCTGACTTCAGACTCTACTACAAAGCCACAGTCATCAAGACAGTATGGTACTGGCACAAAGACAGAAATATAGATCAATGGAACAGAATAGAAAGCCCAGAGATAAATCCACGAACCTATGGACACCTCATCTTTGACAAAGGAGGCAAGGATATACAATGGAAAAAAGACAATCTCTTTAACAAGTGGTGCTGGGAAAACTGGTTAACCACTTGTAAAAGAATGAAACTAGAACACTTCCTAACACCATACACAAAAATAAACTCAAAATGGATTAAAGATCTAAATGTAAGACCAGAAACTATAAAACTCCTAGAGGAGAACATAGGCAAAACACTCTCCGACATAAATCACAGCAAGATCTTCTATGACCCACCTCCCAGAATATTGGAAATAAAAGCAAAAATAAACAAATGGGACCTAATGAAAATTAAAAGCTTTTGCACAACAAAGGAAACTATAAGTAAGGTGAAAAGACAGCCCTCAGATTGGGAGAAAATAATAACAAATGAGGAAACAGACAAAGGATTAATTTCAAAAATATACAAGCAACTCCTGAAGCTCAATTCCAGAAAAATAAACGACCCAATCAAAAAATGGGCCAAAGAACTAAACAGACATTTCTCCAAAGAAGACATACAGATGGCTAACAAACACATGAAAAGATGCTCAACATCACTCATCATCAGAGAAATGCAAATCAAAACCACAATGAGGTACCATTACACGCCAGTCAGGATGGCTGCTATCCAAAAGTCTACAAGCAATAAATGCTGGAGAGGGTGTGGAGAAAAGGGAACCCTCTTACACTGTTGGTGGGAATGCAAACTAGTACAGCCACTATGGAAAACAGTGTGGAGATTTCTTAAAAAACTGGAAATAGAACTGCCATATGACCCAGCAATACCACTTCTGGGCATACACACTGAGGAATCCAGATCTGAAAGAGACACGTGCACCCCAATGTTCATCGCAGCACTGTTTATAATAGCCAGGACATGGAAGCAACCTAGATGCCCATCAGCAGATGAATGGATAAGGAAACTGTGGTACATATACACCATGGAATATTACTCAGCCGTTAAAAAGAATTCATTTGAATCAGTTCTAATGAGATGGATGAAACTGGAGCCCATTATACAGAGTGAAGTAAGTCAGAAAGATAAAGAACATTACAGTATACTAACACATATATACGGAATTTAGATAGATGGTGGCGATAACCCTATATGCAAAACAGAAAAAGAGACACAGAAATTCAGAACAGACTTTTGAACTCTGGGGGAGAACGTGAGGGTGGCATGTTTTGAAAGAACAGCATGTATATTATCTATGGTGAAACGGACCACCAGCCCAGGTGGGATACATGAGTCAGGTGCTCGGGCCTGGTGCACTGGGAGGACCCTGAGGAGTCGGGTGGGGAGGGAGGTGGGAGGGGGGATCGGGATGGGGAATACATGTAACTATATGGCTGATTCATGTCAATGTATGACAAAACCCACTGAAATGTTGTAAAGTGATTGGCCTCCAACTAATAAAATAATATTAAAAAAAAAAAAAAAAAAAGAAACAAAAGACCTATACATAGAAAACTATAAAACACTGATGAAAGAAATCAAAGAGGACACAAACAGATGGAGAAACATACCGTGTTCATGGATTGGAAGAATCAATATTGTCAAAATGGCTATTCTACCCAAAGCAATCTATAGATTCAATGCAATCCCTATCAAGCTACCAACGGTATTTTTCACAGAACTAGAACAAATAATTTCACAATTTGTATGGAAATACAAAAAACCTCGAATAGCCAAAGTAATCTTGAGAAAGAAGAAAGGAACTGGAGGAATCAACCTGCCTGACTTCAGACTCTACTACAAAGCCACAGTCATCAAGACAGTATGGTACTGGCACAAAGACAGAAATATAGATCAATGGAACAGAATAGAAAGCCCAGAGATAAATCCACGAACCTATGGACACCTCATCTTTGACAAAGGAGGCAAGGATATACAATGGAAAAAAGACAATCTCTTTAACAAGTGGTGCTGGGAAAACTGGTCAACCACTTGTAAAAGAATGAAACTAGAACACTTTCTAACACCATACACAAAAATAAACTCAAAATGGATTAAAGATCTAAATGTAAGACCAGAAACTATAAAACTCCTAGAGGAGAACATAGGCAAAACACTCTCCGACATAAATCACAGCAAGATCTTCTATGACCCACCTCCCAGAATATTGGAAATAAAAGCAAAAATAAACAAATGGGACCTAATGAAAATTAAAAGCTTTTGCACAACAAAGGAAACTATAAGTAAGGTGAAAAGACAGCCCTCAGATTGGGAGAAAATAATAACAAATGAGGAAACAGACAAAGGATTAATCTCAAAAATATACAAGCAACTCCTGAAGCTCAATTCCAGAAAAATAAACGACCCAATCAAAAAATGGGCCAAAGAACTAAACAGACATTTCTCCAAAGAAGACATACAGATGGCTAACAAACACATGAAAAGATGCTCAACATCACTCATCATCAGAGAAATGCAAATCAAAACCACAATGAGGTACCACTACACGCCAGTCAGGATGGCTGCTATCCAAAAGTCTACAAGCAATAAATGCTGGAGAGGGTGTGGAGAAAAGGGAACCCTCTTACACTGTTGGTGGGAATGCAAACTAGTACAGCCACTATGGAAAACAGTGTGGAGATTTCTTAAAAAACTGGAAATAGAACTGCCATATGACCCAGCAATACCACTTCTAGGCATACACACTGAGGAATCCAGATCTGAAAGAGACACGTGCACCCCAATGTTCATCGCAGCACTGTTTATAATAGCCAGGACATGGAAGCAACCCTGATGCCCATCAACAGATGAATGGATAAGGAAGCTGTGGTACATATACACCATGGAATATTACTCAGCCGTTAAAAAGAATTCATTTGAATCAGTTCTAATGAGATGGATGAAACTGGAGCCCATTATACAGAGTGAAGTAAGCCAGAAAGATAAAGAACATTACAGTATACTAACACATATATACGGAATTTAGATAGATGGTGGCGATAACCCTATATGCAAAACAGAAAAAGAGACACAGAAGTACAGAACAGACTTTTGAACTCTGGGGGAGAACGTGAGGGTGGGATGTTTTGAAAGAACAGCATGTATACTATCTATGGTGAAACGGACCACCAGCCCAGGTGGGATGCATGAGTCAGGTGCTCTTGCCTGGTGCACTGGGAGGACCCTGAGGAGTCGGGTGGGGAGGGAGGTGGGAGGGGGGATCGGGATGGGGAATACGTGTAACTATATGGCTGATTCATGTCAATGTATGACAAAACCCACTGAAATGTTGTAAAGTGATTGGCCTCCAACTAATAAAATAATATTAAAAAAAAAAAAATAAAAAAAAAAAATAAATAAACTGCCCTCCATGAGCCTAACGAGGAGCGGACATCAGCCCAGAAACCCAGGTACAAGGTGTTTTTCCACTCGTCCCTTTGAGAAGAGCAGTCTGGCTTTCAGGATGGGAGCCTCAACCCTGTAACTCAGCCCACAGAAGCAACAAGAGCAAAGTTCCTCCCCCTTAAATGGAAATCATTTATTCTGAAGAGTATCAAGCTCTTCCTCAGTTCCCTTGCTTCCTGTCATCCTCTGCCAAATTCTTAGAACATCTTTCTTTCTTCTTCTCAAACCACATCCTTCTCTTCTGAGCCAACAGCCCAAGGGGTCATCTTCCCTGCAAGCTTTTCCCTATGCATGCCTTCCCAACACAATCATTTCAGCTGCGTGTGTCAATGTGGGTGGGGGGTTGAGGGCGGGTAGGGGGGAGAGAGAAAAAGCAATTCCATCGGCTCTTAGCGGTGGGCTCAATGAGCCACATCAAAGACCCACGCCCTTAACCACCTGTGCTTGCCTTGCAGGTGGAGAACACGCACCCCGCACAACAGCAACGCAGCGCCCTCTGCTGGCTGGTCATCACAGTGGCGTTTCTGCCGGTAAACCTCACTGCTCCATCCAGCCTGAGCCAGACCTGGGTCCTCAGTCGTTTCCTAACAAAGCCTCAGAGGACCAGTATTTAATGAAGAAAGTTCACATTTTATTTAATTTTAATAGTTGGTCCATGTGAATTCACTGGATAAGTCTCTGGAGAGTTCCTTGGACAGCAAGGTGATCAAACCAGTCAATCCTAAATGATATCAACCCTGAGTAAAATCACTGCAGATGGTGACTGCAGCCATGAAATTAAAAGACACTTGCTCCTTGGAAGAGGTGAGTGAAAAAGCTGGCTTAAAACTCAACATTCAAAAAACTAAGAACATGGCATCCGGTCCCATCACTTCATGGCAAATAGATGGGGAAACAATGGAAACAGTGACAGACTTTATTTTCTTGGGCTCCAAAATCACTGCAGATGGTGACTGCAGTCATAAAATTAAGATGCTTGCTCCTTGGAAGAAAAGCTATGAAAAACCTAGACATCATATTAAAAAGCAGAACCATTACTTTGCCAACAAAGGTCCATCTAGTCAAGGCTATGGTTTTTCCAGTGGTCATGTATGGATGTGAGAGTTGGACTATAAGGAAAGCTGAGCACCAAAGAATTGATGCTTTTAAACTGGTGTTGGAGAAGACTCTTGAGAGTCCCTTGGACTGCAAGGAGATCCAACCAGTCCATCTTAAAGGAAATCAGTCCTGAATATTCATTGGAAGGACTGATGCTGAAGCTGAAGCTCCAATACTTTGGCCACCTGATGCGGAGAACTGACTCATTGGGAAAGACTTTGATGCTGGGAAAGATTGAAGGCAGGAGAAGAAGTAGGCAGCAGAGGATGAGATGGTTGGATGGCGTCACCAACTCAATGGACATGAGTGTGAGCAAACTCTGGGAGATGGTGAAGGACAGGGAAGCCTGGTGTGCTACAGTCCATGGAGTGGCAAAGAGTCAGAAACAACTGAGCAACTGAACAACAACAATACTGACTTGTGGCCACTAAACATTTTAAAAATTCTAGTTCATTCCTGAATCTGAATTTGTTAGTTGGTCAGTCACGTCCAACTCTTTGCGACCCTGTGGACTGCGGCCCACCAGGCTCCTCTGTCCATCGGATTTCCCAGGTAGGAATACTGGAGTGGTTTGTCATTTCCTTCTCTAAGGGGTCTTTCTGAACCAGGGATCAAACCTGGGTCTCCTGCATTGCAGGCAGATTCTTTACCATCTGAGCTCTAAGTAATCCTAAAATTTTTTCTCATCTTCTCATTTAATTTACTCATTTAAATATTCAGATCCAGATTTTGTGGGATTGAGAATATGATTTGTATATAATAGGCATACAACTTGAGAATCTCAGTTTTTTAAAAAAAACACAAAATCACCAGAACAAAACAAAGTACAAAAGTGAATACTTATTTAGAATGAGGGGGAAATAAGAATTACCAAATAATTCATGAAAGCTGGTATATACTACACTAACATCCAGAAAACAATATTTTTTATTAAATGTGTGGTATTCTATAAAACTTTTCCCCATATTTCATTGCTTAAATTGATTCTCACACAACAATTTTGTAGCAGTTTTTATAGAAAAAAAATAAAAAGAATTCATTCTTTCCTCTCATATGGTTATTTTTCATTGATCTTTCGGTAATGTTTCTTTCAGCGTCATAATTCAAGAACAGCTGTGCCATGTAAATTTTTATGGTTGGTGTCAAATCGAGAGATACTTCCATCGAATTTCTTCTAGAAATTTGGATGTGGGCAGAAGGTGTCCAAAAGAGAAAATGGGAAGACAGAGGTGACTGCTTTTCAAAACAATTATAAAAATGTCAAAAGCTTCAGATCAGATTTTGTCCTTCTGTTTTCAGTTTTCTAAACACAGATGAAGGTCCTCTGAACACCAGAAAAGCAAAGCTCTTCTAAAAGCCCACGGGTACCAGAGTCCCTGCCCCTCGAAAAATGAAAACAAAGAAACAAACACAGTCTGCGTCCTCCCTGTTCTCTTGTCACAACCGCCTCTCCCATCCATCTCTGCCAAACCAGCCTCCATACCCTCTGCAGCGGCGGTTTGGTTCCCAGGAAACCTAATTAAATATTTATTCATGTTTCAACCCTCTGCAGCGGCAGGAAGGTCAACGCTTCCCCCACCCACAAAGCCCCTCAGAGCGGTCTCTACCACACCCGGAAGTCACTACTGCCTCAGAGCCAGGCTGGTCTCTTTCATTTCAGTTTTCTTTTTCAACAAAGGTTTAGAAAACACTAATGCGTGTTACTCCAGGAAGCAAAGCCCAGCAGACCCTCCACTGTGCAGTGGCCCACGTGTCTCCCTGGGTTCTCTGGGCCCCTCTGGAGGGGACAGCCTCCTCCCCAGCCTCCGGGGCCCTGCTCCTGCCCCGCCCCCTCCCCACAAGCCCCGCCCCTCCCCACAAGCCCCGCCCCTTCCTCCGAGGCTGTGCCCCGCCCCCGGCGACGGGGGTAACTAGACTTGTTTCACCTGGATCTCCAGCTCACCAGCTGCCCCAGCTCCTCAGGCTCCGCCCTCCCCATCCTCCCTTGGGAAGGGATGGCTCTCCCATCCTGTCCAAGTCCACGGTTGTCCCCTTAACCCCCAGTGCCTCCTCCAGGACTGGGTACCATCAGAAGTGTCAACATCTCTGCCCTCCTCTCCTCTCCCTCACTGCTTACCCCTTAGACTATGAACAGGCTCAAAACTCTGCGGCAAGATCTATTTTGATTTAAAATCCCTTCAGATCTTCTATCCTTCATCAACCTCTCTTCATCGACTTATCCCAGAGGAAGAGGCTCCTGCCCACCTCCCTCCCCAGAGGGCCTCCTCCCTGGGGACCACCTTCCCTCCTTCACTCTTGCTCAACGTGAGCATCTCTCCACTCACGTCCATGTCTCAAACTGCCACCAGCGTGCGCATAGTCACCAAGTCCACCTCCAGCCCTGACCTCTACCATAAAAGCCCTCCTTGGACCAGCATGTTCTGGGTTCACCTGCCGGCCCATTCCAGACCTGCCAGGTCAGGGCTGATGGTCCAAGCTGATGGCTCTGCCTCCCATTTCCCACTTGGTTAGTACTTTCATGATGAGCGTCCACAACCGTGCTTGAGAGTCCAGAAAAAACAAGAAAGCAAAGAGACCAAACAAACAACAGAGAGGTCAAGTGTCCCTCTGTGAGGAGTCTGTCACTTAGAAAAAGTAAAAACAAGTTCACAAGCAACAACACAAACTTGAGCAAAAAGAAAGCAAAGGCTGTTCTGTTCCACCAAAATGAAGTCTGAGGCCAGAACAATCAATATGCATAAAGTTGTGGGCTTCCTAGATGGCCCAGAAGGTAAAAGAATCAACGGGCAATGCAAGAGACCTGGGTATGATCCCTGGGCCGGGAAGATGCCCTGGAGAAGGGCATGGCGACCCACTCTAGAATTCTTGTCTGGAGAATGCCATGAACAGAAGAGCCTGGCAGGCTACAGTCCACAGGGTCACAGTTGGGCACGACTGAGTGACAAACACTTCAGAAATACCAATTAGAGCCACGTCACCACCAGTGTGGTAAATTCTAGGTACTGACACAGTGTGAAGCAAGTCAAGCAAAAATCCTGAGCGCATTGACCACATGTGACAAGAGGAGACTGATGATATTTTCAGACTAACTGGATAGGTAAGAACATGGAATGTCATGTAAAACAGTGGTCCCCCACCTCTTTGGCACCAGGAACCAGTTGTGTGGAAGACAATTTTTCCACGGATGGGGCTGGGGGGAATGTTCCATGATGATTCAAGCACATTACATTTACCAAGCACTTTGTTTCTATTATTATTACATCGGCTCCACCTCAGATCATCAGGCATCAGATCCTGGAGGCTGGGGACCCCTGATGTGAAAGTGTGAACAAAGGAACTCCAGGACCTACAGAGAATCTATTTCCTCCAAGTGCAAAGGGAGACCTAGGCACACCTCTCTCTCCTAGTCTGAGGGAACAAGAAGGAATCCACAACATGCCCACGGGCCACCTGCAACATCTGCCAACCAGCAAGGGAAACTGATCCCGCCCACCTCCAGTGCTAAGGATGGCAGGTGTGGGGGACCACAGCAGAAACGGGTTCACAGGTCACAACAAACCTGTTCCGCCCGCGCCAGGCCACAGGCTCTGCATCGAGTCACCACAGATCACAGGTGAAACAGACCTTGAAAGATCTCCTTCCAGCCCCTCATTTAACACAGGAGGAGACTAAGGCCCGGAAGACAGAGCGCTATGGCCAACTATACCTGCCCAGGTACAGGAGATGGGGTCCACGGTCAAGGACAGCGAGAGACCAGGATCGGGCCAGGCCAGCCTGCATTCGGTGGGTCACACACCCAGAGGACACGGGGTGCAACAATCCCCTCCTCTGTGTTGAAAAATTACTTTCAGTAACAATCATGAAATTAATACATACAAAATGGACCAGGAAACGTTGTGATCAAGTTTTATCTAATCATGGCTAATTCGGGTACTAAAATTATAGTATCGAAAAACACAACTATTCATTCAATCATTTTTATATCTACATAGTGGCTTGAACTTGGATCTTTCGGTTACAGGCTACTACAATATTTACGTCCATAATTGTCAAGTAACTCACAGGTGAAATTTAAGAAAACTGGAATGTCAGCAGAAAATGTAATTTAGACAACTACTAAATCATATCACTAATGTTAAGTTTTTATTTTCTTGATTTGGTCTCCAAATTTTCAAACAATGAATAATTATGAAAAAGTTTCAACTGTAAGATTTTTATTAATTTAGTCTGTATGCAGTAGATGGGGGCCAGAGGGTTGCCTGGGACTGTCCCTAGTTGATCCCCATGTTGAAGATAATAAAGTAATTTTAAAATATGTTAGCTTGGAAAATATATGTGCATGCATTTTACACATATGTTGGGTTAGCCAAAAAAGTTCATTCAGCTTTTTCTATAACATTTTATGGAAAAGCCCAAACAAACTTTTTGGCCAGTCTGGCCCAAAACAATCTTTAAAGCTAAATAATCATCACTGCAAGAGAGTCCAAAACTTAGTACTTGCGTGCAATTTCAAAAATGACAAAGTGATCTCTGTCCGTTTCCAAGGCAAACTACTCAATATCACAGTAATCCAAGTCTATGCCCTGACCAGTAATGCTGAAGAAGCTGAACAGTTCTATGATAACCTACAAGATTTTCTAGAACTAACACCAAAAAAAAAAAAAAAAAAAAAAGATGTCTTTTTCATCATAGGGGACTGGAATGCAAAAGCAGGAAGTCAAGAGATATCTGGAGTAACAGGCAAGTTTGGGCTTGGAGTACAAAATGAAGCAGGGCAAAGGCTAACAGAATTTTGCCAAGAGAATGCACTGGTCATAGCAAACACCCTCTTCCAATGGCACAAAAGATGACACATGGACATCACATGGACATGGTCAACACCAAAATCAGATTGATTATATTCTTTGCAGCCAAAGTTGGAGAAGCTCTAAACAGTCAGCAAAAACAAGACCGGGAGATGACTGTGGCTCAGATCATGAACTCCTTATTGCCAAATTCAGACTTAAATTGAAGAAAGTAGGGAAAACCACTAGACCATTCAGGTATGACCTAAATCAAATCCTTTATGATTATACAGTGGTAGTGACAAATAGATTCAAGGGGTTAGATCTGTTAGACAGAGTGCCTGAAGAACTATGGACAGAGGTTCGTGACATTCTACAGGAGGCAGTGATCAAGACCATCCCCAAGAAAATGAAATGCAAAAAAGCAAAATGGCTGTCTGAGGAAGCCTTACAAATAGCTGTGAAGAGAAGCGAAAAGCAAAGGAGAAAAGGAAAGATATACCCATTTGAATGCAGAGTTCCAAAGAATAGCAAGGAGAGATAAGAAAGCCTTCCTCAAAAAGAAAAGAAAAGAAAGCCTTCCCCAGTGATCAAGGCTTTGTGATCAAAGCCTTCCTCAGTGATCAATAAAGAAATAGAGGAAAAAAATAGAATGGGAAACACTAGAGATCTCTTAAGAAAATTAGAGATACCAAGGGAACATTTCATGCAAAGATGGGCTCAATAAAGCACAGAAACAGTATGGACCTAACAGGAGCAGAAGATATTAAGAAGAAGTGGCAAGAATTCACAGAAGAACTATACAAAAAAGATCTTCATGACCCAGATAATCACAATGGTGTGATCACTCACCTAGAGGCAGACATCCTGGAATGCAAAGTCAAGTGGACCTTAGGAAGCATCACTACAAACAAAGCAAGTGGAGGTGATGGAATTCCAGTTGAGCTATTTCAAATCCTAAAAGATGATGCTGTCAAAGTGCTGCACTCCATATGCCAGCAAATTTGGAAAACTCAACAGTGGCCACAGGACTAGAAAAGGTCAGTTTTCATTCCAATCCCGAAGAAAGGCAATGCCAAAGAATGTTCAAACTACCACGCAATTGCACTCATCTCACACGCTGGTAAAGTAATGCTCAAAATTCTCCAAGCTAGGCTCCAACAGTATGTGAACAAAAAACTTCCAGATGTTCAAGCTGGATTTAGAAAAGTCAGAGGAACCAGAGATCAAATTGCCAACATCCATTGGATCATCGAAAAAGCAAGAGAGTTTCAGAAAAGCATCTATTTCTGTTTTATTGACTATGCCAAAGCCTTTGACTGTGTGAATTACAACAAACTGTGGGAAATTCTTAAAGAGATGGAATACCAGACCACCTGACCTGCCTCCTAAGAAATCTGTATGCAGGTCAAGAAGAAACAGTTAGAACCGGACATGGAACAACAGACTGGTTCCAAATTGGGAAAGAAGTAGTCAAGGCTGTATATTGTCATCCTGCTTATTTAACTTATAAGCAAAGTGAAAAGTGAAAGTGAAATCGCTCAGTCGTGTCCGGCTCTTTGTGACCCCATGAACTGTAGCCTACCAGGGTTCTCTGTCCATGGGGTTCTCCAGGCAAGAATACTGGAGTGGGTTGCCATTTCCTTCCCTAGGGGATCTTCCCAACCCAGGGATCAAACCTGGGTCTCCCTCATTGCAGGCAGACGCTTTACCCTCTCAACCACCAGGGAAGCCCCAATATGCAGAGTACAACATGTGAAATGCCAGGCTGGATGAAGCACAAACTGGAATCAAGACTGTCAGGAGAAATATCAATAATCTCAGATATGCAGATGACACCACCCTTATGGCAGAAGGTGAAGCAGAACTGAAGAGCCTCTTGATGAAAGTAAAAAAGGTGAGTGAAAAAGCTGGCTTAAAACTCAACATTCAAAAAACTGAGAACATAGCAGCCAATCCCATCACTTCATGGCAAATAGATGGGGAAACAATGGAAACAGTGACAGACTTTATTTTCTTGGGCTCCAAAATCACTGCAGATGGTGACTGCAGCCATAAAATTAAGATGCTTCCTCCTTGGAAGAAAAGCTATGAAAAACCTAGACAGCATATTAAAAAGCAGAGACATTACTTTGCCAATTTGTCTGTACAGTCAAAGCTATGGTTTTTCCAGTAGTCACGTATGCATGTGAGAGTTGGACTATAAGGAAAGCTGAGCACCAAAGAATTGATGCTTTTAAACTGTGGTGTTGGAGAAGACTCTTGAGAGTCCCTTGGACTGCAAGGAGATCCAACCAGTCCATCTTAAAGGAAATCAGTCCTGAATATTCATTGGAAGGACTGATGAATGAAGGAAGCTGAAACTCCAATACTTAGGCCACCTGATGCGAAGAACTGACTCATTGGAAAAGACCCTGATGCTGGGAAAGATTGAAGGCAGGAGAAGAGGATGACAGAGGATGAGATAGTTGGATGGTATCACTGACTCGATGGACATGAGTTTGAACAAGCTCCAAGAGTTGGTGATGGACGGGGAAGCCTGGCATGCTGCAGTCCATGGGGTCGCAAAGAGTCGGACATGACTGAGTGACTGAACTGAATTGAACCTAATCATCACTGCAATTGTTTAGACCTTAGTTCAACTGAAGACTTCTTCAGGGAGGAGTATTTTTATTGCCAACACTCTAACCACTGCTGGTGCACAAGACAATGCATAGCAGACAGACTTTTAGTTGGTTTTACTGTTTGCATCTCGGGCAGATGGCTCCTTAGTCCTCCATGGACTGTTTGGCTCAGGTGAGTTACAGACCCTTTCCTTGCAAGTCTTCCTGTGAAGTGGGGATCCCAGCTCTGCCTTGCCCACACTTCCCACCCAGCCTCTCCTTGGGATGAAGGTTTAGACGTGGGAACCTAGCCCCATTGCCTGTGCGCAGTCTATACCCCAAGGAGAGCCTAAAAGGAAGGTGCCATGGGAGCAAAAGTTACAAAAGCCATGAAGGCTGATCTGAGTCTCCAGCTCCTAGAACTCCTCTGCTAAGGGGCTGAGGGTTTGAGCCAGAAAGCAGAGGACAACTAGCTTTGAGGGGTTGACTCTGTTTGATAAACAATTAAGTAGGACTCAAGTCTAGACAAAATGTGTGGTCCCTCAGTCATCACTTACACACAAGCCCGTCCAGAAAGCTAAAGTAAAAAAAAAAAAAAAACGGGGCTGAGGGGTAGGTGGAGACAAGTCACAAATGCCTTGCTTTTCCATCATATCCCCAGTGGCAGCTCAGGGACTGGTATACTAGGGACTAAAAATAAATTTGTCGAATGAACACATTTTAAACTTTGAAGGACAGAAATGACTAAGGATGCCAGTGATCACATTAAATCCCAAAGGTACCCACCCTGGAGGGCAAATATCAATCTGTTAAGTCTGAAGAACTGATGTGAAAAGCATTTAGCTCAGCATACCCCCCATCTTTCAAGAGTACTTCGTAAATAAAAGCAAAACATCAAAACCACATAAAACATCAATTTCCAAGGTTTAAGTAATTGCTTTGGGGGTTCAGCTCTGTTCAATAAGCAATTAAGTGGAAAGTGAAATCTTAGAACAATGTGTGAAGCCAATTCCTATTTTCTGCTCGGTTCCGACCTTCACCTGTGGAGCAAAGTCAGTCAGCAAAGACTTCCGGCTTCTGACTGTGGCAGCATGGGGACTGGCTCCTGGGGAGGATGCTGGGTAGAGTGGACGAACTTTGCCATCAAGGATGATACAGAGGAGCTGGGGAGTCAGCCACGAAGATAGATGTGATGCAACCCAACCAGCTCATTCCCCAACAGAAAAGTCAGTGCAGCGCTGTGGGGCTGAGAGGGGCTGGACTTGCCAAGGCAGGTGGGGGGATGTGAAACAAGAAAGACAGGCTTATGTGATATGAAACCCTCCTGGGATAAACCATAATGGAAAAGGATATGGGGGGGATGCATATATTCTATTCTGCAGGACAGGGTGACAATGAGACCACCTTCAAAATCACCAAGTGCTAGTTTCATCTCAGAGCCCTACCCCTTCTTATGCAATGTAAGGTTTGGTTTTGTTTTGTTTTTTTGGTGATTTATATCTCCTGGTCTCCCCAACTTTACGACAGGAAATGAGAAGCACAATACAGCCTGTGGAGTGCAAGTATGATAATAACAAGAAATTGACGGCAAAAAGTGACCACTGGCACTGATGCCATTTTGCAAAGATTTCACAAAAATGTATTTCATCATTTACGGGCTACATAAGCCTGGCAAAAAGATTTTAAAGACAATTCACTTTTTTTTTTTTTTTGACAATTCACTTTTAAAAAACAGTTTGTGGAAGTACAGTTGATTTACAATGATGTGTTACTTTCTGCTTTGCAAAGTGATTCAGTTATATATATTATTTTACATATTCTTTTCCACTATGGTTTATCACAGGATACTGAATATAGTTCCCTGTGCTGTACAGTAGGACCTTGTTTATCTATCCTATACATGATAGTTTGCATCTCCAATCCCCAAGTCCCAATACACTCCTCCCCCACCCTCACCCCTTTGTCAGAGACTATCTTCCAAGTCTTGCTAAGCAGAGAATACACCTTAGACGTTATGACAAAGCTGTATCACTCAACCACTACGCTACACAGTACATCAGAAACATTATTCCATGGACGTTTGTGGACCCATTTTTGCTAATTTTTTAAATAGTCAATGTATTTCAAAAAGTAAACAGGATATGAGTTTCTCAAAAACCCTAGGCTTTCTTATTGTATTCATTTTTTCTAATCACGATATCTCAAAACACCAAAATTCATGAGGTCCCTTACCCAAACAGTTCAAAAGAACAGGTGGTACATAATTAATCTGTCTTCAACCACTGTGTGCAAAAACATATTTGGCTGTGAAGAATGTGAAATCAGTATCTGCAGACTATCTATATAGAAGGGATTATGAATTAAAATCAAGTCAGCTAACTTTCTTATAAAGCACTCCACTATTCTACAATCCTTAGATGTCATGTGTTGGTTTCTGTAAAACATTTATTTTACTTGATGGCAAACACCAGCACTGTATTAAAAAATAGTTTCTTGTCTAGGTTAAGTGTGTGAGTGAAACAAACCTTTGCAGCACTATATTGTGTCCAAGAACCATCCAAAGAAAGACCATCAAATGGACCACAAAAGTCAAAATACATTGTCCTCAGAAACTGGAATTAGAAACATGAATAAATGGTCAGTAGCTGATTAACATCAAACTTTCTCAACACGTCCTCAAAGTTCAACATGAGCATGCAGTTTTAGAGTTTTCAGGTACAGTTTTAAGGGCAAAAATATGGTAGATAACTTCTCCAACCCTTCTGCCTTATCCAACAGGTGTTCATTTGTAGGCAAATGAGTTGCAAGTACTGAGAGTTTCTGGTGTGGGGAAGGGGTGTGCATGGACACACGTTTACACAGAATGGAGGAAAGAGACTGGTTAAGACATCAGAAGGAAGGTCCCATGTTGTCATCTTTTGCCTTGGAGTTTCCTGACTGCATAATATTGACAATATTTGGCTTATAAACATGGCTGACTCATGTCAAGACCTCCCTATAGAGAATAACTGAATCCACACACATACACACACACACACACATACACACACACATGCCTTCCTGTCCTTAAAATTATTTATCTTGAAACATCTAAGAAAACAGAATGAATAAAATGTTACTGAAATCCCAGCAGCAGTGAAATCCTGTGACAGCTGACAGGCAAAAAAAGGAACACTGAGAGAAGTCCATGTTTCTGTCTGCCCTCAACATGGTTGTTTTATGAAATACTTCAATTTATTCTGATATATCAACACTAGAATGATTAATGAACTCTAATTTGTAATGGCGACATTAAAAATTCAGGCTTAACTATTCTAACAGAGATGGAATATTAAGGAAGTAAGTATACACTACTCAGTTGACAGCCTTCCTCTTTTCAAGTAAAGAGCTCTATTTTTAAACTATCAGAGCTTGGTAACACATTTCATATGCTAGACAATACTTTCAAAACCTCCACCCTTTGCAGGAGCAGAAATAAAGGAGGAATTTTTTGATTCCTTAAATTATCCAATTTAAGGAATAATCCCTTAGGTAACTGAGTCAGGCAGAAAGGTCTCAGACAGGAATGATCGCTGTCACTTGTCCCTTTAAAAGCCTTCCTGAAAAAAAAAAGGAAAAAAAAAAAAAAAGCCTTTCTGGCTATGGCTAACCCTCCTCTGGAGCCTGGCCCTTCCAGGCACTCAAGCATCATCCACATGGTTTCTGAAAGGCACACACGTGGCTCCGAGACCTTCTGCCCTTCCGACATCAACTCCAACCCAGCTCACTGGTCACCTGCAGGCAGCTTTCCCCCGCCCCTCAGAGCCACAGGCCACCCCCTAGCCCACCCCATCGTACATCACTCCTGACAAGGGGGCTCACACCCTCCCTCATACAGACCAACACAGGCCTGGAAGCGGCACTCAAGTCTCCCTTCAGTGATCAGTCTATGGCTGCTGAGGCTGAATGGGCAGGACAGGTTTTCCCCAAGAAAGAGAATCTAAAGCAGATGGTTCCACCAGGGAGTGCTGGAGGAAGTTTTACAGCTTATATGTATATGCGCCTCCAAAAGTACACTTTACTAACATTTACTGAATGTGTTGACACTAGTACCCCCAGCTGCAAGGGGAGCACCCTAACAGTGCGGGTAGGGTGCTGTGGACTGAACTGTGTCCTCTGAATCCACAGGTCGAAGCCCTCATCCTTGGCAGATGGGGCCACTGGGAGGTGATGACGCTGAGATGAGGTCATGAGGCTGGGCCTTGGGATGGGACTGCTGCCTGCGCAGGAAGGGACCCGAGACAGCCTGGTCTCTCTCTCTCCTCACCACGTGAGAAGGAGGCTGTCTGCAAGCCAGGAAGAGAGTCCTGACCAGGTCCTCACCAGACCTTGACCCTGCTGGCCCCCTCACCTTGGACTTCCAGCCACTAGAACTGTGAGCAAATGCATCCCTGAGGTGTAAGCGCCCAGTCTACGGTGTTCTGTCTCAGCGGCTGAGATGACTTAAGACAGGGAGTAACAGAGGGACCCTCCCTGGTCATTCTCTCTGCTTATCACTGTGTGTTTCAGTTTCCATGTCCAGCTAGGTGCATGGATGATTAATTTCTCTCACTTCAACCCAACTAACCCTCCCCAAAAGAACAAGGGGCTGAAGACTGATGCAATGAAGCAAACTGCAGACTGAAAATGATAAACTAATGACAAGCCCACAGACAGCAGAACTGGCACTTCTAGGAAAGAAAAGCTCTTCAGAATCATGTTTCCAGGTTGTGTTAGGATAATTTAATCCAATCTGACTAATCAGCCCAAAGTATTCAAAAATCAAGAAAGTTACCAATGATATGGATTGACACCCACAATTCTTAACCAAGAAATTTTGGTCAATACATATTGGGTCTTCAGATAAGAACTGTAACACATATCAAGTCAAAGTGTTAGTCACTCAGTCACGTCCGACTCTTTTGCGACTACATGGGCAGCCAGCCACCAGGCTCTTCTGTCCATGGGATTTTCCAGGCAAGAATACTGGAGTGTTTTGCCATTTTCTTCTCCAGAGGTTCTTCCTGATCCAGGGATCGAAACTGGATCTCCTGCACTGCAGGTGGATTCTTTACCACTGTGCCACCAGGGAAGCCTGGTAACACATACAGACAGATAGTGAAATAGACATAGTACAGGTTCATGGTAAAAAGTTTCACTGATGGGCCATGTGATCAGAAAAGTGTGGAGATCACTGATACAGATGCAGAGCTGATGGGAGAGAGGGAGGGCCCCTCCCCAGATGTCATCCTATCTCAAGCAGGTCTGAAAGCCTGAGCCAGCCAACATTCTCCAGGAGCTTGTGGAGGATGAATACCGAGGATACAGAGAATAATTTCTCCGAAGGATGAACCACAGCATCCCAAACTCAACGCCAAATCTCTCCCTAATTACATCTAATAATCCGCCTGCAATGTGGGAGACCTGGGTTCGATCCCTGGGTTGGGAAGATACTTGGAGGAGGGCATAGCAACCCACTCCAGTATCCCTGCCTAGAGAATCCCATGGACAGAGAAGCCTGGTGGGCTACAGTCCATGGGGTCACAGAGAGTCGGACACGACTGAGCAACTAACCACAGCACAGTGCAAGGGTAGCTAAAAGCCTACAGTCTGAGTTGTGACGAGGCTTTCATTTAGCAGAAAAGGGTAGATCAGCATTTAAATGATCAAACCCAACCTCACAATTTCAGGAAATTTCTCTGCAATGGTCAGCCCTCGCCTTTTGTTCTCTGGAAGCATTGTCCCTCTTGAAAGGGCTGCTGATTGGCATTTCTGAGTAAGCTTCTGCTGTCTGTTGAGTGATTCAGCCAGAAGTAGTAGAATGAACACTTAGATGCTACTTTCTAGATCACTACATAAAAGCTCACAAGACTGAACTCTGACTGCATCATTTTCTATAGCCCACAGTTCTACTTTTTCAACTTCAATACAGCTAGAGCAGACATTATGGAAACAAGCTCCAGTACTGCCACTTAAGGGGATGCTGTCTCCCAGTCTGGACAGCATCATGATAAACATGTGACGATAGGAGTCCAGTCTCCCTGACTACCTCCCCTTCAAACATACAGCTCTCACCAATAAGGACCCAACACTTCCCATAGCATCCAACAGAAAGATGAGAGTTGACCATTTAATTCCTAATCTCCCAGACCGTTCTTGTTAATTTTTAATATATTTTTATCTTGAGACAAGTTTATAGTCACAGAAGTTACAAATATAGTACAGAGCTGCCATAAACCTTCACCCTGCCCCCATGTCGGTATCTTCAATCACCACAGTATAATCTAGATCAAATTAGATCAAAACTAATATAATGGCATCAACATAAGAATACCCCAAATTACAGAGTTCAAGTTCACTAGTGTTACATACATTTAATCAAATGTTACTCAGTCATAAAAAAGAATAAAATAATGCCATTTGTAGCAACACGGATGGACCCAGAGATGATCATACTAAGTCAGAAAGAGAAAGATAAATACCAGATGATATCACTTATATGTGAAATCTAAAATACAACATAAAATGAACATATCTGTGAAACAGAACAGACTCACAGTCATAGAGAACAGATTCATGGTTGCCAAGGCACAGGGGGTAGGGGGAGAGGGGGATAGATTGGGAGTCTGTGGTTAGTAGATGCAAACTATTATATATAGAACAGATAAACAACAAAGTCCTACTGTATAGCACAGGGAACTATATTCAATATCCTGAGATAAACCATAATGGAAAAGGACAGGGAAAAGAATGTATATATATATATATGTATAACTGAATCACTTTGTGTACAATAGAAATCAACACAACACTGTAAATCGATTACACTTCAATCAAAAAAGAAAAATTCCAGTGCTTCTTCCAGTGTACCTTTTCTGTTCCAAGAGCTGATTTAGAACCGATACTGCATTTAGTTGTCACATCGCCCTAGTCTCCTCAAGTTATGTTAATTTTAACTTGCTTTTCTCACAAATCCTGATGCTTCATTCTTTTCATGGGTAAAGATCAGACATGCTAAGTTCACAGAGGATGTTAACAGTTAACAAAATCTGCGATCAGGAATGAGGGGAAATAAGTAAGTGACCAGAACTCAAACCCAGCACCTTTCCCAGTTTTTACAGATCAGAATGGCACAGACGTTTTAGTCTGTGTTTTTAGTTTTGAAAAATATTTAGTTTTGAATATTAAATTCAAAACATGCACCAGCTCTACCCATACAAGGGTCAACTTGATGGAGAAATCACCCCAGTCAACTCCCCTAGACATCTGCTGTTTCCTTAGAAACAAATACAAAACTGGCCCAAGGCTGACACGGTTTTCTGTTTCTAAAAATAATATATTTCAAGAAAGCTCAAGTGTTTGATTACCAAACTATACAATGCCAGAGGCCCTGAGTTTGAATGCTTTTGCCTGCAGAATGACTCAAAAGCCTTGTCCAGCGGTGCAAACCTGGTAACAGTTCTAATTACAAGCAGCTTCTGTGGCCTTAATTGCTACTGGCTTGTATAAAGTAAGGATTCTCAGTATACTGTGACATTCATGTTCAGGAAATATAAGATAGGAGTGCCTGGTTTGGAGACTAAATATATAGCTCTAAGGGCTTCCCAGGTGGCACCAGTGGTAAAGAACCTGCCTGCCAATGCAGGTTAGATATAAGAGACGTGGGTTTGATCCCTGGGTCTGGAAGATCCCCTGGAGGAGGGCACAGCAACCCACCAGAATCCGGTATTCTTGCCTGGAGAATTCCTGACAGAGGAACCTGGTGGGCTGCAGTCCATAGGGTCTCACAGAGTCAGATACAACTGGAGCAACTTAGCATGCATTCATACAGCTCTAAATTAAAAAACAGTGAATGGTAACTATGTGAACAGATTAGCTAAACTGTAGCTTTTCACTACATAAATCAAATCTCATTTTGTATGTCTTAAATACATACAATTTTCATTAAAAAATATTTAAAATAAATTAAAAGTATATTTATATTGGGGCTCTCTGATGATTCAGATGGTAAAGAGCCCACGTGTAATGCAGGAGACCAGGGATCGATCCCTGGGTCAGGAAGATCCCCTGGAGAAGGGAATGACAACCCACCAGTATTTTTGCCTGAAGAATCCTATGGACAAAGGAGCCTGGCAGGCTACAGTCCGTGGGTTCACAAAGAGTCAGATATGACTGAGCAACTAACACTTTCACTTTCTAAATACATACAATTTTCATTAAAAAAAATAAGTAAACAGAAAAATAAAAAGAACATTAAATGGGAGAAAATCTTGGTCATTTGAAAGAAGGTAAATGCAATGCTTTCAACATAATCAAATATTTGGGGTGAGGGGGTGGCTGGTGTTGCACATTGAATTTACTTTCTTTCGTTGGCCAAATTCTATGGAAATGATGGGAAGATACATGCAAATGAAGTTGGGATTAACATATACATACTACGTTATAGGAAATAGATAAATAACAAGGTGCTACTATAGCACAGAGAACTCTCCTCAATACTCTAATAGCCTATTAGAAAAAGAACCTGAAATAGAATAGATATATGTTTCTGTATAGCTCTTAATCAACTATTCTTGATAAGGGTTTTTATATACCTTCACCAATCTTGACAAGGATAACTATCTCAAGTGAGATCTGTAAACCATGGTTCTTAATACAACAATCTGTACGTGAATCAAAAGGAAGTTAGAGTTGTTAACAGCATCTTGGTATTCTTTCTCCATTAAACTGTAAGCACCTTCATTGTGAGACCAGATTCCACTTAAATTCTGCAGCAGTAGCCGCCCAGGAAGAGTCACTGCTCCTAGAAGTCCTCCACGGTCTTAGAGCTGGTACCGTATCATCACTTACCACCCCTACTCATGCACAAAGTGCTTTTGAACATGACTCTGTTCTCTTCAACACTTAAGACAAAAATATCCTCTCAGACATCAGGATCCCAGCAGAATATTATACAACTATGATGCTACAAGACCTACCACCCTGTACTCAATTCTTTCTGTAAAGGCAAAATTCTATTTCAATCTTATCCTGGCAAAACCAACAGAATATTCACATGAAGTCAATTTCTTTCAAGACAAAGGAACCTAAAGCAATGCAACAGCTTGGTAAAGTTCGAGTTACTGCTTTAATGAAGATTTTTCCTACCTAAAACTCCTACCTGAAATGAATGACTCATTCAAAACTGAGTATCTATAAACATTCTTAACTTGCTTTGAAGATCTCATTTCAAACACTGGAGAAAACCATCTGATAGCCTTGAAACTCACTGTTTTATGTGGTGTGCTGACATTCACATAAAAAGATTGCACTGAACTTGATGGCATAAACATTGCCCATTCCTTTGACCAATAAAATCATGAAGATATTTTCTGGAAAAAAATTTAACTTGAAACATTTAAGATATAGATACATGAAGTTAATTATTCTCCATGAAGAATAATTAATACCAAGTTTCTCTAAATATCAAACTTTCTATAAGCATTTAATATTTAACTTAAAATGCTTAAAGGACATGGTATCATTCATATAAAATATCCAGAACAGGAAAGTCTACAGAGATAGGAAGTAGGTTAGTGGTTGTCTCAAGCCTGGAGAGAAAGGGACTAGGATATGACAGCCATGGGAACAGTTTATTCAAAAAATGACAGAATGTTCTGAAGTGGTGGTGATGCATGTACAATTCTGAATATACTAAAAGCCACAAAACTGTATCCTTTAAATGGGCGAAATTATATGGTATGTGAATTATCTCTCAATAAACCTGTCCAATTTTAAAGGCGATGTGATTGTACACTTCAGAAAAGGAATCTTATAAAGTAGACATACATATAATCGTACATGTACAGATGTAATAATTACACTGCAAAATCTACCCATTTCTGGATAATGAAAGACAACTATTGTCTTCACAGTTAAGGTCCTAGAAAAATCATTCCCGACAAGATCCCCTGGAGGAGGAAATGGTAACTCACTTCAGTATTCTTGCCTGGAGAATCCTATGGACAAAGGAACCTGGTGGGCTACAGTCCACAGGGTCAGAAAGAGTCGGACACGTCTGAAATGACTTAGCACACAGCACACACACAAGAAAAGACCATGTTATGTGTCTCTATAACTATGATAATCTAAATTCACTGGCTTCAGTAATGGAAAACTTCATCCTACCACAGCTTCAGGTCAAATTAAATGCTGGTGTCAAGTGTCAAGAACAAGGTTAAGAAAGACATCTGTTTACATAGCACAGACCCTCCCGGAATTTCAGGAAACAACTTGGAATTTGAGTCACCACAACTGGCATTCCCCTGGGGCCACCAAGGCCACAGTCAACCCAGGCAGTGAACTTCTCACTCCCACTAGCCTGGTGGCGCCTCCTACTTGGACAGACACACCAGTCCAAACGCTAACCCCAGACCATCCATCCCTATTCTAATGGTACCATCCTGCCCTCACCAACCTCCCCAAATACCCAACCACCACATCCCTTCCTGGCAAACTCCAGTGCCTCTAGCTAAGTCAAAACACCAGCTGCCAATGAAGGTGGTCAAGAGCAACTGTCACCATTACCAGGTTCCAATCCAGGGAGGCCCTGGGTTGGGGGAAGATCAGTGACAGCTGGGTCCCAGGGAAGACCAGCCTTCGAAAGGGTAGAGTATCAAATATGCCAGACAACCCCAACACCCTCCTCCACCAATCACGTGGTCCCTTCTCAAAAGCCTCAATTTAGATGCAGACCACCTGGAATGACACTGTCTGACCCACCAAGAAAATCCATCAGTGTTTTCTCAAGAAAAAGCTATTAAGAAAAAGAAATCCTTTATCAACTCCCTTTAATGAAAATATCCCTTTCAGTAACTTTATCAACTTTCAGCAAACATTCATGACCAAGATAAGAAGTCTTATTTTTTTTGAATCAGTATTTTATAAAATGAATGATCCAGTGCTAAAACAGTGTTGCTCAACATTTTATAAAATCCTTAAACCATAATGCCAAGAAGCTTTAAAATCAATTCTTTAATGAACTATGAGTCACATTACCATTAGTAATTCCTAATTAAATAAAGTCAAGATAAAGTAAAAATTGGAAGACCATATTCTAGGACAGCAGGCAACACACCTTAATTTCTAACAGCCTATTCCATGAGTTCTGAAACTGATGCTCACCGTATAAGCCATGAACTAAGAAACCATAGGAACTGTAAGAATATTTAACTAATTCAATTGTACACTCACACATAAGGAATGATTGTGTCTACCTACTTTATTCTTATTTTTATTCCTATTTTTTTTATTCCTATTCCTTTATTCCATCTATGGTATACTCCCGTTTAGCCCTCCCCCACTCCAAAAAAGTACAAATGAAACTGCATATCAAGCAGCCACTGGAAATCTCTGATATAAAAATCAGTCTCAAAAGTCAGTGAGTCTTCAGACATACACAACAAACTTATGGCCACCAAAAGGGAAAGACAGGAGGAGGGACAAATTAGGAGTTTTGGATTAACATATACACCCAACTATATATATACATAATAGATCTAACAAGGACCTACTATATAGCATAAGGAACTATATTCAATATCTTGTAATAACCTATGGTGTAAAAGAATCTGGAAAAGGATTTATACATATACATGTATATATAGAGCTGTGTGTAGAACTGATTGCTTTGCTATACACCTGAAACTAACATTGCAAATCAATTGATACTTCAATAAAAAATAAATAAATAAAAATTTTTAAAAAGTCAATGTGAGTGAATTAAAGAACAGGTTGTGAGACCCCATTACCTAGACTTTTAAAAATCTTCACCTTCCATGGGAACTAGAGAATTTAGACAAAACACAAAGACTCCCCAAAATAAAAAAAAAGACCCCTATTTCTTTCTCCCAGCTTTACGCATCCACAAATGAATACTGAAATTAAGAAAATTAATAGGAACTAGTCAAAAGACTCTTGAGAGTCCCTTGGACTACAAGATCAAACCAATCAATCCTAAAGGAAATCAACCCTGAATATTCACTGCTGCTGAAGCTGAAGCTCCAATACTTTGGCCACTTGATTCGAAGAGCTAGCTCATTGGAAAAGACCCTGATTCTGGGAAAGATGAAAGGCAAAAGGAAAAGGGGATGACAGAGAATGAGATGGCTGCTTGCCATCACCGACTCAATGGACATGAATCTGAGCAAACTCTGGGAGATAGTGAAGGACAGGGGAGCCTGGTGTGTTGCAGTCCAAGGGGTCGCAAAGAGTCAGATGTGGCTTAGCAACTGAACAACAAGGCAAAAACACTACTTGAAAACATCTTAAAGTTAGAAACACATGACAAAATCTGAGGAAATGGAATTATGCTGTCAACGCGGGATTCCGGATGGTGTAGGTGTGTTTCACAGAGTCATGGATCCGTCACCCCACAATGAAACCCCACATACATTACAGTCTCTCCCCTTTTCCCAACCTCCTCCTCCACCCTAGAAACCAGTAGTCTATCTTCTGTCCCAATGGATTTGCCTCTTCTAGATGCTCCATATAAATGCAATCATACATGAGACCTGTTACTGGCTTTTCTCTTAGTACAATGTGTTCAAGGTTAATCCATGTTGTAGTATTACATTCCTCTTTGTGGCCAAATGACATTCCACTGTATGGACGTATCGCATTCTGTTTATTCACTTGTCAGTTGATAGACAACTGGGTTGTCTCCCCTTTGGGCCACTCTGCAGAAGCTGCTATGAACATCTGCACCCAGTTCTGTGTGGATGTGTGATTTCCTTCCTCTTGGGTATATTCACCTCGAATAGCTGGATCATGTGTAACTTTACATTTAACCTTTTAAGAAACTGCCCAACTGTTTTTCATAGCAGCTGCACCACTTTCCATTTCCGCCAGCAATGTAGGAGGGGCCCCATTTCTCCCCATTCTTGCCAGCACTTGCTACTGTCTGTTTGATTAGCGCTATCCTAGTGGGTGAAGCAGTAACTCATATGTGCGCTGCTCTGCATCTTAAACCAAACCCACTCATCCTTGAATTTTGGCCTCAGTTGTTCTTCCAAGCTACACATTTAAGTAAAAAATAGACCCCGATGGCCATTCTTAAAACCCAAAATAAAGTCAGGATAATCTAACACTCTTTTAATAAGTGTCACTTCTGCACAGTATACGCACCATTATTTTACCCCCAACCCTATGAAGCTACAATAACACCCAACAGCCAGGCCTTTCTGAATAAAGATTTCAGGCTAAGTTCAAGTGCTAAGGCTTCAGGGTGACACAACACACAACCAAGTTTTAGCCACAGCTTTCAAGAGAGAGCTCTGGACTGGAATTCAGCTAGGCGCACACACAGTACTGGCAAACCTGACCCATTACCTCCCTTCTCTGCACCTGAGCACGCGGTTCGGAGCCACTCACAGAACCACATCCTCTGAAGTCCCTCCCAGGGATAAAGTTGTTGAAGCCTAAAAGTTTAATGAAATTTGCAAACATGCCAGCTTCCGTGCCTAAAAGATTTAGCTTCGCACAGCACAAACACTTTGAGCTCAGCAGCCAGACAGGCTGGGTTCTATGTCCAGCTCTGCCACTTGGTAGCTAAATGGCCACAGGTCCTTTAACATCTATCTTCTTATGTCGGTTTCCTCACATGAAGGCAAGACTGCCTTCTTCTAGAGGTGATGAGGTTTCATAAAGCTAGTGTAACTAAAGCGTCCAACAGAGCTGCCGGCATAGAGCAGGCATCTAAATCTTAGTGTTCATCCGTCTTCCCGCTAACTCTGGGCGAAGTTTCCCAGAAAAGAAAGCCTTCTTAACAAATGTCCTGGGCATTGAAAGCTGAATGCAAGTTCTTGTGAGAAGAGGGATCCATTATAAAGCACTCTGCCACATTACAGTCGGCAAATTGCTAAGGAGTACTTAAAACAGTCTTAAATTGTCTCTAAAAAATTAGCTTAAAAACGGGATGGGGGAGTTCTTGGGAGGGCACTCAGGGATGAAGAGAGAGAAGAAACCTTATTTTTGCCAGGCTCACAGACAGCCTGCACAGAGAACCAACGCAAAGGACAGAAGGATGAAAGGTATATTCCCACACCCCAATGGGAAACGCGGGTATAGACTGCCGGGCTTGAGTGGGGAGGGGAGAGGATGGGGCTGGAGGCCCCAGGGACACGGGTGGGGTCTGGCTTGGCTCCTGCGGGGGTCTCAGAGGAAGCCAAGCCCCCTCCTATGGGGGAATTAATGAACTGCTCCGACTGCGCCGCCCTCGCCTACCTGATCTGGTTGTCACAGAATTTGTTGAGATGCGGTTGGTTGAGGTAAATGGTGCGGGCTGGTGCGTCCAGCTGGTCTCCAACAGACGTGGCCCGGGACATCTCATCGTCTGCCTTCTTGTAGCCCGGAGGAGGACGGACAGGTCCTGCGGAGAAGAGGCGCGGGCAGAACGCAAAACACAAAGAAGTCACGCAGGGCAGCGGCGGCAGCACCGGCGGGCGGGGACTAGCTGCAAGGATGCTCCGGGCGTCGCGCCACCCAGTCCCTCCGCTGCCCTGGAGACGGGCGCCGGCCCCGCCCCGCCCGCTGGTCCCCAGGCGGAGGAGCCTCTCCGGGGGTGGGAACCTCGGCCCCGCCCCAACTCGTCCCTCCCCCCGCTACCTCCCCCTCCCCTCCTCCCTCCACCCTTCCTCCCCAAACCTGCAGCCCCTGCGCCAGACCCGCAGGCTCGGCGAGGATGGTGAGGGGCGCACGGCTGGAGGCAGGACCCCCCGTGGACTGCGGGGATATGGGGAACAGAGACCAGAGCCTCCGCTCCCCCGGGCGAGCTCCCCCTCCAGGCCCAGAGACCGAATTCTGGAGCTAGGCTTTCTGGCTCCTTTGTGCTTGGGAACCGCGAGAGGAACCGCAAGGGGGTGTGCCCTGCATTCGGGCCCAGGAGAAGGGGCACCTCTGTGCTTCAAGATGAAATTCCCAAACCTCAGTGCAGAGCCCTGGCCCCCCCAGCTTAGCCTGCACAGACCAGCAGATGCCCCTGGCCACCTGACCACAGAGCACTGCCCATCCCAGCTCAAGGGTACATGCGAGCCTTACCCCGAGCCTGCATCCCGAGTCTCTGTGGTTAAGACCCAAGCCCCTCTGTCTCCTTAAGACTCGATTTCAGCCATACAGCTAACCCTTTCTTGGGCTAAAACTCCCCACTCACCTTCACTTGAGGAGGGGTCAGCAAGGGGAATGATGACATAACCATTACTGAAACCACTTCCCTGGGCTCACCCCCCAACACCACCACCCCCCTCCCCACACACACACACACACCTCCAAACACAAGGCAGTCTCCCTCCCTGGACAGGGCAACCCAGCTTGAGAACTGACCTTCAGGAAGGAGGCCCTGAAGTCCAGGCTCACAGAAATAAGTGCCCTGCAGGTGACGCGGCCTCTCTCCTTTTCCTTAAATCCCAGCTGGGCTTCCCTTGTAGCTCAGCCGGTAAAGAATCTGCCTGAAGTGCAGGAGACTCCCGGTTCGACCCCTGGGTGGGGAAGATCCCCTGGAGAAGGAAAGGGCAACCCACTCCAGTATCCTTGCCTGGAAAATCTCATGGACAGAGGAGCCTGGTGGGCTGCAGTCCATGGGGTCGCAAAGAGTCAGGTACGACTGAGCGACTAACACTTACTGTGCTCTAGTACCTGCCGCACGTCCCACCTATAAAAGAAACAGGTGTCGCAGAACTTAGGTAAGAGGCATCTCACTTCAGACACAGCCACTTCATGCTCAGAAACATTTTGAAGTAGACAGTTTGAGCTATGTAAATTTATCACCTTTTCCAAGTGATTACAATCCTGTTACAATCTGCATCCTAAGATGGGGACACCCTAGTGTAACACTGGCTATTGAGGGTTGACATGCTGTCATGGGACATGCTCACAACCGGGTCCCTGGTCACAAGCTGGGTGTAGGTCTGAGTACCGGACCCCCCATTCTCAGATCACCCCATGTAGCCCTCATTGTCTGGCATCCCTCTGCTCTACTCCCTGCTTGTCCACAGGGGGCAGCAGAGAGCAGCAAGACCTTCAAACCGGCTGGACCTCAGAGGAGGCTGGTTTTAAAGCATTTGCTGATTTAAGGCCGACACAGGATATTTTTGAAACCAGCCTATACAAAAGTGCTGCTTTCCTCTCTGCCCACTCACCCCACTTTGTTCTCCTCCACAGCCGGTGTCATCATTACCTGACATTATTTATTTATGGTCTGTCTCCCCAAGGCCAAGAGCAGAAGCTCCAAAGCAGCAGAGATGTGTTTTGTCCACTACAGGGACGGGGCGCCCAGAACAGTGCCTGGTACATGAAGGGCACTTGTATTTGCTGGTTGAGTAAGTCATGTAAAGGGTCGCTTTGAATTCTCCAGGCAGGGATGCGGTGATGGGCAGCAAGGGCACAAGCCTCACACCCTCCTGTGGGCAGAGCAGCTCACCTGGTCTTCGTTCAGTGGCTTTCAACTCTGGCTGCAGACGATCACCGAAAAACCTCGCACAATTAGCCAGTTCCTGGGTCCCACCCTCACCGATTGTGCCTCTTGTTTTTAAAGCTTCTTAAAGTGATATGAATGGGTAGCCACAGTTGGGAATCCATGGTGAGATGCAGGCGAGAACACAAAAACAAAAAGGCTGGCTCCTGCTCTCAAAAGTGTTAACTAGCATAACCCCGGTTAGCAGTGACTAGGACCAAGTGACAAAGAGGGGACTTGAAGGGGCCAGCGGGGTCAGAGGTCAGCGGCCACTTTGTGCCAAGGGCGGAGAGCTGGTCAGAACAGTGTGAGGGTCTCAGAGCCTTAACCTCTGGGTCAGGTTTACAGTAGGGAAAAGGAGGACAACCTGGGTGAGGACGAGAAGACCTCAGACAGAGGCCCCGTAGACAAAGCGCATTGCGGGGGGTGTGGGGGGGGGGGTGGGGAGCAACTGAGAATGGCAAAATCCAGCGCTGAGCATCCAAACTGGGAAATAATAGACAGGAAACTCAGAAAAATAGTCAGTGGCCAGACTGTGGATGATTTTAACACCAGGGGAAGAAACCTGAACTTCATCTGAAGGTCAGATGAACCACAGACGGTTTCTAAGCAGGAGACAAGCGTACCCGAGGCAGAAAATGAACTCCACCATCGAGGAGTGAAAGTGAAAGGTGCTCAGTCATGTTTGACTCTTTGTGACCCCATGGACTATACAGTCCATGGAATGCTCCAGGCCAGAATACTCGAGTGGGTAGCCTTTCCCTTCTCCAGGGGATCTTCCCAACCCAGGGATCAAACCAGGGTCTCCTGCATTGCAGGCAGATTCTTTACCAGCTGAGCCACAAGGGAAGCCCAAGAATACTGGAGTGGGTAGCCTATCCCTTCTCCAGAGGATCTTCCCAACGCAGGAATCAAACCAGGGTCTCTTGCATTGCAGGCAAATTCTTTACCAGCTGAGCTACTGGGGAAGCCCAACTATCTAGAAGCAAAATGATAAAAGTATCTATTGCATGGAGAAGGGGAAAACAATGGACATGAGAAACGGCTCAAAAGAAAATTTTGTGTGACTTCTTTTGGACAAAATGTGTGGATCAGAAAGAAGAAGAAATACTGGATAACTGAGGTGTGAAGAGAAGACTGAGGCCACAAGTTTTCCCTAATAAGTATTTCAATGTTGGATCATAAATATTGGGGTGGAAAATTACTGACACAATTGGTGGAAACAACATGAAGCAAATGATTTCCCAAGAACATGTCATCTATCAGGCCAGTTCACCTTTCTATACAACTATGGGGCCAAATCTGGAATTTAAGTAGAAATACTGTCCCTGCCTCCTCATCCCACCTCTAGGACTCAGATAACTTTCTTCTAGCTCAGGGGCTGCATCATGACCCAATCCTTCTTTGGAGAAAGACATTAATATTTTGAAAATAACTAACATGATTTGTTGAAAATGTCTTGCCTAAGGAGAATGCTGTACCATATATAGCAAAGCACATTATGAATAGGGTTTCAAATTCAGGCTCGTGAGGTGAATTCTGAGTTAATGCACTAGGAAAATACCACTGTATAAAATCAAAGTGTATGTTTACAACTCCACCATGTACAGAAGCCTGGTGTCAGCAGGAACTCAGGAAACATCTACTGAGAAAGAAGCCAAAGTAAAAGGAAAGAAGAGACTCAGATGAGCACAGAGCAACCCAGACTGGGCAGTGGACAGCCAGGGCCACGAGGGCAGGGGCACTCTCTAGTCCAACTCTGCCCCTGTCCTCCTATCAGCTGGGTACACAAAGGGCTATGCGGCTATGTGGTTCGAGATGACCCAGTAAGAGCCTGCCTCCTGGAAACTTTGACGTGGGACCCAGGGAGATGATTTGTTTTTCTGTCAATCTGTCTTATGTCAATTTGATTACTAGATCAACTGGAGAACCTCCAAGGACAGAAGGAGCATTTTCTGCCTTTTCGCATGCAAAGTTTACTATCACACAGAAAGAATTCTTGGGAAAGACTCTTGCCTTCCTAAGTCAGAAGCCTGTTAAAGCGATAAGCCTTTTGGCAGCACTGCCACCCAGCTCCGTGGGAAGTGTCAAGCCTCGGCCACTGTCGCAGACTGAAGAATTCAGCTGGTCTTAGTCCTCGCTTCCCAGGGGGGAGGCTCTGGCCCCCTGGAATCTCCCAAGTGATAGGAGTATCTGTTGTTCATGTTGGAGCCTTTTGAGCACACCTGAGTTTATGCCAATGGGGTGACTGCTGTGGACCCTAGACAGTCTAAGGATGGGGGCTGACCTGCCAGGAGCACTGTGTGATTGGAGGGCTGGGGATTGAGCCAGTTGACATCAGCCTGACCTCCTGAATGGGAGCTCAGGGGGAGACATGGGGACTGGAGACCTACACACAGGAGTCCCATAAAAATATGAGGCCCAAAACGCAGCCAGGAAATTGCAGCTTATGTAACATCCTGAGCTAAGGGGGCAGGGGGGTGTCAGGACATGAAGGAAGACCTTTCACGGGAAGCAGAGGAGGTGTTTGGGAAACAGAGGTCGCTCTGCACCCTGTTATGCAGGGAAGTTTCTCAGGTAGAAAGTTATCTCAGATGAAAGTTCAGTCATGTGGCCAATTAATAACACCCGTGTAATGAATGGGCTTCCCTGGCTCAGTGGTAAACAATCGCCCTGCATGCAGGAGACCCAGGTTCGATCCCTAGGTCTGGAAGATCCCCTGGAGAAGGAAATGGCAACCCACTCCAGTATTCTTGCCTGGAGAATTCCAGTTTCTTTTTTCATGAAATCCCAATAAAACTATGAACACCAAAGCTCAGGTAATGTGTCTGGAGAAAGCTTCCCACAGGGAACCTCCCAAGCCTCCCTCCATCTCTATAGGCTAGTCCTGATTGGTACCCTGTCCGATAAAACTATAATCATAAGGAGATCAAACCAGTCAATCCTAAAGGAAGTCAACCCTGAATATTCATTGGAAGGACTGACGCTGAAGCTGAAGCTGCAATACTTTGGTCACCTGGGTCTCCCATATTTTTATGGGTCTCCTGTATATAGGTCGGCAAAGAGCTGACTCATCGGAAAAGACCCTAATGCTGGGAAAGATTGAAGACAAAAGGAGAAGGGGGCGATAGAGGATGAGATGGTTGGATGGCATCACCAACTCAATGGACATGAATTTAAGCAAACTCTGAGAGATAGTGAAGGACAGGGAAGCCTGGCATGCTGCAGTCCGTGGGATCACAAAGAGTTGAACTCGACTTAGTGACTGAACAACCAATAACTCTGAGTTATTCTAGTTTATTATTGAAATCACAAGGTCAATGGGAACCCTGAATTTGTAGCCATTTGCTCATAAGTGCTGGAGCTCTGGGGACCCCAGACCTTGCAGTTGGTGTCTGACTGAGGACAGACATAAAGAATTGTGTCCCTAACATGTGCAGTTTGACCAACTCCTGGTAGTTAGTGTTTGAATCTCATTGCAGACACCACTCTGAATTCTAGGATAACAGAGTCAAAAGGGAAACTTCAACAGTCACAGAAATGTATTAAGTAGGTCCAGTGAAAGCAGGGTTAAAAGTCAGACCTGCAGACAATTGGACCCAATTCTCCTTCCACTGGGCCCGGCTGCCCCATGAACTCAGCCCCCCTGAGCCCTGGTTTCTTCAGCCACAAAACAATACACAAATCAAGGGCTGGCAAACTTCTGCAAAGGGTCGGGTAGTAAATATTTTAGGTTTGGGGCTACATGGGACCTCAGTCTCTTTTTTTAAACACCAAAGTCTAAAAAATGCATGAACCATTCTAGCCCCTCTTCAAACCAGATTTTGCTGACTCATATAAACCAAGTCCTTTCACAGTTAAACTGACTATATCCTAACCCCCATCTCAAGGAAAAGTTAGATTACATTTCTCCTTTATCAAAAAGACAGGACATCGAGTTCCTGGCAACACAGGTGCTTGGGCTTTGGCCACATGAGTTAAAAGTTGGCTGGATAAACAAGGTCCTTGCTCAGCTGTGTCCAACTCTGCATGGAATTCTCCAGGCCAGAATACTGGAGTGGGTAGCCTTTCCCTTCTCCAGGGGATCTTCCCAACCCAGGGGTTGAACCCAGGTCTCCCGCATTGCAGGCAGATGCTTTACCAGCTGAGCCACAAGGGAAGCCCACAACGTACAGCACAGGATATCAATATCTGTGATAAACCCTAATGGAAAAGAATATGAAAGTATATGCTTATATAACCGAAACACTCCATAGAACAGAAATTAATGCAACACTGTAAACAACTATATTTCAATAACACATTTTGTTGACTATTTTTGTATCTATTAAAATATTAAAAAAATTTTTTTGTTGGTTATGTCATTTTCCTAATTTTTATGTACCTGTAAAGTATGTAAAGATGGGGGGTTTTTTGCCTCCAGAAAGATTTCGAAGAAAAGACTGCAGTCATCACAGAGCTTTGCAACAAGAGGTATATGAATGTGCACGCACGTGCGTGTGCACACACACACACACACACACACACACACTCTTTCCTTCCCAAGGAGTTTCGAGTTCAACTCCGGGATCTACCCATATTAACAAAGATGTTTCTAAACCTTCAAGACAGACACAGAGCAGTCTGGTAGCCAGGGAGGCACTGGGGCTGTTGGCTCTCCTAATAAAGTCAACATAATGAAAACACTGCACAAATGCAAAATGTGCCTCTTCTCGCCTTGACAGACATACTTCAGGGGCCTTTTCTAGACCCCATCTTGTGCAAACCACATCTCCCCAAACACAGCATCTGTGATCCACTTCCACCCAAGATTTCAAAGGAAATACACCAACAAGTCAGGGTCTCTCATGACTGTAAATGCCTATTAGTTTCTCTTTTCAGGGAAAGAAAAGATGGGGGGGAAATTATGGGCCACGGACTATTTACAATTTAAGATGTTGTGGGGCACTATTTCACCTGGAGTCATGGGGCATCTCCCAGACAGAGGCGTGTTGCTGGAAGGTGGGAAGGGGAAAGGCAGAGGCTTACATTTAACAGAGGCAACAGAAAGAACCAATAACCTGGGAATTCCGAAGACAAACGTGACTGCCAGGCTCATGCGGGCCAGAAAACCAGAGCAATTTCATTAAGGAAGAGTTTGCATCAGCTATTAAGAATGGCTATGATCTGGTTGTGCAGACAAAGTGCAGAGCCTTCCAGGAACGGTATCACACAAGCAGAGACACAAGCCAGTGATGCTTAATGCACAGCCTGGCCGGCTCCAGCTGGTGGGTGAAGGGTGAGCCACGGTCACCCGAAGCCTAGTGTCCAGTAAGCACAGCTACACAGACTGGGCTGTTCCTTGAAGCTCATTCTATACCCGTGTGCTTAGTCGCTCAGTCATGTCCGATTCTTTGTGACCCCATGGACTGTAGCCTGCCAGGCTCCTCTGTCCATAGGATTCTCCAGGCAAGAATACAGGAGTGGGTTGCCATGCCCTCCTCCAGGGGATCTTCCTGACCCAGGGATCAAACCCAGGTCTCCTACTCTGCAGGCAGAGTCTTTACTGTCTGAGCCACCCAGGGAGACAGACACCTTAAAATCCATCATGTAAATTAAAATAAGTATGCTTTCCATGGAACTCTGTTCAATGTTCTGTGGCAGCCTGGATGGGAGGGGAGCTTGAGGGAGAATGGATGCATGTATTTATATGGCTGAGTTGCTCTGCTGTCCACCTGAATCTATTACAATCTTGTGACTCAGCGATACCCCAATAGAAAATTAAAAATTTAAAGTTTAGAAATAGCAACAACGAAGACTATAATAAAGTGGCTAAGTAAAGGTGAAAAAAGTATACTTTTAAGGAAACACATTTAATAACTAAAAACAAAGAAGAAAAGCTATGTTTCAAATATTCAATTCAGAGGGTTTTTCAACACGTACTGGATTGACTGAGACTTAAAATACAAGCCCAGTGAGTTTTCTGAAGCAAGTCCCCCTTTTGCTAGAATTGGACACTCTCCATCACTCCCTGGGCCTCAAAACTAGGCTGGAATTACAGACAGACTTTAAACCCTACCACCGATTCAACATGTGTGAACACAGTCTCTGCTCAGTTAATCCTAGAAGAGGGACAGTCTGAACTTGTAGCTTGCCTATTCTAGGTGTTTTAGGCTTCCCTGGTGGCTAAGTGGTAGAGAATCTGCCTGCCAGTGCAGGAGATGCAGGTTTGATCCCTGGGTGGGGATGATCCCCTGGAGGAGGAAATGGCAACCTCCTCCAGTATTCTTGCCTGGAGAATTCCATGGACAGAGGAGCCTGGCGGGCTATAGTCCGTGGGGCTGCTAAGAGCTGGACATGACTGAGCGACTAAAGTCTTTCTCTCTCTCTCTCTCTCTCTCTCTCTCTCACAAACACACACACACACACACACACACACACACACACACACACACGTGTTTTGAGACTCCCGAGACCTCGGCCAAAGGCACACAGGCTCGCTGCCCATGTTCTCACGGCCAGCACTCCTCTCCAGCACCCTGGTGACCCATCTCTCCCTTGGTCTTGGAGCTCCCCTCCTGTCAAAGCAGCCTTCTCCCCTCCTCAGCTCTGTCCCCTAGGGCGCTGGCACCTGCCTTTCCTTCCACCTGGTCTGCTCCTCTAGGCTTGGCTTTGCCGACACCATCCCATCACAGCCCCTGACAACCCACCATCTCCACCGCATTCCTCAGCTCGGTTCTTCCCTGAGGCCGCATCCTTCCTTTCACTGCACCTAGGAAACTGGTTTGCTCATCCTCTGACTTCCAGCGTTAGCTGTAAGCTCCACGAGCAAGGGCCCTGCTCGTGTCAGTCACCTCCATGTCCCCAGTGACAGGACACAGAAGGTGCTCAATAAATGTGTCCAACGAACAAAGAGAATGTGACCACAACACATCCTGTCTTAAGTGGACAGAGAAAAATGTAGATTGAATTCGAGGAGTTGCAAATTGGACCCTAAGGTACCACCCAAAAGGGACCTAGGGGAGAAGGGGCAATATCCGGTTCTGTTTGGAACTTAGTCCAATTTTATAATTTTTAAAGTTCATGTAAGTGGTGTTAACTCTCTTGAGGAAAGATGTTCTGCCTGCCAGAATTTCACCCTCTTCCTCTCACCTTCAGATAGCATGGGGGGGGGGGGGGTGCGGCGCGGGGCAGGGCGTGGGCGTGGGAAGAGCCCAGATCCTTGGATGCCTTCGGTCTCCACTGGTTTACAGGGTGATATCCCAGGCCCCCTGCTGGAATCTGTGGCTATGGTGACAGGTCTGGCTTGGCTCCTTCAGGGGGCATTCGTGTCCCCAGGAGGCTGCCCCTCACCTGGGCTCTCTCTGACGAAACCGCCACCCTGCCATTGTCTGAATCCAGGCTGCTCATATCAGTCATCCACCTGCAGCCATGCAGGACCAGCCTCTGGTCAGCCAGAGGCTTTCCAGTCAGCTCCCGGACCTCATCGACAGTCAGGCAGGTGATTCACGAAAACGAAACCTATCAGCTCTCAGTTTTACCCTCATGTGTCCCTCACACCTTGGCTCCCCAACTGGGGAAACCTTGCCCAGAGGAGAAAAGTTCAGATGTCTCTTGTCCAATGTTTCTTCTCTCCCAACCCCTCTCCTTTCTATCCCAAGAAGATCAAACACAGAGGCGAGCTTCTGAGTGCCCGGCCCTGACACCATCCTTCTGAATTCCAAACAACCCTTTAAAAACCCACTGAGGCATCTCATCTTTAAGCTAGAAAATGCTGAGTCAAGACTCCCAACATCTGCTGTAAATATGACAAAAGGGTGAGAAACTGACCTGCAAAGACTCCTCGTAACCAAAATCCATGCTTCCCTGTCCCTGCTCTCCCTGAGAGGTGGGAGGTATAGCACCGTGAGGTTTCTCCTGGAATTTCTCATCTTCCCATGGCCGTTAGGGCTCTGAATGCCTACAAGTCAGATGCCACATTCAAGAGAAAGGCACGTGCATGTGCATCGGCCACCACCCAGTGTCACATGCAAACCAGCCTGTTAGGGTCCCATGACCCATGGTGACAAGCAAAGCTAACACTGCACTTTCAACAATCTTAACGTAACCTCAAAAATGATGCACAGAGTTGAAGGAGGCAACTCATCCATCTTCATGGCGAACTCGTCACATACAAAAGATACTCTTCCCCAGTGTAATGGCTCCTCACGACTTTCCTACTGATGTGACATTTTGTGTATCACGTTTCTTCTCAGACAGAGAAGTGAGAAAGTCTCGAAAATGGGAAATCGCTAAAAAGGCAGTGCAGAGCCAAGGAGACGCAGACATCTGGAGCTCGAGCCCCTCTTCCAACGCGGTGTCGCCACGTCTGTTGTCTCCATCAGGTCACGAGGTCATAGATATGAGGTTATGATAAGAAGCACCTCTATCTTCTGTTGAGCCTTGTCTAAGCATTTTATCTATGTTAACCCTTATGATCCCAGTAACAATCACAGGGTAAGCATACTCAACCTGGGAGAAAACAGAAAATGGGGCAAAGAGTAACTCCCAGGTGGCACAGTGGTAAAGAACCCGCCTGCCAGTGCAGGAGACACAAGAGATGCAGCTTCAATCCCTGGGTCAGGAAGATTCCCTGGAGGAGGAAATGGCAACCCACTCCAGTATTTTTGCCTGGAGAATCCCAGTGATAGAGAAGCCTGGCGGGCTATAGTCCATGGGGTCATAAAGAGTTGGACATGACTGAGTGTGCGCACGCACACACATACACACACGTGAAGTATAACTCTGCAACTAGCTCAGTGCCTACAGGTTGAATTTTTTCTCTGCAGTTCGACACAAGCAGCTCCAAGGTCTTTGTTCACTGATAACCCTCCCCATCCTTCAGACCTCCTCCTCGGAAGCAGCACCTCTCAGACCCACCTGCAGAGGGGAAGCAAGGCACCCCTTACACACACCTGCGCCCCTCCCCATCTCATCCAAGTCTCCTGTCAGTGTTTGGTCTGTACACACACATATTCCACCCTGGTGTCTCGCAGGAACTGGCCACCAGGAAATCAGTTCCAGCCCCAGCTGAGGCCACAGACAGGGGGTGGTGGACACAGAGGGCCCAGCACAACCTCCCCTGCTCACACCTGGCTGAGTCACACTTGTCAACAGGAATGCGTGTTTCACATCAATGCCTATCATCGAAACATGCCAGCATCTTGGCCTATTCATGCATACTCAGTTGCTAAGTCGTGTCCAACTCTATGCAACCCCATGGACTGTAGCCCTCCAGGCTCCTCTGTCCCCGGAATTCTCCAGGCAAGAATACTGGAGTGTGTTGCCATTCCCTCCTCCAGGAGGGATCTTCCCAACCCAGGGATCGAAATTGCATCTCCTGTGTTTCCAGCATTGCAGGCAGATTCTTTACCCACTGAGCCACCTGGGAAGCCCCTAAGTAACTTTCAGTTTGAAAGACAAATTTGCATTCTGTTTTGAATTTTACCATCATCCTCTAAGAATAACTTTAAGACAGTTTTGAAACAAAATGACATTAATAGTTTCAGTCAAAAGTCTCCATTCTAAACTTAATTATGTTTTATGTGAAAGTCACTCAGCGGTGACTGACTCTTTGTGAACTCATGGACTGTAGCCCACCAGGCTCCTCTGTCCATGGAATTCTCCAGGCAAGAATACTGGAGTGGTCATTTTCTTCTCCAGAGGATCTTCCTAACCCAGGGATTGAACCCAGGTCTCCTGCATTGCAGGCAGATTCTTTACCCTCTGAGCTACCAGGCAAGTTCAATTATATTTTATAGCAAAATAAAAATTATTAAATCCAATCCCCCAAAAGAGTTCCTTGAGAGATACATAAGATGTAACCACCTGAAATGCACAGCTTATCACAGTAGTGCCTCACTCTAGTTCAAGTGTTGAAAAGTGAAAGTCTTAGTCGCTAAGTCAAGTCTGACTCTTTGGACCCCACGGACTATAGCCAGTCAGGCTCCTCTGTCCATGGAATTCTCCAGGCAAAAATACTGGAGTGGGTAGCCATTTCCTTCTCCAGGGGACCCTCCTGACCCAAGGATCAAACCCAGATCTTGTGTATTGCAGGCAGATTCTTTACCCTCTGAGCCACCAGGATAACATGGTTCCCAATTCAGTTCTCTCCTATCGTGTTGCTACGGGTGACAGCTGTCAAGTGGCCACTCCCTAAGGCTGAAATTTCAGCCTCACTGTAAATACGAAGCTGCTGAAGCCTGTGGCAAGCTTCCCACCTGAGCCGACACTATTAATGCAATGATCTCATCACAGCCAGACACCAGATGTTACAATGAACTCAAGTCTGTCTAACCCAACGTCATAATCCTACCTCCAGACCTCATAACAAATCTCTTAATCTCCCTGACCCCAAACACTGATAGGTCCTCCTGAGAGGTGTTAGAGTTAACAAAGACAAATTTTACAAGCACAGAGCTTTTTTATTAATGATTCCATGAACCTCTATGTCTGTAATTGTCAAATAAAAGAGTTTCAGCACCATAAGAGGAGAAGGAAATGGTAACCCACTCCAGTATTCTTGCCTGGAGAATCCCATGAACAGAGGAGCCTGATGGGTTACTGTTCATGGGGTCACAAAGAGTCGGACATGACTGAGTGACTAACCACACTACCATAACACTTAAGTGTCTAAATATCAGCTACTAGAATTCCTCAATACATGCATCATTCTCTTTGTGTCAAGACGCATTTCTTGACAAGTAAACAAGAATCTCTCTTGTTTACTTACTTTATATTCCAACCAGGAATTCCTCTCCCCTATCCACTGATGAGTTTCATCTGACAAGGGGATCCCGCGTCCACTAGTCCTTCTGACCATATTGCTCCTGTACCTTAGAATTCTAAACTAAGTCCCGTATTTCCCTTGCACAAAAAAGCAGTTCACTTGTATATTGCACAAACTGACCTGACAAACTCTTCTTTTCCTACAGTGGAGTCACAGCTCATACTGGAAAATATTTTCCAGGTTTAAGGTCGCCCTCAAATTTGGACGCAATTCACCACAAAAAATATAAAAAACAAACCCTGTCAATTACCCAAATCACCTGGTATAAACCTCCTGGCTAGAGGACTGATAAGTATAGTCATGAATTACCCAAAGACCAAAGACTATTCCATTATAGCTCTCCAAAGTATCTTACAATGGGTATTGATGCAATAAGGAAGAACCTTGGTATGCTATTACAAGTTAATCACTACAGGGGTGTTCCCTATAAGTTAAAATTGCACACAATGGCCCATCTCTGGGAACCCTGCCTCCCATGTACTGAGCATTAAGCTACCATACCTTTGTTTAGCTTTCAGGAAACATCCCGTGAAGGGCTGCAGGGAGAAAGAAATTAACACATTCATCCACTCTGAGACTGACCCAGAAACAAGACTTGACCCTTTTCTCTTTTAGTATAAAAGAAGCCAGACAACATTCAGATGACAAAGCCTGGAATAAATACATCTTACCAGAAACCAGAGAAGACATATTATATATTGAGGAACAAAGAAGTATCTCAAACTTCTCATCAGAACCTATGCAAGTCTAAAAGAAAATGGAAAAATATCTTCAAAGAGTTTAACTTAATTTAGAATTCTATACCAAGCAATAATATCTTTCAAAACTGAAGGAGAAATAAAGACTTGGCTTTTTTAGAAAAGCAAAAGTCAACAGAATTTATGAACTATAAGAAAAGTTACAGCAATTTTTAGGCTGAAGAAAAGAATATAGATAGAAACTTAGATCTCACACACACACACACACACACACACAAATACCTAATGTATTTCCAAATACATTAGGTAAATGGGACATTTCTGTACAAATTTTTTTTAAAAATTTAATAGATAATATAAAAGTATGTTGTTCAAATTATACTTGGGACTGTTAGGTAGTTAGAATAGGGAAAAAGAGTCCCAAATGGCGGTGGCTAAAAGACCTGGAAGGGAAAGCCCAGGAAAATAGAACAAACAAAGGTCCGAGGACAAGAGTGAGAACCTCAGGTAAAACAAACAAGGCTCCTGCCTAAGCCCAATTTACATAAGGCAGGCCCAGGGACAGAGAAACTTATAAAAAGAGGAGCCAAAGCCCTCTTCTGCCCTTTTTTTACTCCCTCCCTCTCCCCCACGCGATGGGGCTATCTTCTCTTCGAGTCTTTAGATCGACGTGCCCTCATGCCTCAAAGATGGATTTTCCTGCTATTCTCTAAATAAATAGAGCTGTAACACTGAGCTGTAACACCGGTTTATTTAAGAGCTATAACACGGTCCGTTCGAGACCTTAGAGCTATAACATGGTCTGTCCACCGAGAGCTGTGACCCGCCAAGGGGCTTTAATGTCCGTCACTCCAAATTTTTGTTGTGACGAGACAAAGAGATTTCCTAAAGGAAATCAATCCTGAATATTCATTAGAAGGACTGATGCTGAAGCTCTGATACTTTGGCCACCTGATGAGAAGAGCCGACTTATTAGAAAAGACCCTGATGCTGGGAAAGGTTGAAGGCAGAAGGAGAAGGGGACAACAGAGGACAAGATGGTTGGATGGCATCACTGACTCGATGGACATGAGTTTGAGCATGTTCCGGGAGATGGTAAAGGACAGGAAAACTTGGCGTGCTGTGTGGTCCATGGGGTCACAAAGAGTTGGACATGGCTGAGCAACTGAACTGTTGTAGCCACGCATTCCAGGAAACAAACTCACTCAGAAGGACGATGCAGATAGTGGAGTGCAGTTTATTACACCGGCGGGCCCAAGGCAGAGTCTCCTCTTAGCCAAGGACCCTGACCAGTTTTTGAGAAGATCTTATATACTGTAAGTGTATGTGCCCAAACCCACCTCCCCAAATTCCCTGAAACTAGTCTGAACAAAGGAAGAAGAAAGATATAATCAAAGTTAACCCATAACTCATATGCCTTAAGCCTAGAGAGTTAACAGTAGACAATTATCAATAGGCTTGTGGTCATAGCCCAATAAGCATAGTAGAATGTATGATTCTATTCGGTTACACAGATAATTAGGGTATTCTTTTAGGCAATGGAGAGCCCTGGGGCTCTTCCTTCCGGGGGCCTGGTTTTCCAGTTGGTATGTCCTTTCCATAGATACTGGGCATATAACTCAAAGTCCACAGTCCACCCCAAGATGAAGCCCTGATTATTTAGCGAAGTAATAAACTGCACTCCGCCATCTACTTTGTCCTTCTGAGGGAGTTCTTTTCCCACAACGTGTGGCTACAACAGCACCGAGCAAAAGGAGATTTTACAGCAATTTTGCCAGGGTAAAAGGCATCACTCAGAAAGATGAAGGACTCAACTCGCCAAGAAGACTTAACACTAAATATTTACACCTTTACTCAAAGATACATGAACAAAAACTAATAGACTTATATGTAGAAACAGTCAAAGCCACAAGTATACTTGGAGACTTGATTATGTCTCAGCAGTTGATACAACAAGGAGAAAGAGAACTCAACAGTGAAACAAGCAACCATGCAGCAATTTGAATATCATCATAAGGCAACTTGACAGAGCTGGCACTTCCAGAACACTCCACCCAACAAAAGCATATGGTTGACCATTCGACAAGATAAACCACATTTATGCTATAAAGTCTCAATTCCTTTAAAAGGGCTGAAATTATACAAAGCATGTTCTCTGACCACAATTAGAAATCAATAATGAAAAGTTCTTTGAAAATTTCCACATATTTGAAAACTAAGACACACTTTTAAACTGTAGGGCAAACAAAGAAATGAAAAGAAAAATCAGGAAGTGTGTCAAACTGAATAAAAATAAAGACAAGAAAAAGACAAATATACTGATTTCATTTATATCTGGAATCGAAAAAAGCAAATGAACAAGTGTAACAAAACAGAAACAGTTATAGATACAGAGATCAAACATGAGGTTGCCAGAGGGGATGAAGGTGGAGGGAGCAGGGAAATATGTGGGAGAGATTAAAAGCTACAAACTTCCAACATGACTCTTGGGGATGAAGTGTACAGCCAGGAGAACAGAGTCAATAATACTGTAATAGCTTTGTACAGCCATAGACGGTAACTAGATTTATCATGATGAGCATTTTCAGATGCACAGAAAAATCGAATCACTATGTCATGCCTCTGAAACTAGCAATGCTGTAGGTCAATTATACTTCAATTTTTAAAAAAGAAAAAAGCTTATAATTGAAAGCTCATAAAGGAAAGGTGAGGGGCAAACCAGGAAAGTTACGCTCAACAGTATAAGCAGAAAGAGGACAAAGGTTTGAAGTCCAAGTTAATCTATCCGCTCTCAAATTATTATCCCCCTTTGCTGTGGCAAACAAAACATATCCTCTTTTAACATTAAGCAGAAACAGGGTTTTTAAAAAGTTCAGGCAGCATCAAGGTGGTGCAAATCATTCCTCTTTTCTCTCCCTGTTATTTACAACTAATCAGACACCCATGTGTGTGCTCAGTCATGTCCAACTCTTTTGGTAATCCCATTGACCATAGCCCACCAGGATCCTCTGTCCATGGGATTTCTCCAGGCAAGAACACAGGAGTCGGTTGTCATTTCCTTTTCCAGGGCATCTTCCCAACCCAGAGATGAAAACTGCACTGGGGAGATGTCTCCTGCATTGACAGGTTGAGTCTGTGGCAGACTGAGTCTTTGGCAGGTTAAGTCTTTACCACTGAGCTATCTGGGAAGCTCATGGATATCTATAACTGGGAAAATAGCGCCTTGGCCATTTCTTTCAAAAACTAGTAATAAATTCACCATATGACCCAGCAATCTTACTACGAGGCATATACTCTGAGGAAACCATAATTCAAAAAGACACATATACCCAATGTTCACTGCAGCACTATTTACAGTAGCCAGGACACAGAAACAACCTAGATATCCATCAAAAGATGGAAGGATAAAAAAGATGTGGTAGAAATATACAAAGGAATATTACTCAGCCATAAAAAGGAACAAATATGAGTCAGTTCTAGTGAAGTGGATGAACCCAGAGTCTGCTATACAGAGTGAAGTCAGAAAGAAAAATACAAATATTATTTATTAATGCATACATGTGGCTCTAGAAAATGGTGCTGATGAAACTATTTTCAGGGCATGAATGCAGACATAGAGAACAGACTTGTGGACACAGAGTGGGAAGGAGAGGGTGGGACGAATTGGGAGAGGAGCACTGATGTACATACACTTCCATGTGTAAAACCAATAGCTGGTGGGAAGCTGCTGGATAACACAGGAAGCTCATCCCGGTGCTCTGTGACAACCTAGAGGGGTGGGATGGTGTGGGGGGTGGGGGGTGGGAGGGAGGGAGGTTTAAGAGGGAGGGAATCTGTATACGCTTATGGCTGACTCACATTGTTTCATGGCAGAATCTAACACAACATTGTAAAACAATTATCCTCCAATATAAAACATTTTTTTTTGAAAAAGCATCTCTGCTTAGCAGCCCAGGACACTGATAGATGCACTCATCTGTGCACTTGAGAGTGGGTGGACCAGACCTCGGAGGAGGCTGCAGGGTGCGGGGACTGGACATGGGGCCAGCAGGGGCAGAGGAGACAGTCCACCGGGCAGTAGATGGGCACAACTGCTGGCAGAGGTGGCAGAAAGTGGGGGTGGCGCATGGGGTCGCCAGGACCAGCTGCTCTCTGAGGATGGGCCACAGCGACCAGGGGAGGGAAAGGGACGGGAGGTAGTGGACTGGACGAAGAACCCTGGAGGAGCATGTCCTCTGCTGTCTGTCCTGGGAGGCAAGAGCACCACCACTGACCCCCTGCCATCCTTACCAGGTGTGGGCACACCCAAGGGCCACAGACACACCTCACCCCACTCTGCCCCCACCCTTTGCTTCTCTGTGTCTGTTTTTAACGTGCCCACTCCCAATCTTACTGGGGAGTTAGCACAGAGAAACCAAAAACCTGTGCTGTAACACTACCTCCTGGAAAGCAAGGAGACTCCAAACTGGCAAACTGTTGAACTATTAGAATCAAAGTAAGTGAAGAATAGTTTAAATTAAGGAAGGTGTCCAAGACTTCAAGCGTGGCAGCAGGGGTACTTTCCACCAGGCACTATGAAAAATCATGGTAGTACAGTATCACAAAAAAAAGAAAATGACAATTTTCCAGCAACTAAACCCAAACACATGGAATATTGCAATCTAACTGAAAGAATTCGCAACAGCTATTAGGAAGAAATTCAGTGAGCTACAGGAAAATTCAGAAATGCAGTTCAGTGAGCTCAAGAATAAAGTTAACAAGGAGTTCAATACTGACCAATGAAACAGAATAGGGAGCCCTGAATTAAATCACGGCCTTTACAGTCAACTAACATTCAACAAGGGAGCCAAAAATACCCAATGGGGAAAAGACAGTCTCTGCAACAAATGGTGCTGGGAAAATTAGAGAAACACATGCAGAACAATGAAACCAACAGAAGCTGGCTGGTCCCCAGGAACCCTTCCAGACATGAGAGCTACAGCAAAAATAAAACAGGCAGAAGGGTCTGCCCTCACAATCTGGGGTAGGGGAGAGAGAGTAAATGAGTTATATAGTATTTTACAAGGAGAAACGTAAAATAGCAAAAAAATTTCAATGAGTGAGGATGGAGAATGGGGTGGGGAGGGAGTCTGGGTTACCATTCCGGCATCACCCCATAAACTACTGGCTAAATCGAGTCATGATGGATACACACAATTTCATGTATTTTTTTAAACTGTGGTAAAAATGGTTAAGAAATATGTCCTTTAGGCATACAGAAGTGTTAAGTACATTCATATTGTTGTTTAGCCAACCTCCAGAACTCTTTCTCTTGCAATACTGAAACTCTGTTCCCATTAAACACTGACTCCCTACCTCCCCTACCCCCAGGCTCCTGGCAACCACCACTGTCCTAGGTCTCTATGAGATCTACAGCCACACCACCCTGAAAGCCTCATCTCCTCCATGAGAGTAGTGGGTTTCATTTGTAACATGTAGTAATACAACCAGGAAAAACCTTCTAGTTATGTGTGACGGATGTCAATAAGATTCACTGTGGTGATCCGTTTAGCTGCATACAAATATCGAATCATTATGTTGTACACCCAAAACTAACATGTTATATAGGTCAATAATCTCAATTTTTAAAAGTCCAGTCTAATTATTGAAAAACGTATATATGCAAAGCATGACATTTTAGTGTTGGGTGTTTACCAAAGCAGTTTTCTTGGTCATCCAATAATACTTAAAGTATGTCTGAAAGAATAGTTTGCATCAGGTTGCAGAAACCTGAGTCCCAAGTTATAGTTAGGATGGAGAAAAAAAATGAATGAGCAGATGGGCCAGGATAGCAGACCGAATGAGGAGGAGAGAGCTCCTAGACTACTTCATGGTACCTGGCGGAGCAACACCTCATCACACAGGTCTGGAGTAAACAACTAGCACTTCTGGACTCAAGGTCCTGATGCTGTGGTTCTAACAGTAGAGCAGGGATCAAAATACTTGATTGCCAAAAGCACTGTATCGTAAAAAAAAAAAAAAGCAAGCACAGTATCCTGACAAACAGCTTCAGTCTGTTCAGCTACAGTTTAACAGCTGTTCAGTTCAGTTCAGTTCAGTCGCTCAGTCATGTTCGACTCTTTGCAACTCCATGAATCACAGCACGCCAGGCCTCCCTGTCCATCTCAGACTCCCAGAGTCTACTCAAACACATGTCCATCGAGTCGGTGATGCCATCCAGCCATCTCATCCTCTGTCGTCCCCTTCTCCTCCTGCCCCCAGTCCCTCCCAGCATCAGGGTCTTTTCCAATGAGTCAACTCTTCGCATGAGGTGGCCAAAGTTAACAGCTGTAATTATTACCAATTAAAAGAAGTTGCCCAGAAACTCAGAGTTCAACTCATGTTCTTTGGATTTTTAGACTTCAGCAGTCATTCCATCACCATTGCCAAAGCAAATTAAATACTTAACAATAACTCACTATGATATTTAAACTAAAAGAAATAGCAAAGAAAAAAAATAGGGGATATTTAATCTCAACATTAAAATTACTTCCTCTCCTGCCAATTGGAAGCATAAAGTTTCGAGCTTATTTCTTTCACCTGCTGAGGGGTAAAGAAACCTATTCCAAGACCACAGAATATTATTACATCATTTTCACATGTAATCTCTGTCCTAAGTACTATCTAATTCAAAGTTTCATCTAAATATTTGCATTACAAAAAAGCTATTTCAAGGCTCTCAACGAATATTTTTAAAATATTTGGTTAACATTTGCAAAAATAAAAAGAATTCCCTATATCATCATCAAGGCTGTTTCGGCTTCATTTTAAGCTAAATGACACATGCTCAGTACAGAGAAGGCATAAGAATGAAGAATTGCTGACTACAGACTAACCATCTACTCAAAAGCTTGCTGCTCCTCGGCGGGACCCCATGAGCCACTCCTGTGTGGGCTACAGCTGCAGATGCGTTCATTACCTATAGAGCAGTATCTTCTCCAGCTGTGGGCCAGAGTCATGGCGCTCCGACCCCTATGCGGACACATGGACACTAAGGCGGCAGTAACCGCTGATGGGTCTCTGAGTATTAGCAGAGCTCAGGGCTGATCTCACGATAATCTGGGAGAATTGTGTTACGACCTGAAACTGTCCTGCTCTAGTTCACCCGGCAGGAAACACAGCTCTCGAGCACAAGAAACTCTAAGGGGTAGCAGAGTGTCACATGGAATTGAAGAGCGGGGGAATTTTTGATTAAAAAAAACAAACAAACCTTTTTACCTACTAAATTAGAGAAGGGGGAAAAGGGAGGGAGGAATATTACTCAGCTATTTCCTGCTGCTACAGTAAACCCTCCAATCAATAGGAAGTCTTATTGGCTGTACTTCCAGTTACATCTGAGGATTGATCATAGAGTCCGTGATCGAGTCACGGGGAGAGCCAGGCCAAGACCCAGGCTGTCCTGGCCACCCTGGAGCGCCTCCCAGCTAACTGATCTTCCTGCAAAATTCAGGCAAGTACCACATCACATCATTTACAAGGATGGTGCAAATGGTTGACACATGCAACCGTAGTTTCTCCCTGGCTAACTTCCTCCCATAAACTGGCTCCTGGAGGGTGTGGAGAAAAAGGACTTACCTACACTGTTGGTGGGAATGTAAACGGGTGCAGCCACCATGAAGTTTCTTTAAAAATTACAAATAGAAGTACTATCCATCAATTCCACTCTTGGGCATATATTCAGACAAAACTATAATCCCAAAAGATGCCTATACATCCATGTTCACAGGGCACTATTTACAACAGCCAGGACTTGGAAACAACTTAAATGTCCATCAACAGATAAATGGATAAACATGTGGTGCATATACACAGTGGAATATGATCGACCATGGAAGAGAATGAAACAATTCCACCTGCAGCAACGTGGATATACCTAGAGAGTGTCATTTTAAGTCAGAAAAAGACAAATATCTCATGATGTCACTTAGATGTGAAATCTAAAATAAGACACAATTGAAAAACAAATAAGACACAATTGAACTTATCCATGAAACAGAAACAGGCTCACAGAGAACAGAGAACTCTCCTTCCAAGGGAGAGGAGAGTTTACGGAGGGAAGTATTGGGATTTGGGGGTTAGCAGATGCAAACTATTATACATAGGATGGAGAAACAACAAGGTCCTACTGTAGAGCACAGGGAATTATATTTAATACTCGATGATAAATCCTAATGGAAAAGAATATTAAAAGAAAAAGGATGTATATGTGTATATATATATATATATATATATATGTATAACTAAATGACTTTACTATGCAGCGGAAATTAAAACACTGTAAATTAATTAAATTTCAATTAAAAATAAATAAAATGACTCTTGGATTTTAATCCCCCAACTCCATAGATAGCAAAGATCTCTCAGCATGATGGCTTTTGGCTGACATCTAGAAAATATACAGAAGTCCTCAAGCTCAACATACTAATCAAAACCATACATGGGATACGTCCTAGTAGAAACCCAAAATCAGTAGAGGGAGTTAGAATCCTGTGACATTTTTAAAGCCTGTTATGCATCAAGGATGTGCAGAGGCAACAGCAAACATTATCCCTGAAAGTGATAGCACAAATCAGAGGCTCTTTCTTATACAAAGTGGCCAGATTGAGCCTGGAGCTCCTCACAAAGACACTGGGGACACCCTCAGGAAAGCCAACAGAGTTGCCTTCTGTAACTTCTGTCCTGAAGCATCTCCCACCTCCCAAGGAAGATGTAGCACCACCTCCCTGGTAGGGAGACCCTGAGGCAGCTCCAGGTACATTTAATAGGGACCATTTGCAAGAACTGCCCCAGGACTGTCCCTGCCCAGCCCTGGCACACACGATGAGCACTGGGAGGGCTGCAGGCAGGCACATCATTCTACCTTCTTCAGGTAGAGGAGGTTGTGGTGGAGGTTGTGGAGGTTGTGGTCCCTGATCACAGCGCCAGTTTGCATACCACGAAAGAAATCCCATTCTCACCTCAGTATCAGAAATAGCTCAGTGGCCCCAGGGCAGAGTTTCTCCTCGACTGGACACTAATTCTCAGGATACATCACGTTTCCTTTCCGCTTTTGCTGATTAAAGGCTGAGCCAAGTGTTCTTTCTCTGACCTCTGGTTTTCTTTTTTTCTTACTACCTCTGTTTTTTCTTATCACCTATTTTCTCCCTTCTTTTCAATTGAGACACAGCATGCCATATTGATGTGTGGATAAACTATCCTTCCACAAAAGGACTATAGTGAAATAAATAATTTGTCATACAGAAACAAAATCTCAGCATAAATAAGGCTGAATTTGCTACCAAATTTGGTTTAAAGCTGAGAGAGACTGTGTTTTCAATTCATCTCTTTTTTTTGTAGAAAGTGAAAATCTTTCTAAAGAAATCATCCCCCAAAGTTGATAACAATGAAAAGTTCTTACTGGAAACACAAGGTTTTTAGAGGTAGGCTTCTTCCTTAAATACTTACGGGACTTTTCTAGGTTACAAATCTCCCACCCAGAACTTCTCTTATTTCTCATCTGCTTTCAAGGTTTAATTATCCCTTGGTTAAAAACCACTCAGGATCACAGAAAGCCTCAGAGTCACTCACTGATTTAAGATTTTCAGATTGTGACTCTGAAAAAAATACAAATACAGCAAACCAGTGAAAGCAAAGAATGAAAACTCATTATTTCTTGTTAAGAGGACAGATACCAAAATGTTAGTAGTAGTTATCTTCTTTGGGCTTTAAGAACATAGACGGCTGTTTTCTTCTTTATTTCTGTTTCTGTTGTCATATTTTCAAAAATGCAAACATTTTATGATTCGAAAAAATAGGAAAGGTAGTTTACTATTCTTTTTAATGCCTTATTAATGTTGGATTAATAAATTACCATTATCTTGAGAAATATTGTATGATATCACTTACTGGCTTCTAAAAAATACAGCAAACTAGTGACTATAACAAGAAAGAGAACCAACTAGTGGTTACCAGTGGAGAGAGGGAAGGGGGAAGGGCAATTTAGGGGTTAGGAGAGCTACAAATTTATGTATCTACAAATTTATGTATCAAACAAGCTACAAGGACATCTTCTACAAGGAATATAGCCAGTAATTTATAATAACTATAAATAGATTGTGGGTTTCCCTTGTAGCTCAGCTGGTAAAGAACCCACCTGCAGTTCCGGAGACCCCGGTTGGATTCCTGGATCGGGAAGTTTACCTGGAGAATGGATAGGCTATCTGATCCAGTGTTCTTGACTGTATAGAATTCAGTCAAGAATAAACTACCCTTCTACAAAAGGACTATGGTGAAATAAATAATTTGTCACACAGAAACAAAATCTCAGCATAAACAAGGCTGAATTTGCTACCAAATTTGTGTTTTCTAACTCATCTCATTTTTTGGAGAAAAAGAAATGGGAAGAGGAGCCTAGTGGCCCACAGTCCATGGGGTCACAAAGAGTAGGACACGACTGAGCTACTAAGCACATAAATGGAGTGTAACCTTCAAAAACTGTGAATTACTATTGTTCACGTGTGACTTATGTAATATTGTACATCAACTACACTTCAATTTAAAAAAACACAAAGAGGTATTATTACCTCACATCTTCTAGAATGGCTATTATCTAAAAAAACTAGAACAGGGCTTTCTGCTGGCTCAGAAGGTAAAGAATCCACCTGCAGTGCAGGAGACCTGGGTTCAATCCCATCCTTGGATCAGGAAGATCCCCTGGAGAAGAGATTGGTTACCCACTCCAGTATTCTTGCCTGGAGAATTCCATGGACAGAGGCTCCTGGTGGGCCACAGTCCATGGGGTGGAAAAGAGTTGGACATGACTAAGCAACTAACATTTTCACTGGAAATAACGAGTGTTGGCAAGGGTGTGGAGAATAGGGAACCCTCTTGCACTGTTGATGGGAATGCAAATTGGTTCAGCCACTATGGAGAACAGCATAGAGATTCCTTAAAAAACTAAAAATAGAGCTACTCTATGACCCAGCAATTCCACAACTATGCATAAACCTTAAGAAAACCATAATTCAAAAAGACACCCATACCCCAATGTTCACTGCAGCTGCAGCACTATTTACAATACTTAGGACATGGAAGCAACCTAAGTGTCCATAGACAGATGAGTGGATAAGTAAGATCTGTACATTGAAGAAGTAATATGCAATGGAATATTACTCAGCCATCAAAAGGGGTGAAATTGTGTCATTTGTAGTGATGTGGATGGACCTAGAGTCTGTCATACAGAGTGAAGTAAATCAGAAAGAGAAAAATAAGTATCATATATTAACACACACACGTGTGTGTGCATGCATGCTCAGTCATGTTCAACTCTTTGAGACCCCATGGACTCTAGCCTACAAGGTTCCTCTGTCCATGGAATTTTCCAGGCAAGAACACTGGAATGGGTTGCCTTTTCCTTCTCCAGGAGATCTTTCCACCCCAGGGATCGAACCTAAGTCTCCTGCATCTTCTGCATCAGCAGATGGATTCTTTATCACTGTACCACCTGGGAAGCCCCCAACACATATATATGGAATCTAGAAAAATAGTACAGATGAGCCCATTTTCAGGGCAGGAACAGAGACACAGACAAAATGGACCTGTGGACATGGCAGGGGGTGGGGAAGGAGAGGGCTAGATAAATTGGGAGAGGAGGATTGACATATACACATTCAGTTCAGTTCAGTTCAGTCGCTCAGTCATGTCCGACTCTTTGTAACCCCATGAACCGCAGCACGCCAGGCCTCCCTGTCCATCACCAACTCCCGGAGTTTACTCAAACTCATGTTCATCAAGTCGGTGACACCATCCAGCCATCTCACCCTCTGTCCATCCCCTTCTCCTCCTGCCCTCAATCTATCCCAGCATCAGGGTCTTTTCCAATGAGTCAACTCTTTGCATGAGGTGGCCAAAGTATTGGAGTTTCAGCTTCAGCATCAGTCCTTCCAATGAACACCCAGGACTGATCTCCTTTAGGATGGACTGGTTGGATCTCCTTGAAGTCCAAGGGACTCTCAAGAGTCTTTTCCAACACCACAGTTCAAAAGCATCAATTCTTCGGCACTCAGCTTTCTTTACAGTCCAAATCTCACATCCATACATGACTACTGGAAAAACCATAGCCTTGACTAGATGGACCTTTGTTGACAAAGAAATGTCTCTGCTTTTTAATACGCTATCTAGGTTGGTCATAACTTTCCTTCCAAGGAGTAAGCGTCTTTTAATTTCATGGCTACAATCACCATCTGCAGTGATTTTGGAGCCCCCCAAAATAAAGTCTGACACTGTTTCCCCATCTACTTGCCATCAAGTAATGGGACCAGATGACATGATCTTAGTTTTCTGAATGTTGAGTTTTAAGCCAACTTTTTCACTCTCCTCTTTCACTTTCATCAAGAGGCTTTTTAGCTCCTCTTCACTTTCTGCCATAAGGGTGGTGTCATCTGCATATCTGAGGTTATTGATATTTCTCCCAGCAATCTTGATTCCAGCTTGTGCTTCTTCCAGCCCAGTGTTTCTCATGATCTATTCTGCATATAAGTTAAATAAGCAGGGTGACAATATACAGCCTTGACATACTTTTTCCTATTTGGAACCAGTCTGTTGTTCCATGTCCAGTTCTAACTGTTGCTTCCTGACCTGCATATCCATGTGTGAAACAGATATCTTGTAGGAAGCTGTTGTCTAGCACAGGGAGTTCACCTCAGTGCTCCGTAGTGACCTAGAGATGCTCAAGAAGGAAGGGAAATATGTATACATATATCTGATTCTTTACCATCTGAATCACCAGGGAAGCTCTAAAAAAGACCCTGAAGCTGGGAAAGATTGAGGGCAGGAGGAGAAAAGGGCGACAGAGGATGAGATGATTGGATGGCATCACAGATTCAATGGACATGAACTTGGGCAAACTCTGGGAGATGGTGAGGGACAGGGAAGCCTGCCGTGCTTCAGTCCATGGGGTTGCAAAGGGTCGGACACAACTGAGCAAATGAACAACAATTGATTCATGTTGCACAGCAGAAACACAATGTTATAAAGCCTTTATACTCCAATAATAAAATAAAATTTAAAAAAGAAATTATGCTAAGTCAAAGAAGCCAGATGCAAAAAGTCCCATATCCTAAGACTTAAAAGAAATGTCCCAACTAGGCAAATCCATGGAGACAAAGCAGGTAAGTGACCACTAGGGGCTCAGAGGAGGGGTTGCTAAGGGGTACAAGGTTACATTGGAGCTGATGGAAATGTTCTGGAATTAGATGTGGTGATGGCCATGGGACTCTGAACATAGTAAAACCCAGTGAATTGTACACTTTTAAAAGGTATATTTAATGCATGTGATTAAAATAAAAAAGAAAAACCATGCACTTTTCTATAAGCAATAATTTAATGACAAGTTAAACTTGTAAAATAATGCTACAAGAATTTTTTTCTCAGAAGCATCTCTTATTAAATTAGAAGCAATCAAGCTACAGCTTAACTGAATTTCGGATAACCTCAAGTTGTCTTCTAGAGCTCGGGGAGTTGGGGGGAATCAATTCCCATTTTGTTGTGACTGCATGAGGCTTCTTCCCAAAATAAAAGTTGCATCAGAACACATCGATTAAAATTTGTTTTAGAGGAAGCATATAAAATGAATGTCCTTGAGGTCTTCCGGCTCCCTCAAAGGCTTTATCATCAAGATAGGAGATTATAGATTATATACAGGAAATACAGACACTTATATCATATAACTAATATGATAAGTGTTACGTGTTGTATACTGTATGTAATATACAGATACAATGAATGTCTACTTTGTAAGATATATCTTAGGAAGGAAGACACACTTGAGTGGGGAGAGGCACTGATCACCAGATCCCTCCTCCATCTCACAATACAGAAGAGGATGATGACGCTGCCTTGTCTTTCCTGAGATCAGAAGTCAAGGTTGCAGTCCTGCACCTGTTTTTAATCCCCTCCCAGTAACTGCTCAGTACCACTGTTTTAGGAAGGACACTACATGATACAGAAAAATGGTGATAAATTTACAAAGAGCAAAAAAAGAAAACAGAGATTCAAATAACCTCCAAGGGACTTCAGCTGTCTCTGTCAGTCCTGCCAGGCCCCACAGTTCAGCAGTAAACACACACCCAATCTCCATCTCAGATTTCCACGGCACCAAACAGAGCTGGCACATGGTGACAGAGCGAGCTCTATTTTTGTTTTCTCTGCCCTGCTGTGCACTGCCAGTTCTGTGCAGGCAAAAACAGTGATCAGTACTTGTGTCATTTTCGGGTGGCCATACAGTTTACTCCTCTTTTAAAGGGAGAAGAGAAACTGGAAGTTTCGGAGAAACAGGTTAACAAATGTCAGAATAGTCACTATGCTCCCCGACACAAACTGGGGAACACAACTCTGGAGGAACCCCGCAAACAAAATGCTCTGACAAGCAAGCACCCGAGAACCACTGCAACCCCAGCCCATTAAGAGAATGATCCCTGGGAAGTTCAACCTGACCTGTGCATCTTATGCTAATGAAAATGATCCATAAACAAGCAGTAACAGGAACAGAAAATGGTCTTACTTAAACCAAACTGAAGACGAGCCCGCAAACCTGATTCCCGGACGACTCTGAGAAATTGCCCCAGAGAAGCAGGGTTTTCAGCACAGCTTTATTTCTTATCAGAAACAAGTCAGAGAAACAATTAAAAAAAAAAAAATCAGCAGGCACTCAGCGAGTCAACAGGGCCTCGGCACCTGGAAAGGAAGGCTTATCATCAAAGGAGGACCAGGGAGGGAGGCATTTCATCTTTATTTTCATTTTTAAACACAGACATTCTTTACTTCTTGTCAATGTGCCCTTCTCTTTAGTAATTAAAGCATTTGACAGGCCACAAGCAGGCTGTTTCACTTGGCATAAAAATCAAGTTAATGTGTAAGCCAGAATGACTTCCCCAGACTTCAATATGTGAGCATTTCTATTAACAGTGGTCATTTCTTAAAGAACGTGATTAGAGTTTTGTCACACTTTACACAATAGACACATTTAGACCTGGAACTTGGAGCAAAGTTTTGGAAATACAGGGAAGGCACAGCTTAAACAAAATAACCCTGGAGAGATTCTGTGGACCTAAGGTAAAGATAAAAGGTGTTTGTACAGAGCTGGTTTTACCTATCCCAGCTAAATCTTAAATTCATCCTCTAACATTTGAGCTCTACTAAGATCAATGACTGTGATCCTGAAAGCATGTCACTTTATAGATTCAATGTGAAGTCCATTTCAGTCATCCCATTAAGTTTTACATTGTATTCACAATATTGCACCTAAAGTGTGTCTAGTATTCAATGCAATAATCTTTGGCACAACCCATTTCTGAAAAAACAACTTGTAAAATGCTAACAAAAGAGACCTCCCTTCCACTGCAGCCTGGCCTTGGCTCCAGCTAAACTGCCCACCCCCTGCCCCACCCCCTCAATTTATCCTGGTTTCTGATTGCTTTATTGACTATGCCAAAGCTTTTGACTGTGTGGACTACAGCAAACTCTGGAAAATTCTTAAAGAGATGGGAATACCAGACCACCTGACCTGCCTCTTGAGAAATCTATATGCAGGTCAGGAAGCAACAGTTAGAACTGGACATGGAACAATAGAGTTCCAAATAGGGAAAGGAGTACATCAAGGCTATATATTGTCACCGTGCATATTTAACTTATATGCAGGGTACATCATGAGAAACGCTGGGCTGGAGGAAGCATGAGCTGGAATCAAGATTGCCAGGAGATATATCAATAACCTCAGATATGCAGATGACACCACCCTTACGGCAGAAAGCAAAGAACTAAAAAGCCTCTTGATGAAAGTGAAAGAGGAGAGTGAAAAAGTTGGCTTAAAACTCGACATTCATTCAGAAAACTAAGATCATGGCATCTGGTCCCATAACTTCATGGGAAATAGATGGGGAAACAGTGTCAGACTTTATTTTGGGGGGCTCCAAAATCACTGCAGATGGTGTCTGCAGCCATGGAATTAAAAGACTATTGCTCCTTGGAAGAAAAGTTATGACCAACCTAAACAGCATATTAAAAAGCAAAGACATTACTTTGTCAACAAAGCTCTGTCTGGTCAAAGCTATGGTTTTTCCAGTAGTCATATATGAATGTGAGAGTTGGGCTATAAAGAAAGCTGAACATCGAAGAAATGATGCTTTTGAACTGTGCTGTTGGAGAAGACTCTTGAGAGTCCCTTGGACTTCAAGGAGATCTAACCAGTCAATCCTAAAGGAAATCAGTCCTGGAAGGACTGATGCTGAAGCTGAAACTCCAATACTTTGGCCACCTGATGCAAAGAACTGACTCATTTGAAAAGACCCTGATGCTGGGAAAGATTGAAGACGGGAAGAGAAGGGGACAACAGAGGATGAGGTTGGACAGCATCACTGACTCAATGGACATGAGTCTGAGTAAACTTCAGGAGTTGGTGAAGGACAGGGAAGCCTGGTGTGCTGCAGTCCACGGGGTCGCAAAGAGTTGGACACAACTGAGCGACTGAACTGAACTGAACTGATTGCCATTCACCCCAGCTGGGGTCCTGCCTGAGGCAACCCACTTCCAGGCAATTCATCCTAAAGTGGTTCTTTTCAAAGGGTCCCAAGGATGAATTCCCTTTGGCCCTCTTCCTATCCTCCAAATGAGTCAAGTTTGGACATGCTCCCAAGCTTCCTCTGAAGGCTGTATCTCTGGTGGTTTTTCTGCAAACTCTTAGATGGAAAACCCCAGAGCCCTGGAAGGTGACTCAGTCGCTGGGCCACTGTGTGCACACACACACTCCGCTAATTATCTCTGATGATGCTTTCCAGGACTACTCACACATCTGCATCAGTTCTTTGCTCCCATCAACTGTCAGAAGAATCCTGGCCAAGGTCGCCCTTAGTTAGGATTGTTAAGAACCATAAGTGAAGAGTCAGCTATAGCTATTATCACTTATTTACATTATTTCTCGTCACAGCCCCTGACTGTATTTTGCTCTTGTAGAATCTCCCGTTTTAAGCTTATATATCCAGTTAAATATAAGCTCCCTAAAGCAAGTGATTAAGTCTTACAACTATCTAGAAGCCTGCACAGAACCAGTGCTTGTACTAAATACACTGTGGTTGATGGAAGAAAATGAACTTCCTGATGGTTTCCAGACTATTATCTCTCTGAGTCACAGCCAGTCCTGTTACAGAAACTCAGAGACCCTTGGTGAGAGGTCCTTCAGGTATCAGCTAAACTTCATGGAATTTTTGCAATTTGGATGCCACAGGGGTTCGTGTTTCCCCCTCAGCCCCACCCCATGATGGAGGAAGATAAGGTCAGTGGAGCTGGCAGGGAAGGGAAGCAAGCTCACTTTTGGAGGAGGCCTGCTGCATGCCAGGCACTTTGCATGTCATCTGATTTCAACTTTACAAAATCCTGAAAATGAAAATCACTCAGTTGTGTCTGACCCTCTGTGACCCCATGGACTACACAGTCCATAGAATTATCCAGGCCAGAATACTGGAGTGGGTAGCCTTTCCCTTCTCCAGGGGATCTTCCCAACCTAGGGATGGAACCCAGGTCTTCTGTAATGCAGGCAGATTCTTTACCAGCTGAGCCACAAGACAAAATCCTAGCAAGGTGAATAGGGGCTTCCCAGGGACTCAGTGGTCAGGATGCCTGCAATGTAGGAGCCGCAGGAGACGAAGCTTTAATTCTTGGGTCAAGAAGATCCCCTGGAGTAGGAAATGGCAACCCACTCCAGCAGTCTTGCCTAGGAAATCCCATGGGCAGAGGAGACTGGTGGGCTACAGTCTGTGGGGTCACAAAGAGGGACAGACTGAGTGGCTAAACACACACACTCACGCACATGCACGCACATAGGGGGTGAATACTGTTACCTCAGTTTGAATGATGAGACCACGGGGGAATAACAGAAGTTCAGCAATCTATTCACTTCACACAAGAGTTAGAAGAAGGATCTGACTCAGGAACCTTGCCCCCTTCATTCTCATATAAGGAAGGACCAAAATCAATAGCTGGGATGGAGGTGATGGCCCACATAACAATGAGGATGGGACCACACAACACATATGCTCACACGATCATGTATGAAGTGCATACATGATCATGCATATCTGAGCCAATCTTCACACAAACCTTGTAGACAGCCACCCAGGTATTTCTGCACACTTCAGATAAAGGATCTACAGGTAAGAGGCTGGACCACAGCCCTGAGGGGTGCCAGCAGTTCAGTAGGATAAGAGGTCACCTCTCTAGGGTCAAGGGGCTGATGTCACTGAATACACTGTCATATGTTCATCTCTACTTAGAAATTTTAGTTCTGTTTCTATGGTTAATATGACTTGAGATCGGTTGTCTATAGATTAAATCAATAAGCATTGGATAAGCACTTCTGCTGTGTCTGGCACCCTTGTCGGAGACACGGTGTTTCTCAAAGTGCAGCCAATAGCCCCCTGATCAGAACAGCTATGATTCCTTGTTATGATGGAGATTCTTGGGCTCCACCCCAAACAGTGAGTCAGAAATCTCCTCTAAACAGACTCCACATTTATAGCCACTGAAGTCTGAGAATTGCTGAAATGGAATCTTTATACAACTGAATGACAGGATGACTGGACTATCGAACTATCAAATTTGGGTTATTGGAAGGGGCTTCTACAGTTAGTGTTGGTCGCTCAGTCATGTCCGACTCTGCAATCCCATGGACTATATAGCCTGCCAGTTTCATCTGCCCATGGAATCTTCCAGGTAACAACACTGGAGCTGCATTCCCTTCTCCAGAGTACTTTGTCAACCCAGGAATTAAACTCAGGTCTTCTACTTTGCAGGCAGATTCTTTACCATCTGAGCCTCATATCTAAATGACCTGCCTCACAGAAATGTTATGATAACCAAGAGGGGATCATTTTCGTGAAAGTGCTTTGTATGCTGTGAAGGCAAATGCTATTACCCGGCTGTCTCAAATTCTTCCCAGAAGCAAACTCAAATGTGAGTCAATGAATAAATGAATCACCCAATGAAGAGTTATCCACTACTATACATAAAACAGAGAATAAGGACCTACCGTATAGCACAGGGAGCCCTACTCAATACTCTGCAATGACCTATATGGGAAAGGAATCTAAAAAGAAGTGGATATATGAATACATATTACTGAGATGCTTTGCCGTACACCTGAAACTACTGCAACATTGTAAATCAACTATACACCAAAAAAAAATTCTTTAAACAAGAGTTAAGCAGTGTCCATGAAGATCGAAACCCATGTATCTGCTGATGAATGAATTCTCGGGTGTAATACAATCCTCCCATCTTACAGACAAAGAAGCTGAACATCAGCCTAACTTGACCAAGATCATGGCGTTAGACTGTGACCAATTCTGCCCAGGCCAAGAAGGCAGGACCTGGGGCCAAGCACCAGGGGCGGGGTGTACCTCACCGTGTGTTCAGGGCACAGCATCCCAGAAGTTGGAGACCCCGTTATACCATCAGGCTAAGGATGGATGGAAATGCCACATTCAGCCTAACCTAGGGAAACCGAAATCATAACCTGCCTCCAGAAACGGCCATGAATTCTGTGAAACTGAGGACAAAAAGTCCCAGAGGCAAAGATGGGGTCTTCAGACAGGGGAAAGAAATGAAGGGGTTTCACTTTGTAATTGAATTGCTGATAAATGATATCACTTAATTTGGAAACCAGTTTTCAAAACACCCCCCCCAAGGTGGCCCAAGTTTTAAGCCTGGTGACAGTCCCGAGCAGGAGAGACCCTCAGACCTCCCATGACGAGAAGAATCACAGATCACAAGGACCAAGTCAAGGCCTTTGACACGTGTCTGTCCCAATACTTTCAAACCTAAAAGCAGAAGGGCTGCTGTGAGGATCTCCCGTGAATAAAAGAAAGGAGTAAAGGAACAGGAAACCATTCGGAGATTAATTTTAAATATTAATGCAGTTAGTCATTCTGCAAGAATTATGGACAGTTCGGGCTTCTCCTGGGCCATCTACGTCTTGTGATGTGACAAGCTAACCAAAGGATGGCAGGAACGGGCCCCAGGGGGGTTAGAATCAGCCCATTTGGAGAGGGCCTGGGGAAGACAGATACTCAGCTTCCTGTCAAGCAGATGTGCACGTGGACAGCAGAGCTGTCTGGAAGTGCACGCACGTCTCGTCTTGCTGTCGCCGGACGCCAGGTCACAAGAGGAGCACGCAGGGCTCTCACCTTCCAAGTCTGGTGTCTGGATCTGCCCTGGAGTCTTTAGGAGACCTTCGTGTGAAATCCAGAAAGGTAAATGGGCTCAGGCTGGGAGCGGGGCTCGGGGGGAAGGGCCACACAGACAGACCCAGTGAGCGACACTGAGGGAAATCCTAGGATTTTACTACCTGCATGGTGCCGGCACCCTTGCAGCCGTAATGTGCAGCTGCAAAACTCTGAGCTTTAATAAGGATCTTCATCATCGCAATAGAGTCTCAGATAATCCCAATGATTCATTTCACAAATACTGGTTTTCTGTATCAGAAACAGTGAACAAAACCCAAAATAGAGACACAGATGTAGAAAACAAACATGGATACCAAGGTGGGGAGGTGGGGGTGGGAAAAGGAGGGTGGGATGAATTGGCAGATTGGGATTGACATAGCTGTACTACTATGTATACAATAGATAACTGACGAGACCCTCCTGCATAGCTCAGGGAACTCTCCTCCATGTCCTGGGGGTGATCTAAATGGGAAGGAAATCCAAAAAGAAGAGGGGATATATGGACAGCTGATTCACTTTTCTGTACAGCAGAAACTAATATCAGAATGTAAAGCGACTATACTCCAATAAAAATTAATGTTTAAAAAACAATGCCCGGGGACTTCTTGATGGTCCAGTGGTTACAACTCTGAGCTTCCACTGCAGTGGGGGCACGGGTTCAATCCCTGGTCAGGCAACTAAGATCCCGCCAGCTGCACAGTGCGACCAAGAAACAAAACAAAGCAATGCCTGTCTTGTGGAGCCTGCGATCTAGTCAGCAGGCACACAACACACATATCACATATTCAGTGAAGAAACATAGAGACTAAGGGCTAAGAGGGTGAGCCAGGAGTGCAGTTTCAGATGCTGGAAGTAGGAACCAGCCCTGTGAGTGCACAGCATCCCGACGGAGGCCAGAGTGTCTGAAAATCATCAGGGAAGCCATGCGCTGGGGGTGCAGGCAGGAGCAGGTGGCTAGCAGGGAGTCAGTGAGGGTCCCAGGGCGGGTCACAGAGGACCCGCACCTGTGATGGGCTTTAGACTAAATTCTAAGTGGACTGAAAAGACATGTTAGTGTTTGGGCAGGAATGTATGCTCAGAGTGTCTGCTCCCGGAAACCATTCATCTTTCGCATCTCCTTGATCTGCAAGAGCACCGTGCTCTTCGGCTTCATCCCTGAAAATTCCAAATACATACATGCTCCTGGTCAATTATTTACAGAGTACCTGCTCAGCATGCCCTGGGCCAAGAACTGACAAAAGAACAAATGAAGAGACAGAAGAACAGCTGGGTAGTGGTGAGGGCACACAAGGAAGGAATAAATTAAAAGCAACCAAGGGCAATTCTCGGAGAACAAAATGTACATTAGGTATTAACCAAGACAAGGCAATGAAATTCAGCCTCATTTGTGATTCTGAGACTTTGCAGCATGGAATTAATACACGAAAAGGGTCCTTAACATACAGGAGGCTTCAGTGAGCTACATGGAAGCACTCAATTTATGGAAAAGTGACAGAAGTAAGGTGATTCCAAGGACTGATTGATGCAGACGCTTCTAAATGTGTCCTGGGGCACAGAGCAGCCAGCTTCGCCTCCTAAAACATATTATGTTTACTTTTAAAGCCTATGCAACTGATGCTCCCGTTTAGAAGTACAGTCCTTCAAGAAGACAGACACGGAGTCAAGGGTCTGGAGTTCCCAGGCACAGCCCTGGGCCCTGAAAAGTCACTGGGTGCCTGTGGATCTCAGTGTCACAGCGTGAAAGTCAAGGTCAGGTCCGTGCCCACCCAGCCTCCTCCTCTCCAACGGGTCTGCTCTCTGTTCACGGCCAGGTCACACGGCAGACACTGGCCAATCCCTGCCCTCATCGCTGCGGCCACTAAGGCAAGAGCAGGGCCTCCACTTTGAAAGATTTTTCAGCTCATTGGCAGGAAAATGATGAACCTCATTAGGGATCAAAGAAACAGAAGTGAAAACAGAGGGTTATTGAGGGATTACAGCACAAGGCCTTTTAGGAATGGAAAACTCTTATTCTGAAATAATGGCCAAGCAATGGAGAGCAAATGGTCAGCGATGGAGAAGCGGGTCTCCCAGGTGGGACGCCCTCTCCTGAGGTGACCGCCAGCCTCACAGTCACTGGTCATGGAACATTTCCAGCCTCCATTTTCTTGTTTTAAAAAAGAAGTGTTTGAACTCCACACTGTGTGTGTGAGTGTGTGTGTGTGTGTGTGTGTGTGTGTGTGTGTGTGCTCATGCATGCATGCACACTCACTCATGTCCAACTTCTTGCAACCCCATAGACTGCAACACACCAGGCTTCCCCGTCCTTCACTATCTCCTAGAGTTTGCTCAGACTCATGTCCATTGAGTCAGTGATGCTATATAACCATCTCATCCTCTGCTCCCTTCTTCTTTTGCCTTCAGTTTGGCCAAAGTATTAGAGTTTCAGTCCCAGCATCAGTCCTTCCAACAAATATTCAGGGTTGATTTCCTTTAATATTGACTGGTTTGTTCTTACAGTCCAAGGGTCTCTCAAGAGTCTTCTTCAGCACCACAATTCGAAGGCATCAATTTTACAGAGCTCAGCCTTCTTTATGGTCCAACTCTCACATCCACACACAACTACTGTAAAAAACCATAGCTTTGACTATATGGATCTTTGTCAGCAAAGTGATGTCTCTGCTTTTTAATATTCTGTTTAGGTTTGTCATACCTTTTCTTCCAAGGAGCAGTTGTCTTTTAATTTTGTGGCAGTAGTCACCATCCACAGTGATATTGGAGCCCAAGAAAAAAATCTGTTACTTTTTCTCCATCTATTTGCCATGAAGTGATGGGACCAGATGCCGTGATCTTAGTTTCTTGAATGTTGAGTTTTAACCCAGTTTTTTCACTCTCCTCTTTCATTTTCATCAAGAGGCTCTTTAGTTCCTCTTCACTTTCTGTCATCTGCATATCTGAGGTTGTTAAAGCTGATATTAAAAATAAGCTTGACGATACTATAAATAAGTTGTTGTCTTTGGCCATACTGGCCGATGGGCATTTTTCCAGATAAGAGGTAAGGGAAGAACCTAATGGGGAGTGGACAGGAGCCCAGTACTCTTGGAAGACAGCATTGCTAGGAAGCAGGGATGCTGACAACAGAACAGGCAGCTAGGTGAACCTCTCAGGACCCCACATGTGAAGGTGTGAACAGCCAGAAAGAGGAGGATCGTGGAAGCAGTGATCGGGGAGACATGAAGGTAAGATGTGGGCTGGGTTAGGGCAAACCCTGTTCTGGGAATTTCCCCAAGTGTGATCCCTGGGAAGATGCTGTTGGCTTACTCAGGGGTAAGGCCACAGCAGGGCTCATCAGTGGCAGAGAACCTTCCAATCCTGATGACAGGCTTCTCAGAATGCATGCCCACCCTCCTCATGGGTGGAGCTGAAAACCATGTGCTGACTCAACACAATCTGCTATACTAGGGCCCCAGTCCTTCTGCTTTATTTAGAACTAATTTATTCCCAGCAAACATCTCCTGGGAGAGTACTCTCATGCTGTGCGCTATGCAGGACGTTGAGAACAGAAGGGAGAAGAAGATACAGCCTGTGAGTTCAAATAAGTCAGAATCCAGTGGGAGAGACAGGAGTGTAAATAAATATAGGACAGCAAATGAACGTCTCCCTAGAAACAGACAGCGGTGCATGGGGCTTTTAGGAAAAGTTATATCCACACTGATGAGAAGAAGAAATGCTTCCCAGAAGAAAGAGCCTTGGGCCAGGTTTTGAAGGCAAAGTGAGTTCAGGACTCAAAACTGGAGAGATCATTCTCATGAAGAAGGAGAAGGGCTGAGAAGTAACGTCTGTACAAACTCATCTACATATGTAAGTCCACGGCCACATGTGTGCTGGGAACAAAGGCCCTGCAGTGGGGGCCAAGCAGAAGCCCCACTGCAGTGGGCTTCGTATTTATTCTGGAAAAGCACTGCCCCGGGGGCGGCCTCTCTGGTCCCTGCTACTCCTTGTAATACGACAAGATGTTGGGCTTCCCGGGTATCGATAGGGGTAAAGAACCCTCCTGCCAACACAAGAGATAGAGGAGATGTGTGTTCGATTTAGAGGAGGGCATGATAACCCACTCCAGTACTCTTGCCTGAGCATCCCAAGGACAGAGGAGCCTGGAAGGCTACGGCCAGGGGCTCACAAAGAGTCAGACACAACTGAAGCGACTTAGCACACATGCAGCACACTGGTGCAACAGGAAAATGGCTTAACCCCTGTTGGCCAACTGAGGCCCACCGTCCTTCCTGAAGACTGGGCAGTGTGTCCTGTTTCCTTGGTGAATGTTAACATTTTAGTATTTTCCATGGTTTTCCCAGTTACCCTCTAATTCAGAGGCAGCAACCCTGTTAGACCGGAGCTTCGACATGCCTGGCACAGACCTCTGTCTCTTCCTGAAGGTCATGATTTATAAGAACCTGAAATAAAGCCCTATCTATCATCCTGTCAAATCACTTTTTCCATTCCCTCTTCCAGGTTATCTGTTCCACCATCTCTGTCTCATTTCAGCTTAGCTATTTGCTATGGTGTTTGCAATTTTTCATCTTAGATCTTGAGCCCTGGATGTCGGAGAGCTTGTCCTTTTGTTTGTATTTTTCACGCTCCGTAATGATCATGCTCAGACTGATAAACAAATGTCAGTAACCGTCTCCTTCCTCCCCAGAGGGAAATAGGGCCCAAGCAAATCCCTTTTTTGTAAACAGACACAATCGACATTAGTACTAAGCCTGCAGACTCTGAGTCAATACTGCAGTGGACAGAGTGTGCATCAGGGCAGAGAAGGAATGAAAGCCAGCCCGCTGGTCTAGCCAGCCATGTTATTTCCAGAAATTATTGATGGCAGAAAAAGTGAGCTTTACAGGAATATCAAAGTAAGAAAGGGTATACATCAGTTCAGAAGGAGGAGAGAAAACTAAAAAAGAAAGATCTTCAAATAACAATTCCACAACATGATATAGGAATCTGCATATAACTGAAGATACTAAAATCAAGCACCACAACACTGCTTTACTAAAGTGTTATTATGATTCTTTGCATATTTTCAGAAAGCTCACTTTTTCCACATTTAGGCTGTTTCTTGCGCAACATTCCAAGAGGATCACAGTCTTGTTCTCTACCTATAATCAGAAGTCAAAACTAGGAGACATAAAATCAGTTTCCTAAAATTATTAGACACAAGTTGGGTTTCCAGGAACTACGAGAACTGTTCCCAAGCACAGGAGCTATGAGGATTCCCTGATGAAACTGTTTTTAAAATAAGGCCAAGATTATTTTGGGAGAGAGAAGATTTAAGGTAAAGGCTTAATACAGGAAACCCATAAATAGAACTCATTAATAAGACGCTAATACAATACTTGGAGAGTTTTTACTTTGCTCTGCTACAAACCTGGCTGCATGCTGTGTGCATGCTGAATTGTGTCTGACTCTGTAACCCCATGGACTGTGGTCTGCCAGGCTCCTCTGTCCATGGGGTTCTCCAGGCAAGAATACTGGATTGGGTTGCCTTTTCCTTCTCCAGGGGATCTACCTGACCCAGGGATTACACCTGGATCTCTTGCATTGCAGGCAGATTCTTTATCATCTGAACCACCAGGGAAGCCCCCCTCCAGAGTGGAATCGGAGTCAAAACTCTCTAGTGCGAAACCCATTGTAGAACCTTAGAATCCTTCAAAGGATCCTCCACCACTTTGCAGGTGAAGTTCAAGCTGTTTAAGGAAGCTGGGCTTTCCTGCTCCCCAGACCAGATGTATCCAGCCCCCACAGGCTGCTTCCTGGGCCCTGAGCCCTCGTGTACCCCGACACCCTCCTTCCAAGACTCAGTCTTCACAGGGAGCTTCCTCTGACCACCTCATCTGGGCGCCCCCCTGAGACATCCCTCCTTCCCCTCCCCATCATGGCTCCTATCACCCTGAACAAGCCGTCTACTCATCTGGATCCCTCGGGCCCACAGCACAGTGTCAGCACTTAATCCACACCTGCACCCAGCAAGTACTCAATGACTGTCCCAGTGGATGGATGAGAACACGAACCAGCGCCCCCTGCTTCCAGCATGATCCCAGGATTCCTTACCTGTGATCAATGAAGATAACTTCCATGCAGATTATAGAATCATGCATAGAGTTTTCTTGGACATCCCCAATGCCAAGGTCTCTACTCCTCTCAGGCCCTAATCTTCAGAGTGTCATGGCTGAAACTAGCTACCAAATGCCTCAAATCAGTGGGCAACAGTCCCTTTAAAAATAAATGTATGTTAGAAAACTATGCCTCTAGACCACATGTTCCAGTTGGGCTCTGGGGAAGCATGGTGCCCACCCTCCTCCCACCTCAGTATGGAGAAAGCTGGCCTGGAGGCAAACATCTGGATGCAGAAGAGTTGAAAACTGATTCAAGGTCTCCTGGTTAGTTCCTGGCAAAGGTGGAGACAGAATTTACAACTCATACGACTCCACAAATTCCGCTTAAGGATGGTTTTCTTCATATTTTCTGCGGCTCCAGTACTATCCCAGCTTAATAGTACTAACCAAGACAGAAGGTTCCATGGAAAAAGAACCATTCTATCAAGGAGGCCTCTGTAAGTGGGCCTCTATGAGCATGCTCATTTGCTCAGTCGTGTCCAACTCTCTGTGACCACATGGACTATAGCCCACCAGGCTCTTCTGTCCATGGAATTCTCCAGGCAAGAATATTGGACTGTGTTGCCATTTCCTTCTCCAGGGGATCTTCCTAACCCATGAATCGAACCCACATCTCCTGCATTGGCATATGGATTCTTTACCACTAGCACCACCTGGATAGTCCCTAGGTGGGCCTGGGGAACTTAAAATGCAGAGGGCTCTGTTTCCACCTGAATCCTGAACTGGCATTCTGCCAGACTCAGCCACTCTCTACTGAAAGGCAGAGAATAAATGAGACTGAACCAGTAAATCCCACACTTGTCTCAGGAGCCAGCACCCGGCAAACCAACACGGAACACAGGCTGACTGCAAAGGGCACCGTCCATCAAGCCTACCCTCTCACCCACACAGACACCCTCCAGCACAGAGGCCCCGTGGCCAGGATACCTGCTTGAGGCTGATCACCTGGCTCTCAAGCACACATCTGCTGCCTTATTCTCCTGAAACAAAAAGCACTTATCTTTGCCCCTCGTAATCTAGCCTATACTATATTAATTGCTGGGGGGAAAAATAGCTTGAAGCAGGAGAATAGGGATGAAAAACAGTAATTTTTGGAGAAGAAAGTTTTTGGTTGCCAGTTAAAGGAAACAAGAGATTTCTATTATAGCCTGTTGTTGTTCAGTCGCTAAGTGATGTTTGACTCTTTGCAACCCCATGGACTGCAGCACACCAGGCCTCCCTGTCCATCACCAACTCCTGGAGCTTATTCAAACTCATGTCCATCGAGTCGGTGATGCCATCCAACTGTCTCATCCTCTGTTGTCCCCTTCTCCTCCTGTCCTCAATCTTCCCAGCATCAGGGTCTTTTTCAATGAGTCCGCCTGAGTAAGCTTTTATTAATAATGGGGACTCCCTGGCAGTCCAGTGGTTAAGACTCTGAGCTCCCAATACAGGGAGCATGGGTTCAATCCCTGGTTGGGGAACTATGATTCCACATGTCCCACAGCACGACCTAAAACTAAAATAGAATA